>NW_022111373.1:150963517-150976301 GCF_000313985.2 Echinops telfairi
TCGGTCCCAGGAGGGCCCCACTCACTGCACCTTTCTTGCGTGTGTCTGCCCTGATCCCCAGGAGGACACGGTGCTCGCTCTGCGCAGTGAGCTGCAGCCTCCGTAGCAGGTCTTGGACCTCGGCGTCCCTGTTGGGACAGATGACGAAGAAGGCGTCTCCAGGTTGGTAAGAAAAGGCCGATTTCTAGGGAAGAGCCCAAAGGGAAGCAGATGACCAGAGTCGGCCATGAGGAAGCACTGGGACCCAATCGCACGTAATCCCAGGAGCCCCTCGGCTGGCCCATGGCACCAGCGCCCTGCAGGACGCTTCCAGGGTGAGGCCAGGCACCCTCCCTGAGCCATGCTCCTGCCACCCAGCAAGTGTCTTCCTACACATAGGGCACCAGGAGTGACCCCAACACCTCACTGTACTCCTGCCCCTTGGAGATGGGGCCTTGTGCTAATTCTTCTCAGCAGGAACCTGTGTCTCACAGCACTTGGGATTGAACGGGCTGCCTGTCACATATGGCCACTGGCTCCAGACACAACACCCAGGGGGAGCCATGACCACGACAGAGACTCCTCGCCAAAGAAGGGAGGCTTGGCCACCCCGCCTGCCCCTCGGTGAGCAGGCATCTGTGGTACAAGGATTGGACCGTGTAGGCAATTGATGTGTTGAAGAGCCAGGACCCAGGACATCCACTCTCAGCTCCCTTTCCACCTGCCCAGTCCTTCTTCCTGTCCTCTGGGGCGCAGGGAGTGAGGTGGGCTGACAGGACTGGCGCGTGACTCACCCCAGCCATGACCTACCGAGACGTCCAGCTCCAGCAGCAGCGCAGTCTTCACGGCGTCGTTGGAGGTGAGCTGAACCGCCCTCGTGATTGGAACGTGAACTGCCCCGTCCACAGACGTCACAGGGCTTTCCTCCTTAACAAGGACGAGTGAGGTGTCACCAATGCAAGGACTCAAAGGCAGTGGTGTGGACACATCCGTACAAGTCACAACACAATGAAGCAAGGCACAAAACCCAACCCCGTGTGGCCTGCTTTAGAAACGACGGAAGCCTCCGGGAAAGGCCGGCCACCATGGCCAGAGGCAGGCACACCGCTCTGCACCGCAGAGGGCCGAGAGGCACGCCTGTCCAGCCGGTGGCCAGACGCGACACAGCAGGTCTGTGGGCCCCAGTCCTGGTCACAGTCACTCAACTACAAGATGCACAGTGCCAAAGCAGACGTCGACAGCATGCAGCCACACACACACACAATGCCGTCGGGACCATCTGTACAGGGAGCAGAAAGAGGAGTGACCATGTGGGAATGATTCGTCCAAGGGACCCAGGGACCACACAAGCGTCAGTCTCCATAGCCCTGAGATAAGAACTAGAAGGTGCCCGACTTCCACCATCAGGGTCCTGGACAGGGGAAATGCCCAACAGAACGCAACCTTCTAAGAGAGAGCAGGCTTACTGGTCGGAACGTGTCAGGGGCCACCTCTGGCTGAGTGCTGCAGTCTGAAGTCTATTGTGACAAACACAAAGCTAACGCCTGACAGACCACACCTGCTTACCTGTCCAGGTGACTCCTCCAGACACACCTGCAAATACTCGGGGGGTGGGGCCGGGATGGTGAGCGTGGCCAGTGCAAGTGGAGGCCCCGAGCGGGTGAGGGAGGGCTCGGGCATGCTGTCTGGGGCGCCGGTCTGACCGCCATCCACGGCATCTGGCTCTAAAGCCTGAGCACCACTTCCTGCAGACTCATCCAGACTCAGGCGCTGGGTCTGGGCCTCAATGGAGACAGGTGCTGGCATCACAGGGGAGGTCAAGGGGGTGCTGGGATTCCCCTCGGGGGCTTCACTCCCGTCTGCCTTCCCGCGGCTGGATGCAAAGTGCTTCGTGAGGGCGGCCCAGAGTCCTTCGATCCATGGCTCCACCACAAGCTCCAGACTGGACGGCACCGAGAGGACAGACACGGGGATCAGTCACCTCCGTCCCCATCTCGGAGTGACTGCCGTATCACACACACCAGTCACACCTCTCGGTGTGAGTGTTATAACAATCTAGGTGTGCTGTTGTAAGAGTAACACAGCGAGGATCAGCCACGTACATTTTAAGAATCACACTGGGAGGGGCATGTAGGTGACTCCTTTCTATTATGTCTTCATATTACAGCTGTCACACTGAGATGGAGACCTTGATTGCTTCCAGTTGTGTGTGACTTTTACAACAACCACACTGAGAGGGGGATGTAGGTGACTGATCTCGGCTGTGTGGGTTCTAACAGTCACACTGAGAGGGGGGCCTAAGTGACTAATCCCGGGGAAGTGGAGGGCTTGGATGGAGAGTGACTGGGGACAGGGGCTGGCACTGGAGCAGCCACACAAACAGACTCACCGTGGACATCAGTGCTACACCAAAGCTCAGCCTGGGGGCCCAATGGCCGAGGGTCATCAAACACAACGTCAAGCACATAAGGTTCTTAAGTCACATAGGATGTTGTACAACAACGGCGCTTTAAGGGTCACATAGGATGGTGTCAACATAAGAGTCAGAGGCTATGGGGCACATCACAGACATTTAAGGGTCTCGTAGGCTGTCATACACCTAACGGTCATAGAATGGTCATATAGGGATCACGTAGCATGTTGCCAGCCTAAGAAGCAGAAAGGATGCCACAGGGGTTTCAGGTGTAAGGGCTGGACAGGAGTTGTGATGCACGTCATGTACACAAGGGTAACACAAGTGCTTTGTTCCCCGTTGAGTCTCACTGGGGTCTAAAGGGCTGGCACTTACCCCACACAGTCATCTGCATGCCCAGTCTCGTAGAAATGCTGGGCTCCAAGTTCTTGCAGTCGTTTATCTATGATTTTCCCCCCATTACAGAAGTAGGTGTATTCGGAGTCTCCCAGACCTAAACAACCAAATATGACACGGCACATTAGCCTTCAGATACAAGGACTCAACTCCAAAACACCCACTGCCATCCAGTCAATGGTGACCCATAGGGACCCTGCAGGACAGAGGAGAGCTGCCCTTGTGGGTCTTCCATGACAGAAGTCAGTGCATTCTGAGTTTCCCATGGCACACGAGCCTTCAGATACAATGTGGCAGTGAACAGTTAAAAGAGTTCTCTGCTGTTACTAAAGGAGAAATGATACAGTTTCGTAATTTAACAATCTCGCTTGGTTAAATACTAGAGACAATATTAAATACTAAAGACAAGTCCCTCTGTTTTATAATATAAAGGTATCCAATGTGTACAAACTAAACAGTTTTGCCCACAACGGAGGTAAGTATTCCCACTCCCAGCAGCTGTGTGTGGAAACACAGGAATTAAGGAATCACACGCAGGTGTGGGGTGGCTTAAGGCTCAATGGCCCTGCACACGGTTCCAGACTGTCAATCTCCAGGGGGCGGCAGCCTTCTCTGCCTCCCTCAGAGTGGATGGTGGGCTTGAACCTCAGCCCTCCAGACTAGCAGCCAAATGCCCAATCAACTGCACCCCCAAGGTTCCTTTTTGCAGCTCCCGTCTGTGGGCCCCACCCCACCACGGCTTGATGCTGGTCCATGTCTTTGTTGCTTCGGAGACACCATGGCAAGGGCCGTTACAATCCTCTGGGATTCTGACACTAAAATCATACTCTGTGGGGCTCGATGAGGCAAGGCCTGCCTGGACCTAAGTTTATTCGTCACTGGCAGGCTGCTAACCACAAGGTGAGGGGTTCAAGCCACTCCACAGGAGCTAGCTACAAACATCTTACAAACCCTGCACTGGTTCTCCATGGGCAGACCTAACCCCATGACAGTGGGTAGGGCGTAACTACTAATGTCTAAAGACTTACATAAGGGGCTTGGTTTCAAAGAGCCTATGGACAACGGGGATTGAGGAGAGTTTGTGGAGTTTTCCCAAGAACTCTGGAAGGCCCTCGGTGTCTAACTAAAAGACAAACCCGAGCCCTGAAGAGTAGACAGTTTGCAGTGAGGCAGCAATGCAGGCCCCTTCCTTACCCAGCAGTCCGTACCACAAGTGAGCCAGGAAGTCGATGGGAAGCGTCCTGTCTTGGATCTTCTTCACAAAGGGGCGGGCTGTGTCAGGTGGGTCCCCAGTGCCCGTGGTGGAGACCACCATCACCAGGGGAGCCGTCTCGGTTTTCAGGTCGTACTGCAAACATGAGAACACGGGTGTCAGGAGACTCAGAGCATGTGGGCAAGGTGGGCTGGCCTACGCTGCACAATGGCTCAGGCACAGCAGTGATGATGGTCACCAGGCAGGGCAGCCGGGAACCGCCCCCAGGCTACCTGGACAGCTATGCTGACCTTGTGGTGAGCAAACCAACACATCACTGGGCCTGCCCCAGGCCCTCCGTGTGTGTGCCTACCCTGTCCCCCAGGGTGCTTCCTGTGTGCAAGTCCCTGCCCTTGGTGTCTCCCTGGCCCTACTGGTGTGTGTGTGTGTGTGTGGGTGCCCTGTGCCCCAGGCCACTTGTGTGTGCCTGTGCCTGGCCATGAGCATAAGGAAGCAGAGGAGACTCCCTGGACTGCTGGCAGCCTGCTCCTCTGACCTGGACTAGAGCAGGGGCAATGACGACTGTGGAGGTGGCGTTCCCGTCACCTTGGCTCTGAGCCTATAGTCGGAGCCAGGCACAGGCCACAGCCAGCCAGGCACAGTCCTAGCTGCTGGTCTGGCCAGTCCCACTTGCTGGCCACACATGCAGGTTTTCCATCAACGTCTTCAGGACCAGCCACAAGCTCAGGCTCTGCCCCAAGCTCCCCCACTGCCAACAGACATGGGGTCCCCAGCCTCCTCAGGACACTGGCCTTAGCTCAGGGGTCCCAGCATCCCTAACTCCTCCTTTGGGTTCAATAATTCCCTGGGATGCCTCACAGAGAGTGTTTGACTCTGTTTCATTGCAAGAAACACCGTAAAATAAATATGCCACTTCAGAAGCGGCCCTTACACTAGCAGTTCTCAACCTGTGGGTCTCGCCCCCTTTGGGGGTGGAGGAACCCTTTCACAGGGGTAGCCCGATTCATCACAGTAGCAAAATTACAGTTATGAAGTAGCAACGAAATAGTTTTACGGTTAGGGAGGTCACAACCACATGAGGAACTGTATTAAAGGGTCGTAGCATTAGGAAGGTTGAGAATCACTACACAGACATGCCATCACTCAGAAAGGATCCCCAACGCAGGCGGCTGTGGCACCACCTCAGAGAGCAGGGCTCTGGTGGGCACAGCCGAGGCCGAGCTCCAGGGCTCGCTGGGCACCAAGCACAGCTGTGCACACGCACACCTGCCTACCCCCCTTGCGATGAGACCACGTGGCTGACTTCCATGCAGGCGAGGAATCTGAGCGACCGACGGCAGGGGCTCCGGGTGGTGGAATGCGCCCCCCGATTCTAACTCCCATTCCCCGCCCCACCTCCCCTTCTGCCCGCAGCTCCGGCAGAGCCCCGGCCCCGGGAGTGCCCACCTTGTCCAACTCGCTCATGCAGTGAAGGTCTGCGGAGAAGCCGCGCGCGGCCGCCTGCGCCCCGATCTCCTCGGCGATGGCTTTCGCCTGCCCTTGCTGCGTGGCGTACAGGAGCAGGAACCTGCGCGACCCCCCGCGGCACATGGCGCCCCTGGGAAGGTGCAAAGCAAACACCGAAGTGGGACGCGATTCGCGGAAGCGTGGAGTGGTGGTGGCCAGCAGTACGGCTCGCTCAGTGCTCTCACGTGGTACTGGCCACGCAGACAACTCGCCAGCTCAGCAGTTCAAACCCCCCAGCTGTCGGAGGGAGAAAGCGAGGCAGGTGGTAGAGTGGAAGGCCTCACGTACGAGGTGGGTGGGCGGGGACTGGGCAGGAACGCGTCAGGGAAGCCCCACCCGCACCCCACACAAGAACCTCCTCACCTGCCCTCCGAGGGACTGCCCTCTCACCAGCCCACGAAACTCACTTGCGGACCACAGCAGTAAGCACACGGAGAGTGCGCGGGCGGCGGAGGCGCGCACGCTTGGTGCTCAACCAATAGGAAGCTCGGCCGGGACCGGATGGTAACCTGAGCCAATCACAGTGCTCGGAGGGTAGGACGTTGCCTGGACGACTTCCTGTGGCGCATGCCCAGTTGCTCGCGGCGGCAGCCGCATTCAGGCGCCCCTACAAGGCGAATCCATTTCTCGTCCGAGTCGCAAAGGTCCGGAAAGCCGTGCAGGTATCGCGGGGCCCACTGCGGGGCCGCCGGGTCGCGGGGATCGTGAGCTTGGAGGTGCGGGGTCCGCTTGGTTCCAGGGATTCGTGGGCCCGGGGTGCGGGTCCTCGCGATCCCAGAGGCAGTGGGTTTGAGGTCCTCCCGACCCCAGAGAGGCACGGATTTGGAACGCTGCTTTAGGGTCGGGGTGCACCGGTTACCAGGGAAACATGGTCTCGGGGGCTCTGAGAGAAAATATGTGGGTAGGCCCGTTTCCAGGGGATGGTGGGTTGGGGTGTGGGAGAGCTCACATCCTGACTACCCCTTTGCAAAAGACTGGATGGCAGTAACAGCCCCACAGGGATTAACCACAGATGGATTCTTCTGATTACTAAGGATGCGCGTAGATAATCTTGCCCTCAGGCGTAGAGGTGATCCTTGCCTCTCCTCCGGCCCAGGAAGGGCCGTCCCTCTTTGCGGGTGTGATTCGTAGAGACCCTGCAGGGCAAGGCAGGGCAGAGTATACCTGCCTGTAGGAGCTGTAACTATCAGAGCATATAGCCTCAGCTTTCTCCTAGCTGAGGCTGGTGGGCTCAGTTCCAGCCCAGTGCCCCACGCCCAGGCCTGCCATCTCCAAGCCAATACCCACACCCTCAGGGCAACACCTGGGGTCGTGTCCACCTGCCCTGGTGTGACCTTGCAGGGTTCCTTCTTGAGTGCATTTGCTTTCGATGAGATGCAGTCCTCCCTCCCCCTGACCTTTAGGGCTGCCATCAGGAGGGAGTCCCAGTGGTGCAGCAGGTTCTCACAGACAGGATGAAGGGGCAAACCCCCAGCCTCCGAGACAGCCCCGGTGATGGGGGATTTGTGAGCTCAGTGGGGCCGGGTCGCCCTCAGGCAGTGACCGGGTTGGGATCAGCTGACCAGCCACTGGCTGGATCTCCTGCTCTGGGCCCCAGGGGTGCCTCTGTCATCCTGCTGGAGTGCCCACCAAACAGGTGACCCTCTGTGCATCCCTCCTCGCTTATGAAGAGACACATTGAGGGTGGATGCTCCTGGCCCACCATGTGTGGGATCCACCTGGATGCCCAGGTACCCTGGGTGTCACCTCACACCCTGCTCTGTGGGCATTCTCTGCTGACCGCAGGCCTTTCTGCAGCACCACGGGGGAGCGGGTGCAGGCCACCAAGCCAAAGCCAGGCACCCCCTGAGTCTGACTCCTAGGCACCCTGGGTGGGGTTTCAGAGTCTGTAAGTCTCGGAGCTCAGGCCTTGACTTTCCCTGTGGGTTTGAGTTCCAGCTTTGTGGGTGGTCAACAGTCTGGTGCCTGTACTTTGGCCCAGTGTGTGCCACTTGTCCAGGGGAGTGGCAGCTATTACAGTAGACACTGGAGCGTCTCGGGGCTCATGGGTATATGAAAGCCCCCTTGTCTGACCTCTGAGGGGGCTTTTCATAGCCACCTTTCATTCTGGCTTGCAGCCTCAGGCATGCACGCAACTACATTGGGCTGCTGACCCAGGGTCCTCCCACTGGCTGCTCTGTGGGAGAAAGACAAGACCTGTATTCTCTGGTAGAGTTAGGTCGGCCCTATCCTTTAGCGTTGATGGCAGGGAGGGAGGGCTTCAGTGTCGGGATCCTGTTCTCATTGTGTGTTTGACTCGATTTCTTGGCTTTACCCACTGCAGCTCCAGATGGGGTGGCTGGCGACATGGCTCTAGTTGCCCTGCGGAGAGGCCTGAGTCGGGGGTGTCTCGCTGCTGTGACGAGCCGGTCATCGAGTGCTGCCCCTGAGGCTGCCAAGAGACGACGTCTGTGCTGGAGGGGCTCCTCCAGTGCCCGGGCCTTCCATGCTGAGCGGGGAAACACACCTTGGCCTGCCAGCCAGCCAGTGGCATCTTCCCCGGCGCAGGACCCCAATGGGCCTGCAGCCACTGCTGGGCATGCAGAGCAGCAGAAGGGCCCCAGGACCTTGGGAGTGGAGCTGAGCCCTGAGCTGGAGTTGCCACCCTGTGCCCCAGGGGCTCTGCAGCACATCTGGGAGGACCCTGCCCTGGGGGCCCCGTTTGGCCAGGAGGCTCCCTGCCTGACCAACTCCGAGCTGCTGAGGGCGCTGCAAGCCCAGGCTCGGCTCGGGGCAGACGCTCCAAGTGGCGTGTTGGGGGCCTTGGTGGCCGAGTGTCAACGCCGGCTCCAGCAGGGGGCCCTGGCAGCCCCCGAGCTGTGTGTGCTGGGGGAGAGCCTGGCTGAGCTGCGGGGCCCTGGGCACGCCCTGCTCCAGCAGATTGGGAGGCAGCTGCAGGGCGCAAAGCTGGCCGAGCTCAGCCCGGAGAACGTGGTGGCCGTCTATGGGCTCCTGCAGACGTGTCCTCATCTCGTGGACCAGCACCCGGCACTGCTGGGCCGGCTGAACGCCATCGCACTGACCGTTGTCCCCTGCCTGGGCCCAAAGGCCCTCAGCCAGCTGCTCGGGGCCCTGGTGGCCCTGGACCAGGCGCAGGCGCTGCCTCTGGTGATCAGGCTGGGCCGGCACGCCGTCGGGCACCTCCGGCGCTTCACTGGCCAGCAGCTGGGCCTCGTCTTGGAGGCCTTCATCCACTTCGGCCACCATGACCGGTTTTTCACGCAGGCCCTGGAGCAGCATGTGGCCGCGCGTCCGCCGACGCTGAGCCCCGAGGTGCTCTGCAGAGTCACCGAGTACTGTGGCCGGAAGCGCATCCTGTCTGAGCCCATCCTGGCCGCCGCCGCTGAGAGCTTTGTGTGCCAAGCGGACAGGCTCTCTTCTTACCAGGTGGCCGCCCTGCTGGCACCCTTGGGCCAGCTCAACTACTCCCCCCCCAATGCCCCCACCTTGTTCAGGAAGCTGGAGAGCACCCTTCAGGAGCGCTTCTGTGACTTCCCGCCCCGGACGCTGCTGGGCCTCCTCCACTCCTGCTCGCTGGCCGGCCGCCACCCAGTCAACTTCATGGCCAGGATATTCAGCCCCTATTTCCTCCAGCAGCTGCAGGGTGAGGGGACGGTGGGCGGAAACATGTCTCACGGGGGCCCAGCCTGGCCTGTCTCTGCTGAGGTGGGTGGAATAGCCTGGAGCAGGTGCTGCTGTGAGCCTCAGGGCCCAAGACGGGGAGGACACACTCGGACCCCCAATTCCCCCCTGAGGCCCTGAGACGGCAGCGCCACCAACCCAGCTCTCTGAACTCAGACCACCCCCCACTGCCCTCCACTCGGCCTCCCACTCATACCATGCACGGGGTGGGTCTTTCTCCCCAGAGTGACCTGTGGGCTTAGACAGCCTTGTGGTGAGCAGTGTGACCCAAAGAAGGAGCCCAGGTGACGTGCTGGGTGAAGCACTGGACTAGCTTAACTACCCACGCTGTCACACTGGTGGTTCAGGCTGTATGCGCCCACAGGGATGGGCATATCTGCACCATCTGTAAGGGGGCTGCACACCTTGCCCCCGGAACCTCCCAGTAGTCAGGCGTTTTCCAAAATCCGCTGGCCGGGTTCCCTGCCGCTGGCTCTGGTTCCAGAGGGCAAGCCGAGGTCCCAGTGGAGCCGCCCGGGAAGTGAAAGCTGCCACGTTATGGCCACAGTGGGCGAATGGATGCTGCCCTGGCCCCGGCCCCTGTGACTGGAGTTCTTGTTTCAGGAACAGAATCCCGCTTGGACAGGCTGAGCCTGGCACAGCTAACCCAGCTCTTCCTCAGTGCTGTCCTGGAGTGTCCCTTCTACAAGGTAAGGGGGTGTCTCCCGGGCCCCTGGAGTCTGACTCAAACCCCCGCCTGAGCTAGCTCAACACTGTTGGCCACCTGAGTAGCACTGTTCCATGGGGGTCCTGCTGGGGGGGCTCCTGTCCCAAGCAGCCACCTGTCCTTAACCCCAAGGGTTCAGTCAGCTGCCGAGCAGGTGCCTGCTGCACCAGCAGGACGCCTTCTCCCTGAGAACGAGGTTCCTGCGCAGTGCGGGGTCATCAAAGGGTCACCAGGGCTGTGTCAACCTAGCCTCACTCAAAGACACTCGACCTGACCCATTCGGCTCCTGGAGGCTGTTGGTTACGTTTTTTTTTGCTCATGGTGACCACACGGTGGGACGGCACACCGCCTGGCCCTGCCCCATCCTTGCAGGCATTAAGTTCCAGCCCAGTGCTGTAGCCACTGTGTCAGTCCATCGTGTGAGGGCCCTCTCCGCCACCGAGCAAGATGTTCTTCTCCAGGGACTGGTCTCTCCAGACAGCATGCTCAGAGTACTGAGACTAAGTCTTGCCAGCTTCCCTCCCGAGGCCACTCTGTCCTTCCTCCTCGTGCACCCTCACTCTCCCTTCAGGCGGCTCCCACGCCTCTCCACCTCTGCTTCCAAGACCAGCAGCATTCTAGCGATAGAAGAGCGTGAACGTCTGCCCTGAGCAAGCCCTGGTTCACCCAAGTGCATCTCTAGTCCACTCTGGACAGGCAGCTCCTTCCTATCTGCCGGGACTGACCTTCCCGTCCCCAGAACCTACTGTTTGGTTTGGTTTTGAGTGGGGGAAGGCCACCGAGAAAGACCTCAATGAGATGCACTGACGTGACTCCAGGATGGGTGGGGGCTGGGCCGGGCTGGGCGTGTTGCCCTCTTCACACAAGTCACCGTGAGTGCCACGCTCGGCGGCACCAAATGACAGCACTGAATAAGGTAAAGGACCGGGCACCTCACGGTTGCAGCAGTTGCTGATGGAGAGCAAGGATTGCCGCCTTCCGAGTGGATCACGCCTCCACGGAAGAAGACCAACATCCTCACCGCTGGACCAGTAGGGGAGGTCATCAGTGGAGAAGAGAGTGCAGTTGTCATTGACCGGGCACCTCACGGTTGCAGCAATTGCTGGTGGAGATCAAGGATTGCCGCCTTTCGAGTGGATCACGCCTCCACACGAAGAAGACCAACATCCTCACCGCTGGACCAATAGGGGAGGTCATCAGTGGAGAAGAGAGTGCAGTTGTCATTGATCCACAGTCCATGCTCAGGGAAGCTGCAGCCAAGAGATCAAAAGAGCTGTATTAAGTCAGTCTCTGTACATGATCTCTGTAGAGTATTTGAAAGCAAGGGAGCTCATCAGTTTCCAACATGGTGTCCTCATCACTCTGACTGAACGTGCCCTGGTGCGCATGGACCAACACCCAAAGCTCCGAGTTGTTTCCCCGCTGACCATGGCAGCAGATTTTGTCATGTCCATACTGGCTGGTGACCCCTTCCACACACACTGAAAAGATGGCCCCTAGGGTTTTTCCTAGGGAGATGGCGGACCCAGTGCCCCGCCTGTGCCCTGGTGTGTGGCCCCTCTTTCCTTCCTCGGTGGCTGATTCCTCTACCTGGGTTTGTCCCCACCACTTTCAGGGCCCCAAACTGCTTCCTAAATACCAGGTGAAGTCCTTTCTCACCCCGTGCTGCTCACTGGAGACCCCCGTGGACTTCCCCCTGTACAAGTCAGTGATGGCCGGGCTGATCGACCTGCTCGGGGCAAGACACTATTTCGCCTCAAAGGTGCTGACACCCTATGGCTACACCATCGGTAGGTTCAGAGGCAGGAGTCCCTGTGGCCACACTGTCAGGGCAGGGGTGGTTCTGGCTATACCATTGGTAGGTAAGGTGCCCTGTGTCTACGCCATAGGTGTGGCTGGGGTGGGTGGTGGTTGGTGCGGGAAAGGCACTATGCCTTTGACATTGGTAGTTTTGGGCCCTTGTGGCTACAACATTGGTAGGTTTTGGGGGGCAGGTGGGTACTATGACTAAACTGTTGGTAGCTTGGGGGGTTCTCCCGTCCATTCAGCACGAGTGGGCCCTTCTGGTCTGAGACTCCTGTGGCACGGGGTCGCCCAGATGTGACCATGTGTCTCCTGAAAGCAAGAGCTGCAGTGAGGCCCTTGGGCGTGGGGATCCAAGTTGGGGGCGAACAGTCAGGGAGCCCTGTCGTGCTGTGGGCAGCAGACCATCCCTGGGTGCTCACAGCGTGTGAGCATGCCGGCCTCAGAGACCCAGGGGGCAGGACAGAAGCAACCAGATTCTTCCCAGTGCTGCGGTGGGCTGCCTTCCGATCCCACAACCACCCCATGCATGACAAAACAAGACCCCGCCCTGTCCTGCACCATTGTCAGCCCATCTTGTCCAAAGCACACGGGACAGTCTCTCCATCCTTGCTCCTGGGGAGCACTGTGCCAGCAGCCTGAGTCAAGTGCACCGGTTCACCGGCTCTCTGCTGCTCACATCCAGCCTGCACTGCACACGAGGCGACTGAACACACCACAGCTCGAGTCGGCCCCTCAGTCCTCAAAGTGACACCGGCCTCTGACTCTGAAAGTCCGTGTGCAGCACAGTTACCCAGCGCAGCACACCACACGGCCTTTGGTTCCTTGCCTGCTGCTCCCGAAGCATTGATTGTGGACCATTTATTCACCCTCCCTCAAGCATTTGTGAGATCCGGGCCTCCTCTCTGCTGGGTTGTAACTGAACACTAGTCTGGATCCCTTGTGAGACCCGGGTCTCCTCCTGTGAGTTGCAACTGGACACTGTTATCTGAATCCCTTGTGAGACCTGATTCTCCTCTCTGTTGAGTTGTAACTGGACACTGTAGTCTGGATCCCTTGTGAGACCTGATTCTCCTCTCTGTTGAGT
>NW_022111373.1:150976401-150993912 GCF_000313985.2 Echinops telfairi
TCTCTGTTGAGTTGTAACTGGACACTGTAGTCTGGATCCCTTGTGAGACCTGATTCTCCTCTCTGTTGAGTTGTAACTGAACACTGTAGTCTGGATCACTTGTGAGACCCGGGTCTCCTCTCTGTTGAGTTGTAACTGGACACTGTAGTCTGGATCCCTTGTGAGACCCGGGTCTCCTCTGCTGGGTTGTCCAGAAGGCTGTAGCCTTGGATCTTCATTAGCAAGTGTTTGAAATCCTTGTTCAACAAGCAAGGCTGTGTCTCCTGCATGTCTCAGGTAGTTCTGCGTCTTTCTCAGCAGGGTCCCTGCTATCATGACCCAGGGCTGTGTTGCCCACCACAGTGTCCCCTCCCCTGTCACACGTCCCAGGTGCTGTGCAGGAAGTGTGTGGGGGGACAACACTGCAGAGTCCAGGGCTCAGCCTGACGGTGTGCGACGGGCCAGTGCCCCAGACACTTCACCCTCTCCTGTTAAATTAACCCACTGCTGTGGGCCCCGCCAGACACAGGAGCACTGGTCCCAGGGTCTCAGAGGCTGCCAGTGTGTCTCAACTGAGTGAGCACCCCCACCCCCGGATGCTGGCACGATCTAGGGGGACTGCAGAAGCAGATCCTGTGCTCTGTCCTGGATGCTGGTCTCTAGTACAAAGGCTGTGTGTTGCTGGGGACGCTGGGCAATTCTATTCTGAAATTGAGCGGTAGGCCAAATAAGTTGGGGGCGGGGGGAGGGGGGGGGGGAGCGCGGCCTGTGCTGTGAATCTGTCGTAGCTGCAGAGATTCCATCTTTTTCGCGTGGAGCCGCTGGTGAATTTGAACTGCTGGCCCCTTTGTCTCAGGACTCCTGTCTACAAAGGACTCCAGGTCAGGGTACAGGTGGTACCCGCAGGTGGACCAGGGTGTGGCGCCGTGGGAGGGGCTCTCCCTGGGGCCACGGGATGAGCTTCTTGGAAGGCTTAGACTTTGGCTTTTGCTTAGGTCAGTGGTTCTCAACCTGTGGGTTGTGACCCCTTTAGGGGTCGAACAACCCTTTCACAGGGGTCACCCGATTCATAACACTAGTAAAATGACAGTTATGAAGTAGCAACGAAAATAGTTTTGTGGTTAGGGGGTCAGCCCAACATGAGGAACTGTACTAAAGGGTCGCCGCATGAGGAAGGTTGAGAACCACTGGCTTAGGTGTTTGGGAAAGGTGGTGTTTGCTCTGAGGGATCCACCCTCAGAAGCAAGGCTGAGAGCCCCGCTGTGTGTCCTCCGCCAGCAGGACGTCTGTCACACGATCCTCTCCCCTCACAGATGTGGAGATCAGGTTCGACAAGGAGGGCTTTGTGCTGCCGGGACCCTTGGCGGAGGACGTCCACAAAAGGTAGAGGCTGGCTGTCTCAAAAAGGTGACAAGTAGGAATCTGGAAATCAAATGCTGCTTTTCGGCATTCGAGTTTTGGGAATGTCTTGCGTTATTTTATAAATGTCAATATTACCTGGGTTCATTTTTAACAGCTTAAAAAATAACACATATAAAGATGAACACTTTTATGATTTGCTCGGCAACAGGACCAGCGAGCTTCTCGCACACTTTGATGGTTTTGCAGGTTTCCCTGGTTGTTGTTTCAGGGTGGCCCTGTGCATCGATGGTCCCAGGAGGTTTTGTGTGAACAGCAAGAACCTGCTGGGGAAAGAAGCTATGAAGCAGCGGCACCTGCGGCTACTTGGCTACGAGGTCGTGCAGGTATGGTCTTAGCTGTTCCTGTGCCCTGCTTTCCAAAAGCAGGTTCCTCTTTCAGGCAACAGCATCCCGGGCCCTGGACAGCCAGCCAGCCCAGAGCACTTCTTGCACCCTGCGTGGCCGGCTAGCACTGCAGGCCAGGAGTCAGGCCCCAGCCAGACACCCGCTCTGGAGAGTTCGCAGTGGGGGGCTTTCCTGTGCTGGCCGACCAAAGGCCTTGCCACTCTCCCCTCACATGTGCCCCGTCGGTCAGCAGGTGCCCGGAAGCCACCAAGGCTCCAACCACACACAGGACAGTAACTAACCCCCAACCCCTCGCTGCCCCCTCCTCCTCTCTCACACCTCCATCACCCAGCCAGGCACCTAGCCCCTCTGCTCCCTGAGCTCACACTCAGCTGGTCCAGGACCTATATGAAGCCCAGCTCCACACCTGCGGTTGTTACTCGCTCAGGTCTGCTTCCCGGCACTGCTGCCTGTGGATTGGTTTTCCAAAAGGGCTTCAAAAGCTCATGGGAAAATGGAATTAAAAACTATGGCTTGGCCATACAAATTTTTGAAGCCTCCTGGGATATGTTGTTGCAAGTTCCTGGAGGATGGTGCTTGCAGGCATTTGTCCCCGGGCTGAGCCCTGTGTGTCTGCTCTGGACCGTTACACATCCGTGGACCCATCCCCCAGCCTCCGAGCCCTTGCTGGGCTGAGCACTACACCCTCAGGAGTTGCAGGCCTTCTGGGGAGCCGGAAGAAGGGCTGCGCCCGGACTGCTCCCTGTCTACCTCCCTCTGCAGATACCATGCCACGAGGTTGAGATGCTGAAATCAAGGCCGGAGCTGGTGGACTATTTGCAGAGCAAACTGTTCCCACAGGGCCGTGAGCCCCACTGGTGAGAGGAGGGGTCTGGAAAAGAGGAGGCACTCTCGGGACCCCTGGTGCTATAGGGCCTGTGTGTGCTGCTGCTCCTGTAAGGGGCCTGTGGGCTGCACACAGGCGAGCCCACCATGTCGGAGGCAGGCGCCTTCAGGCAGCCTCCAGTCTCAGCGCTGCTGGCTGGGTGCCGGCACTCCAGGGGCTGATGCATCTTCCACTGTCATCATGTGCGGTTAGGGAAGCAGGCCTCCGCTGCTGGGATTTGTTGGAGCGAGCAGTATGGGAAGGAGGCCAAGGAGGGCAGTGGCGGCAGCCTGCAGTCAGTGAGTGCTCGGCATCCACCCCCAGACGGTGCAGGTTTAAGCCGAAGTCGCCCTGCAGCAGGTGTTCAGTGCTGTCCAGTCAGCTCAGACCCAGGGCGGGCCTGCCCAACAGAAATGAAGCACCGCCCCGTCCTGCACCGTCCTCACAATTGTTAATATCGCTTGTTCGTTTGGGCTCTTGTTACTTTTTAGAAGTACGGTGCAGTGGTCAGATTTAGGTCTCGGAACAATCGAGTGGATTCATGGACCACAGGCACGTCTCCAGCTCCCTGAGACCCGAAGCCCTGGATGGTATGCAGCTGCCACCCCCGCTGCGCTGAGACGTCCGTTAGAAGGTCTGCTTGGAGGGCAAACACCAGGCTCTGGTTGGCTAGAGACTGGAGAGGTCCCAAACAATGTCCCCTAGCCGTCCCTCAGGTCTGGAAATAAACTCAAAGCGATTTACACTCAAAAGTTCAAGGGTTAGGGAAGTAGGGGGAGTGGCCGGGAAAGACAGGAAGTGGGGTAGGTGATGTTATATTGATGTTACCATGAGATGAAATGGATTGTGATGCGAAACTGACCCATAAACCTTCACCAGTACACAAGACATGCTCAAAAATTAAAGGTACAAAAAATTGAAAGCAGCCTGGTGTGGTGTGGGTTGGTGGGATGAGATGGGTACTGGTATATGTGTAGGGTATGGTGTGTGTTGGTGGGGTGTGATGGGTGCTGGTATGCGTGCGGTATGGTTTGGTTTGGTGGGGTGTGATGGGTGCTGGTATATGTGTGGGATATGGTGTGGTTTGGTGGGGTGTGATGGGTGCTGGTATACATGGGGTATGGTTTGGTTTGGTGTGGGTTTTGGTGGGGTGTCGTATATGTGTGTGGTATGGTTGGGTTTGGTGGGGTGTGATGGGTTGTGGTATATGAATGAGTGGGGTATGGTTGGTTTTGGTGTGTGGATTGGTAGGGTGTGATGGGTTGTGGTATATGTGTGTGGGGCATGGCTTGGTTTGGGGCTGTGGTGTGGGTTGGTGTGTAGTATGGTATGGGGGTGTTGGGTGGGGTGGGTATGGGTTGGTTTGAAGTGGGGTGTGATAGGTGGGTGTGGTCTAGGGTGACAGTGTGTGGGGTTTGGGGTGAAGGGATTTGGTATTTGAGGCGGTGTTGGCTGGTAGAGGGCTGTCAGGTTAAGAGGGAGGGGTTCCCCACGAATCATCACAGGTCCGGTAGGCGCAATTGTACAGCGATAATAAGTAAGGATTATAGTAAAGTCATAGAGAGCATGAGAGGTAGAGGAGAGATTGGAGTAATGGAGTCAGACACAATTCATGGTAGCATTGCTCACCTCAGCCCCGCTTAATGGTCCTCATGGGGGGGAACCTGAGGAGGGAACCTGGCCACGAGAGCAGGAGTAGCCTCGGGGACCAAGAACCAGGGAGCCTCCAGGTCCCCGAGAGCCAGAGAGAGCCTCTTTTCTTTATTGCTAACCAAGCGTATCACTTTAGGGGGACATGATTATAGAATCACACGTCACAGGAAGGGGCAGTACAATAGGCATACATTTTGTAGGAAGGGGATCTGTGATAGGCATAAGTGTAACAGGAAGGGATGAGCTAGGGGTGTGCCTATAGGAATGGGAAGGTCTAGGGGTATACATGTGACAAGATGGGCAGACCCTAGAGTCATGATGGCAGCCTAATCTTGGTCATCCTTGGGTGGGTTTGACCTCTCCGGGTGTCTCCTATAAGGAAACAGACAACTATCCTTATCAGAAGGGAGTGGGCCCTACTTGTTGTGGGATAAACAGTGGTGTCTGCTTGGTCTAGACAGCTGATAACTCTCAGGGAGAATGACCCCCAATCCACTCCTGATGACCTCCAAGTGTACAGTCATTCTCAAGCAGCTAAGTCTGGCATATATTTGGGGGAGATAACTTGAGAGAAATCCTTCTGTTTCCCATGGAGGGCGCACCATCTAGATTTTAAGTGAAAGGCTGACTGCCTCCCTCACTGGGAGTCTCAGTGACCTCTGAGGTCACAGGTTCTTGGGAGAGGAAGGTGAGGAGGATCCGTGCTGGGCATTCATAGGGTTCTGCTGCCCACTAGTCCTGGACATGGGGCTGCTGTGGCACTGGCCTCCCCCACCCCCATCACTGATGCTGACAGGACCCCCACATCACACATGCACACGTGATCCTCATGGGCCCTTAGACAAGCACTGACCCAAGTGGTCCCACCAAAGACCCACTGATAGGACCCTCACGTCATACACACATGATTTTAAACCTAACACTCATGCCATCTGATGTGGACTCTGCCACCCTTGGTCACCATCGAGGACCAGTGCCAGCCTCAACATCATTTATACACACTGGCAGTTACCTAATCTGTCAACGTGAGGAAGGGGTGGAGTCTAGCCTGTCAACCAGGTTGCAGCTTGATGACCTCACTTGAAGATGGAATGGAGATAAATAGCTCACTGGAGGCTGGATGCTGCTTTGTCTTCCCGAGAGACATTCCTGTTGACAAGCCACATGGAGCTAGTCTGAGGGAGCCAGAGCCCTGGAGCTGGAGGAGCCACGTAGAGACCCATGCCAGTGCTGAGATGCTTATACTGCCACTGGATCCACAAGACTTACAAACCACTGGCCTGTGATCTTCCTGCATTCAGCATCATTGAATGTATTGCGTGAATCTGAAGAGGAATTTATGGACTAGTATCGGACATATGGGCTAATATTAGACTTGATCTGGGCTGGGATGTTTTCTTATATAATTACTCTTTGATATAAAGCTCTCTCTCGTACACATATGGATGTCTATGAATTTGTTTCTCTAGTCCACCCAGACAAACACACACACTTGCATGATCTGACAGGCATGCCTCAGTGGTTGCCAACAAGGACTAGTGACGACCTCCACGTCACGCACACGTGTCTAACCTGACTCGGCCCGCTTATTCAAAGGCAGTGCCAGCTGTAAGGTGACGAGTGTGGGCAGATGGGTGGACAGTCACTCAATGGCCATTGGTGTGAGGTTCCCTGACAAGGGCTTGGCTCTGGGGCTTGGCTGACATGGTCACTTGTGCAGTGTACCCACCCAACGAGGTACCCTCTTGCTCCCACCGTATTCTGCCCTCCTGCAGCCCATCTGCCTGCTTCCCAAACCCACAGCGACGCCAGAGAGCATGTCTAAGGGCTGCCTTGTGCTCCCTGGAGTGGCTGGCAGGTTTGAACCAGCAACCTTGTGGTGAGCAGCCTGCTCCTAACCACCCAGTGCCACCAAGCCCCTCAGGTGTCTTCAGGACAGGAGCCAGTTGGTGGGCCCTGCCTCCTTCCCTCCTGCTCTCCAGGTAAGACAGGAGAGGGGAGATGAGGTACTTACCTGCAGTCCCATCTCAAGCAGGTGCAGGGTCATGACCCTCTAGCTCAGTGAACTCTCAGAGTAGACCCTGCTACTGATCAGGAACACATGGTCCCACTTGGGGTGGGGGAGTGCAGCAGAACAGCTCAGCGGGTGGGGGAGTAGGGGATGTGCCAAGTGCTTTACGCCAGCAGCACCACCCTCAGGATACACCTGGGCCAGGACCCCCTGTGTGAGACCTCAGCCTTCTGCCCTATATGCTCGGGGTGCTGTAAGGACAATCCTGTTAGCTCTGCTCCCATCCTCCCAGTGTGGACCCAGAGGGAGCAGAGGATGCTGCTGAGAAAGGTGCTACTACCAAGCCTCTCAGGCCCCTCCTTCCCTTGTCTCCTTTAATCAGCCTCCACCCAGGTCACAGGGCAGGCACCCACCCTAGGCTGCAGTGCCCCACACACACCTGGGCTACGCCCCTCGTCCTAAGGCTGTGCCCCTTACCCGTGCTGCCCCTCAAGCCAAAGCTGCAGCCCTGACTACCCCATCCCAGGGCTGCACCGTTGCCCCCGCCGACCCCACCCCCACCCTAGGGTTGCACCCACATCGCCCTAACACTGCCTCCTGCCCACGGCTACTCTGCCTGCAGCCCCAAACAGCCCCAGCCAGAGCTCTATCACCCAAGGCTGCCTCCCACCCCAGTGCTCAGTCCCCTCCTACCCTCCGATCTAGCTCTGCGCCCCAACCCTCCTGAGGGATGCTGCCTTCAGGTGGCAGGGTAGAGTGATGACAGGTACTGAGAAAGGCAGATGAGGGGCGAAGTCCTCACCCCGCCTGGACCAGAGGCCCAGCAGCGCCTAGTCAGGCCCAGAGCTCCAAGCAGAGGCTGCTCCAACATCTGCATCCAGGCGGGAGAACAAAGAGGGCGGCCAGCACCAGGTCCCCCACCTGCAGGACCCCAGGTAGCAGAAGCCCCTTGTGACCCCGCCCCAGACCTGCCTCCGCCCTCCCGTGGTGCTGCCTCTGCTGCTCCGCCCTTAGTGACCCTGCTTTCCCCTACAGTTGCTTCAACCTCTCTGCGTCTCCCTACCCCTCGGAACCCCGCCCCAGATCGGCTGCTGTCCCTCCCACTGGTCCGGCCTGCAGATGCCTCTCCCTGGCCCCGCCCCGCACTCTGGTTGCAGCTGCCACGCCTCCTCCCCTGGCCCCGCCTGCCCCTCGAATGTGAACCTCTAGGTTGCCTGAGCAACCGGAGGACGCGAGCGGTGGGCCAGAGGCAGGCAGAACATGCAGGAGGCTGAGGCAGCGGCGCCAGCAGCGGCAGGCTCGTGGCTCCCGGAGGAGGAAGAGGAGGAGGAGATCACCGCTGCCAGGCTGCGGGGACTGCCGCGCCAGCTGCCCTGCTCGGCGCTGTCCGCCTTCAGCTACATCCCACCGCGCCGCCTGGACCCCAAGGAGCACAGCTATTACTACCGCCAGGGCAAGGTGGGGGGCTGCACGCCAAAGGGCTGGGAGACCCTGCCCCCGGGAAGTGGTGAGGTATTGCACCCCCAAAGCCCACTTGCTACTGGTGCCAGGGCAAGCTAAGGGTGGGGGCCCGAACCCCAAAGATCTCGGCTGCTTCTTCCGCCAGGGCAAGGCGATCTCCACTGACCTCCTTTGCTCTAATGCCTTATGCCCCGCGGGAGCACATAGGACACGGCCCCGCCTAGTACAAACCTACTGGACCAACTGATCACAAAGAAGCCCCACGTCCCCAAAGAGGCCACACGCATAGGAACAGCGGCTTGCTGCCATCACCAGGGGCCATGGAGTCCTTTGACCCGTAGCGTAGCGACGCTGCACAACAGAATGAAACCATGCCCAGCCCTGCGCCATCCTCGGTTGTTCCTACACCCGGGCCCATTGCTACAGCCACTGTGCCAATCCATCTCCTTAAGGGCCTTCCTCTATTTCACTGCCCCTCCACTTCACCAAGCATGATGTCCTTCTCCAGGGACTGGCCTCTCCAAAGTGAGTGAGACCAAGTCCCACCATTCTCGTTAGGACAGAGTAGACAGTCCCCTGGGTTTCTGAAGGGGTCAGTCCCCGTGGGAGCAGCCAGCCTCTCCTTTCTCTTGCGGAGCCACTGGTGGGCTTGAACAGCTGGCTACTGAGCAGTGCCCCTTCCCTGCTCCCAGACAGGAATCGTCTCACTCTACGACTGTGTTTTCAATCGGGACCTCGGCTACAACCAGGCTTCACACCGCGACGACCGGCAGCACGCTAAGAACTTGGGGCTGCACGTGCAGGAGGAGGTGCGAGGGGCAAGCGTTTACGCAGGCAGGCCCTGGGCAGGGCCCTGAGCCCCCAACAGTGCCGGGGGAAAGGTTTGGCTAAGGGCCCCTGGAAGTCCCAGGCCAGAAAACAGTGTGGTCTGCAGCTGTCTCCGACAAGCTGAGGCCCACATTAGTCGGAACTGACAGATGAGCAATTGGCTCTTTAGTAAGGGTTAGACCCAGAAAACTGGGGTTCAAACCCCCAGTGGCTCTACAGGAGCAAGACGAGGCTGTCTGCTCCTGTAATGATTGAAAGGGTCTCTCTAGAGCAGTGGGCTTGGGGATGTCCTGGTTGTCTGGCCAGTAGATGGAAGGGGCCAACAGTCCCCTCAGGTAAGCAGGTGCCCAGGTGACTCCAACTGGTGCGCTCCTTACAGCCAAGCCCTGACCCCCGGCTGCAGGGCAAGGTGAACCCTGGTAGGCAAGCCTTGTTCCTCATGTGCCCCATGTGTGTGCCCTATGTCTGTGCCTGTCTGTGCCCCCGTGTGTGCCATGTGCTGTGTGCTGTGATGCATGCATGTCCCCACAGGAGCGGGAGCGGCCAGTGGGCGTGCGGACATCCTCTATTTATGGGAAGCGCATCCACCTACCGGTGGAACCCCTGAACCGCGACCACGGGCGTGCCAACCACGTGCAGGCCGACTTCTACCGCAAGAACAACATCCCCAGCTTCAAGGATCCCGGCTTTGGGCACATCTCCCCAGCCTGAAGCATGTCGGGGGACCCCGGGGGCCATGAGGGGCACCTTTGCCTCTCATGGAGGTCTGGGGGTCACCACAAAGAGGCCCTGGCCCAGGCCCGGGAAGGCCACCTCCCTAGGGTCGATCATCAGCAAGCATGGCACGGGGACAGCTTGTGCCGGTGCAGGGCTGGTGAAGTTGAGCCGCAGCGCGAGAGCAATAAGGCTCAGGCTGGCATGCCACAGCTCCATCCGTACCTTCAGGACATGGCCCTCTCAGGCGGGACCTGGCCCCTACTCTGGGAGACAGGTGCCCAGCGCAGACTGGACTTGGCAGGTCTCTGACTGCCCAGCTTTCCCTGATCCTCACTCTGCCCAGGTCTGCAAGAAGGCTGTCGCCCCTTGGGTGCCCTGGACTCTGACTCTGGATACCACAATGCTGTCCCCTGCAGCTCAGAGTGGCAATGAGAGCGTTCTGCCCAAAGAGGGCTGCAGCCCTGGACTCTCCTGGGCCCTCGGAGGCCAGTGGTGCCTCAGGTGACCCACAGTCGACGTGATACATGAGCAGCAGGTGCACACGACCCCTCAAGACCCCAACTCCCAGACAGTTGCACACAAACCCACCCTGTCTGCCCGCTGGAAATGGCTGCTTTGCAGGCTGTTTGAAAACCCTTGGGGTGTGGGGAGGTGGCACGCACTTTGAATGTACTGAACCCTTAGAAGAAACCAACCTTCCTGAGTTGTGATTTAATTGCCCGTCGGCAGCAGGGGGGCTAATGGGTGCCAGGGTCAGTTCCAACAGGCCTGTTGTGGGCGGGCAGACACTGCACAGCTCCGGCTGAACCTGAGTCACCACATCCCGCTGGGTGCCCGAAGAAGCCCTTTCCCTTGGTCTGTGAGCACCTGCTCTGCCGGAGCTGCCTTTCCTGTTTTGAGACAAACAGCGACGAGCCCCCAAAATGCCCAGGGGACTTTGTGCCGTAAACACTAGGTGGACAAAACCCCAACAGGGGCCAGGGGCAATATCATGGCCCCTCCTTCTCCAACTCAATTCCCAGGAAACCTAGGAAATGCCTTCGTCTGGAAGTGTGTGCCGCAAACCCACAGGAGCCCAGGCATTTCAGCCGATGCGACTTCATGCTCAAGCTCCAAGGCCCTCAGGAAAGTACTTCGAAGAAGCCACTGGGGGAGGAAGGGTTTCAGGGGACAGGCAGAGGGGGAAGGGGAGGGTTTCAGCGGCTATGAGAGGGGCGTCCCTGGGGTGCAGTGGTGACGCACTCAGCTGCTAACTGAAACGCTGGTGCGGTGAGTCCACCAAGAGGAGCCGCGATGGGGCCACCTCTCAGTGCCCCTTGGAGCACAGTTCTGGCCTGAGGCACGTGGCTTGGCACACAGGCACCAAGAGGCAGCCACCTGAAAGGCTGGCATGGAGTGAAACAGCGACTCAGAGGACCGCTCCCCTCACACACACACCAGCGGTCAGCTATGCTCCTGAGCAGCGCCCCATAGCTGAGCGCGCAGGGGGCAGTCAGCGGGGCTGGGACAAGCCCTGCACGTCTCTGAGGGGTGTCTGCAAGGGGTGCAGACTCAGACATTGTGGTTGGAGAAGTCAGGCTCCCTGTCAGGGGTCAAGGGGCTTCTGGGACAGGCTTTGCCTGGCCGACCAGTGGCGTGGGGGCGGAGTTGCTAGCTGAAAGTTGGATGTGCCAGCCACTGCGGAGGAAGCCGGCTGCCTGCTTTCATACGAGTCTCAGCCCAGGAACCCATGGGGGCCTGGAGTGCGGCTCGATGGCGGGGTTCCCAGGGCTCCCCATCCACCTGTCTGCAGAGGTGGGCATGCTGCTGAGAGGCAGCTAGGACAGGGCTGGGGGGCATCCGACTTAGACAGTGGAGGAAGACAGGCATGGCCATCCAGTTCTGAAAGCCAGCCACTAAACCCCTGCAGGTCACAGGTCGGACCCCAGGCTACCCACCATGCTGGGGGCCTTGTCTCCACTCAGCAGCCCCTCACCTTGGCTTCCTCAGTTGGCAAATGCAGGAGGATGGGCTCCGGCCCCGGGTCTCCAGCTGGCTAAGGCCCAGGAGCAAACAGGAGGCCCCAAACCTCCACTCACCTGGCTCACAGGTGTGGGCTAGAGGCTGGGTCCACCTGAAGTGGTCAGCTCCAAGCGCTGGAGGCCTATGGTCCAATGCCACTGTGAGGGCCTGCGGTGACACGGGGCTTGCTGATGCAGGTCCTGAAAGGGTGCTGCTCAGTGAGCCAGGTGGGCGAGGGAGGCAGTGTTGGGGAACCAAGTCCAGCGCATCCGGTGGAGAGCTTGGTGGCCCACCCAGAAGTGGGTGGACAGTGATATGGGCAGTGGCCAGGATGGACACTGTCAGTCCCAGGATGCCCCGGGGGGCAGCTGCCAGTCTTCTTGCTGGTGGGAAGTGGAACCAAACAGCTGCTGGCTCCAGCGGGAGGCCCTGACACTGCCAACTGGTGGACAGTCAGGGGAATGCAGCCAACAGGGAACCACAGGGCCCTGGGAAAGGGTGCCTGGCTGGGCGGGGCAGAGAACAGGTCTTGGGGAACTCAGGCCCAAGGACAAGGAGCGCTTAGCAGGCCCACAGGCTGGGGGTGGGGGACACCCCAAAGCAGGGCCAGTCTGCTGCATGATCTACAAGATCACAGCACCAGGGCAGAACCCACCGCAACTAGGACAGCCCTCTCCGAGCTGCATCACCATGCCCTCCTCCGTCTGCCACCTCCACCTCTACCTCCACCTCCATGACCTCATCACCTCCACGAGCCCTACACCTCCACTACGTCTGCCACCTCCACCAGTTCATCATCGTCTCCACTGCATCCACTGCCTCTACAGCCTGTCACCTGCACTCTGATATCACCTGCAATATCACTATTATTACCACCACCATCACTGCCACCCCCACCACCTCCATTATCACCTCCGCCATTACTGCCACCTCCACTACCACCATCACCATCAGCACCACCACATCTACCACCAGCATCGCCTCCACCATCACACCTACCACCACCACCGTCAGCGCAACCACCATGTCCGCTCAGAGTGCAAAGCGACATCAAGGTGACTGGCAGCCTTGCACCAGCAGCTTTGTTTTTAGACATTCGATGGCTCAGAGGGTTTCTGTTGTTCACCCACTGGGGCAAGATCGCAGAACTGGGTGCAGCCCTAACACGGGATGGTGTGGATGGTGCCGGGCTGAGCACTGTGCTGCTCTCTTGTCCCTGGGATTGCTGTGCGCTGGTGCTGACTCGGCACCTCACACAAGAGCCACGGGTTTAAGGAAACCCAGCAAGTCAGAGCTGGATTGGCACGATCAGAATCTTGAAGTCTTCTCTCCAAAACAGAATGAACTTGGGCTCCAACTCCTCCGATGTATCAGGCAGGGTGTCGGTGTGAGCTCGGACTTGGTGGTGGCAGGTTTTCACTGTGTGTGTGTGTGTACGTACAAGCTTGGCAGTGTCCCTGGACACAGCCTACTGGGCAGAGTGGAGGTCCTGGGAGAAGATAACCTTCGTACATGCAAGTGTCCCCTGACAAAGCCCTCTAGAGGTGGCGACACCTTGGCCAGCCTCCTCTTTCTTCCAAGGGCCCTGCCTCCAAGGGCATTGCCTGGGCTGCCAACTCTGTCCATCTGTCCAACTACCAGCAACTCTGGGAAGTCCATCCTGCCTGCTCCCCACGTGCCCGCTGCCACATCTCCAGGGGAATCAGGCATGCAGGCTGTGGGGCACCGAGAAATGACACAGATGCCCAACCAAAGTACAGAAAACGTTTAATGGGTTTACCTTACAAAAGACAATGGCATCAAAACAGCAGAGGCACCTGGGACAGGACGGTACCCTGTGGTGAAACTGAGGGTGGTGACGTGCTGCTGGCATGAGACAAAGGGGGGCGGGGGGTGGGTAAGGCTGACGGGACACAGGAGGGATGCAGGCCGCCCCCGTGGCCGGCGCACAAACATCATGTTGAGTATCGCACTAGCGGATGCAGTTGGCGAGCTACCGTGGGTTCCGGGAAATAACCATGCACCAGAAGAGAATGTACACCCCCTAGTTTTATTGCCTTAAGAATTTGAGTTGGTTTCACCTCTTCCGGCGGCGTCCATCCTGGGCAGCAGGTGGCGAGCCACCCCTTCCGCTCACCCACCTGCTCGCTGGCAGGGAAGCACAGAGCAGACAGCCAGCCTGGGGGCAGTCTGCGGCCTGCAGGTCATAGAGCATGGACTGGGGTGAGGGCAGGGTCGCAGTTGGAAAGCGTGGGCACCGCCCCGGGCAGTGTCGTGCGGCCAGGTGGCCAGGCCCTTCAGGAGGCCATGTAGCTCTGGGAGAGTGACCGGGACATGTCTGTGGCCACAAAGTATGTCTTCAGATCCCCCTTGCCCTTGACATTGATGACCCCGCGGCAGGAGCAGGTGTAGCCCAGGGTCTGCAGGGCCAGGCTGGTCTCCTCGGTCACCTGAGGGGCACATGAGAGACGAGAATGTGGTTAGGAGGCTATCAGCACTCACCTCTGGTGCCCTGGGTGCACAGCCTCCGCCTGCCCATGCCTGAGTGCTGCCAGGGTGCCCACAAGGCTGCTCAGAAAGCCCCCCGACAGGCGAGGGAGAAAGGCCTGAAGAGTCAGCCAAGGAAACGCTGCTGGAGCTCCTGGCTGTGGGGCCGGTGCAGGACCGGACTGAATGGCTACTGCCCACAGCCTGGGTGCATGCTGAGGATGTCCACTCCGACTCGATCCTCGAGGACAGGGCGGAACTGCCCCCGTGGGCTTCCCAGACTGTCACTCTTTACAGGAGTAGAACGCTTCTTCTTTCTCCCTCAGGGCAGCTGGTGGCTTCAAACTGCTGACCTTGTGGTTAGCAGCCCACCTGGTGACCCACCGCGTGGCACAGGGGCTCCGCTATCAAACACAGCACCTGCGCTAATACCGCCCCATCCGAAGCGGCGGGGTCCAGGGCACAGAAGCCGACATGCTTTCTGCCCCGGTGCCCATGGGGGTGCTTGAACTCCCCAATGGGGAAAGCGCCCTGACCAGCTGACTGTTAGCCCAGGCACGTGAGCCCAGCCCAGCTGGGAAACACATGCAACGCCCGGGCCTGGTGCCCTGGTGATGCAGTGGGTCAGGCACCAGGCAGTAGTGGAAGCACACCAGCCGCTCTCTGGGAGAAAGATGAGGCTGTTTGCTCCTGTAAGGACACCCAAGGGTGTGCTCCTCTGCCCTGGAGGGTCCCTAGGAGTCCCAGTGGACTCAACCGGGGTGGGTCTTATGTATGCCGCTCCTGGTGAGCGGCTGTGACACAGAGCACTGGCTGGGCTGCAGGGGGGAGTGTGGCCTTTGGGAGGACACACCTGTCGCTTCCAGACAGAGGGTTTGGATGTCCCAGCTCAGAGAGAGGGCAGCAATCTCCGGCAACGAGCCCCACAGCTGGCGCCACTGGGCATGGGCAGGCGGGGGGCTACAATGGCTGACCCACTCTCAGGGCATGCAGCTAGGGGTCACCAGTTCCCCTAGTGAATAGAAGAGATGGGGAAGGGGTGTGTAGACAGCATCCCAGAGCTGAACCCCCCTTTCTCCTGGCAACACTGCCCCCTCAAAGACCCCAAGGCTGTGCGTGTCCTGTGTGGGTCACAAGTCAGATGCCCACAATCGTGGACGTGACTGCCCTGAGCGCATGGACATAGGAAATACATATTCCCCTGTTCTCAACCATGTCTCACATAAGCCCCCAAGACTCACTAGCCCCCTAACACACCAAACCAGCCGGACTCTGGCCTCTCCTTTTGGCACTACCTGTATCTTGTCCAGGACCCCAGTGCTGTCCATACGGCTGGCCACGTTGACGGTGTTGCCCCAAATGTCATACTGAGGCTTCTGTGCACCAATCACGCCAGCGATGACCGGGCCGTGGTTGATACCTGCCACACATCACACCTGGGTCAGCAGGAGTAGCAGGCAGCAGCCATACATGCAGGAGTTTCAATCAGCACATCGGTTCACCGATCTATCAATCCCGTATCATTTGCCCTGGGTCCTTTGTGGTGGCTGTTGAGAATCTGCCCAGCAGGGTGCACACACCATCCAGTGACCTGGCCAGTGTCCACAAGGTGCCACTGTCCATCCCACCTTCCCTCCTGAGTGGACCCTCCCCTGGAGCGTTTGTCTGATCCCTGCCCCCTGCATGTGCCTTCTAACTCACCCCAGGCAGCAGGGGGCGACATACTCTCTTTGACGGTCTACACTAGCAGTTCTCAACCTGTGGGTCGCAATCCCTTTGGGGGTCAAATGACCCCTTTCACAGGAGTTGCCTGATTCATAACAGTAGCAAAATGACAGTGAGGAAGTAGCAACCAAACTAATGTTATGGTTGGGGGGGTCACCACCACATGAAAGGGTTGCGGCATTCACAAGGTTGAGAACCGTTGTTCTACTGTGACTGAGGTAGGTAAGCACAGAGCGCATCAGTTTTACCCTCCACAGTTCCTCCTCCTCCTGATCCGACAAGTCCACTGCTGCCCCAGTGTGCAAATCCCCCTCCCCCACCCCTCAGTGCAAATCCTCCTCCCCCTGCCACCACTCAGAGTGAAAATCTCCCTCCCCCACCCCTCAGTGTGCAGATCTCCTCTCCCTGCTACCCCTGAGTGCAAATCCCTCCCCCATCCCCCTCAGTGTGCAAACTCCCCTCACCCCCTCAGTGTGTGAATCCCCCCTCCCACCCTACCCCACAGTGAACAAATCCCCTTCCCCCCAATCCTTGGAGTGCAAATCCCTGTCCCATGACCTTCGCTCATGTTTTCATCCCTCCGCCTTCCTGAACCTCTGAACTTCATCCTTGGGGCAATGACCTTGGTCCTTGCAACCAGCACCCAGTGGGTAATTGCCTTGGCCACCTATCTGCTCCACCTGGTCCTTCAGGGGTCACTCAGGGCAGCTGAGGACGCCCCTGCAGCCACGCCCAGTGACTGCGTGGCTGGTCACACCTGTCTTATGTGGAGGTGGACCACACAGGTGGGAATTGGAGCCCGCGGGAGCACTTCCTCATTCACACCATATTAGAAATCCAGACTTCTGTTTATTTACTATTTTCAACAAAGGTCCTTTCTCCCCCATCCTCACCCCCTTTTATAGAAAGCTGGGGTCTTCTCAGATTTGGATGAACTGAGTTTCAGGACTTGGGACACGATATGGCTGGTGACCCTGTAGTGGTCTCCGGGTCCACCGCTCTCACTGGTTGGGTGTGAACTGGGCAGTGTGCGCATGCGTCAGTCCCTGGTCAGTGAAGGATGCGGATTCTGTCTGTGGACTAGTGATGGGTACCAGGCCTGCTGGCAGCCTCGGGCCAGCGGCCTGCACTTCAGAAGGCCGAGACCAGCTCTGCCCACTGGACACTCCAGTGCCCGCATTCACACAGCCTGCTGGCTTCCCGACTCAAAGCCGCCGTGTAGCCTCTGTGGGCTTCCGAGGCTGTCAGCCTGTCCTTGCTGGGGTCAAACTGCCAACCTCGTTAGCAGTCCAGCCTTCACCCACTGCATCACCAGGCTCCAAGAGTCTAACCACCCAGAGGTGACTTTTCCTAGTTTCTGCAAACCTGCCTAAGGGGGGCACCTGCCCTGCTTCCAGGAGGCCATGTATTGTTCTGCTTCACCAGCCAGGAGGGCCTACAGTCCCCTCCCCCATCCCAACCTCAGTCCATCCACTTGCCAGTGGAACCAGCAGTCCTAAGGTCACGCTCACTCCCTCTTCCAGCCAGTCACAGGCCACGCCCCTCCTCCCCAGCCAGACCTAGGCCACGCACCTCCCCCTTACCACCGCCCCTCCCTCCCCCGCCTGACCCAGGCCCCTCACTGCCAACTGCCCAGCTGCACTCACCAACTCGCAGCTTGAAGTCATTGAAAGAGTGCTTGTTGATGGCCTCCAGTTTGGCCACCAGCGCGAAGGCGAACTCCACCATGGTGCCGATGTGCAGGTACTGCCGCTCAGGCTCCTGCAAGGCACCGGCCACCATCAGGGCCTCACGCGCCCTCGTACGCCCGCATCTGCTCCCCTGCACCTGCCTCTGCCCCTGCACACACATCTACACCTGCTCCCCCTGTGCTCACACCCTCACTCACACTTGCACCTGTCCCCACACCAGCACCCACTGTTTCCTCATCTGCCCTCGCACCTGCACCCGCTCCTGCCATGCCAGCACCCACACAAGCACCCTCACCAACACCTGCACTGACACACACACCTGCACAC
>NW_022111373.1:150994051-151019250 GCF_000313985.2 Echinops telfairi
CACACACACACACACACACCTGCACACATATACACATCAGGATTTCCAGGAGCAGGGACTTTCGGGGGACGGTGGTGCAATCCTGGGGACAATGGAAATCCTGTGCCTGTGCATGGACCTGTCACAGACCAAGACCGTGTGTGCGTGTGTGCATGTGTGTGTATCTGTGTGTGTCCCCTTACTGATTGTGACACACAGTACCTGACTTCTGGGAAGAGGAAAACCTGGGCGCTGGGGGTGGGGGGAACAGGCAGAGTGGGCAGGGGCCTAGTGGGCAGTCCACAGACAGGGGTCTCTCAGTGTGTGTGAAACAGATAAGGGGCCCCCAGGAGTAGGGAGACTGGGAGAGTGGGCAGTGGGCTAGCCAGCAGTCTGAGGGACCTGAGGGGTAGGGTCTTCAGCATATGCCCTCTGAGTGAGTGGGGTGACTCATTCAGCCTCTCTGTGGACTAGTGAACCCCCATACAGCTCTGTGGTTGGAGAGGAGAGAGGTGTAGGCAGCCGGGCCTGAGGCCATTCCAGGTGAGGTTGGCACAGGAAGTGGGTTTGCCCAGCTGACCCCCATCAGTGTGAGTGCAGGGTCTGAGCTGCTGCTAGTGACCTTCCCGCACATCACGAGGGCAGGAGCCCGGGCAGTGCGTGCTCATGAGCCTGGCTGCCAGCGCACAGAAGGGTCTGCGAACAGACCCATAGAAGTCTCCAGAGAAGAGGACCGACACTGAACACTGGTTGCCCGCAGGGCCGGGTGGTGGCTCCGTCCAGCTCCGACCCCCAGTGGCTGTTGGCTCCTCACCTGGGCAGTATCCTGGCTGGACACTGCGTTCAGACCCGTCGCTGCCATGTAAGTGCTGCCGATGGTCTTGATCTTCTCCACGCCGCTGAACTTCGGCTTAGACAACAGCTGGGGGGCAAGGACAGGGAGGGGCTGACTCACACAGGCTGGACACACGTGCCCTCCAAGGCTGGTTCAAGGGGCATGGACACCCCTGTGTCCTCCAACCTAGGACTCCTCAGGAAGAACCCTTTCTGTCTTCCATGGGAGGAAGGAGAACGGGGCCAACCTCCACTCCACATGTTCACCAGAGAAGGACCGGATGGACCATGAGGGCATAAGTCCAGCCCTGTGTAAACCTCCTCATGCTGCTCCTGAGAGGCCCGTGTGGGCAAGCCTAACTCCCGCGGTGAGACCCTGTGGAAACAGGCCTTGAGGTGGCTCTGCCCTCAACCTGCTGCGGGTGAAGGTAGAGGTCTAGAACTGCCTCTCACCAGCCTCTCAGCCCTCAGCCCTTCTGCACACGCTCTCAGTGTGCTGCTGTGCACAGGGCCCTGGGGTGGGGGGTGGGGATGGAGCAGAGAACGAGGGGGGCAGTGGTGGCAGTGGTGAAGAGGGGAGGTGGGGAGGGAAGGAGGCTGGGCCCCTGAGCAGGACTGAAGGCTCTGCAGTCCCGGGACTCCCTTGCCAGAGGAGGCAGCTTGTGTGTCAGAGCCTAGTTCTTGGGCACGAATCCCTGTATCGCAGGCCAGGGGCCATTGTCCCCTAGAAGAGACTCCTGTTCACCCACCCGTTTTATGGGGACAGCTGCTGCTGCTGGGAAGCCAGGGCTAGCCTAACTTCAGCGTGGTCTCTGGCACCCACCTCTCCTGGAGGGTGGGGCAGGAGGAAACGCCTGACAGAGCATGCCTCTGGGACTTTGGCCAGATGCTCAAGCGACACAGTCCCACCCCGGCATGTAAGCCCGAGGGCAGTGCTACTGAGCCCTAGGGACCGTTCTGAAACAAAAACACCAAGTGACATGCCCTCCATCTGCACCTTCAGTGAAGACTCCTGCGCTCGTTGATTTACGCCACGTCAGAACAGCAGTGTGGGCACCCTCGGGGACCTCAAATCACATTCCCTTTCAATGCCTTTTGAGTTTGAGGAACAAGAAGAAGTCCAAAAGGAGAAGATGGGGCCTGGAGGGTGGATGGAGTCAGGCTTCTCACCTAAGTCTCCACTGACAATCCTCTTGATGCAAGGGGCACTGGATGCAAACTGTGTTCTCAGAACAACTTCCTTGCGCTGACCGTCACTGGTGCAGCTCTCCAGCTGATTAAAACTCCATCACAAGCCCCGTGATGGTTCTGTGTCCTCCAAGGAACTCTGTCCTGATTACTCCTGGGAACTTCCCCAAGCGGTCATCGTAACCTTTGAGCTGACCTCTCTGCCTTGAATTGAGTGGCCCAGCAGATCCCCTCAGACGTGACTAGTTGAGCTGGGACTCAGTCTCTGGAAGCCCCCTCAGGGGACTAAGTCCTGTGTATGACTGAGAGGACTTGTCTGCAGTTGACCCCCATCGCAGATGTATTAAAACACGTTTTGTTTGTGTGCGTATGACCTGTAACCCCAATAGCAGCACTTTTTGACTCACCCTGGCATTCCACAATGAGTGCATGCCCGTGCATGCCAACCACTCCCATACTTCACACAATCAGGACAATGGGGGACCAGTGCTCCCCTAAAGCAGACTGGTGTGTGCTCTTAGCAGGAAACAAGGTAGGGGTCTCCAGTAGATAGACCAGAGTGTTGAGAATGGGAATACAGCACCTCCTTCAAATTTCCTTCAAATACAACACAGACTTGACCCCTTCTAAAAGACAGGGCCTTGTTCTGGGCACACACTGCCCTTTTGATAACAGACCCTGTTAGGTAGGTTGGCTAGAGCTGGGAATGTCCGTTAACGTGTGCCCAGAGGGCTAAGCTAGGGGAACAAAGGAGTGGTGCACTGCACATGCCTAGAGGCTCGGGTTCCGCAGGTAGGCTGGGGTGGGTGTGAACCTGAATTGGCCCACCTAGGCCGGATGAATTCAATTCAGCCAATGGGGTCTATCAGGGGTCTTCCACCACGCCTCCCCGTGGAATCTTTGAAAAGGCAGAAGCCCGGAGTCAGGAGGGGCTTGAGGGGCAGGACTCTGGGAACTTCGGCAGAGAGCTTTGGAAGGACTTTGGGACGATTTTGCAGACACCGAGCGGGACGCTGAGCCGCTTCCAGCCAGGCCGCATGCTGGGGAGGAGTCTCTCGGGTGCTGTGTAAACCTGAAATTTCTTCTAATTCCCATAAAACTCACTTGGATCACAAACTAGGCTTCGGCGTGAATTCTGACTGAGGTGTATCTAGTTACGGAGCGATCTAACAACCCCACCAAAGTTCAGAACTTAAAAGGTTGAAGGAAGTGGTGCACACCCAGGTGAACTAATAAAAAACTCACCACCTGAGAGTGGCGATACCAGGAGAGTGGAGAGAAGGTGCGGTAGAAAGGGGAAACCGATCATAAGGATCTACATATAACCCCTTCCCTGGGGGATGGACAACAGGGAAGTGGGTGAAGGGAGACATCAGACAGTTTAAGACATGACAAAATAATAAAAATTAATAAATTATCAAGGGTTCATGAGAGGGGGAGCGGGGAGGGAGGGGAAAAATGAGGAGCTGATACCAAGGGCTCAAGTAGAAAGCAAATGTTTTGAAAATGATGAGGGCAGCAAATGTAAAATTGTGCTTGACACAATGGATGGATGTATGGATTGCGATAAGAGTACGAACCCCCAATAAAATGATTAAAAAACCCAACTCACCACCCTGGAGTCAATGCTGACTCCGAGCGACCCTGTAGGACAGGGCGGAACTGCCCCTGGGGGATTCAGAGAACAGAGCAGAAAGCCTCCACTTTCTCCTGCAGAGCTGCTGGTAGTTTCAAACTACGGATCTTGCAGTGAGAAGCCCAATATGTATTCCTGCTGCTAAAACAGTCAGGGTGCTACCTGGCAGCCAGCAGCCAATGACACCAAGGTTCAGGGCACAGATACAACGTCGTTATTGGGGAACCTTGGTACCTACTGTTTGGGCCAGGTCCAGACCAAGGCAGCCCCTTGTACCAGCTTCTTGAGAAGACAAATGACCTGGCTGAATTTCAAAGCACCTGAACTTCAAAGCACCTGCCTTCAGCATTTCACAGAGCTTACCTCCCCGGACAGAACATGCCCCCCCGCCCCCCCCAACTAGCACTGTTTCCTAGGAACAACATGATTTACTAACAAAATGCCACTTGGCCTGAAACTTGCAACTGCAGCACAAAGAACCTCCCTTTCCCTTACCAGCTCATACCCTATATTTGCCCCACTGCCCCAGTACCAGATGCGATTTCCCTGACCTAACTCGTTGGGTCTCGGAACCCGCCCAGGGGCTCAAGATGCCCCCATCCCTTTCCCTGCCCTCCCTTCCCTCCCAGGAGTTCTTTCCCTGCCTCAATAAAATCTTTCTCAACTTCACATTCCTGGCTAAATTCTATCTCTGTTCCACGCCTCCATCTCCAACCTGTCACCTACATCATCAAAGTCAGCAATGATCTCATTCAGGAGCCGGAGGCACTCCAAACCCTCCTTGTTCACGTCCGACTCCGTGTAGAACTCCTTGAAATCTGGGATCGATGCAAACATGACGCAGACGCAGTCGTAGGACTGATGGTACAGCTCCTGCCCGGGGGTGGGGGTGGGGGGGAGAGGCCTGTTGAATATGCAATATAAAAAGACTGTTCCCCAGCTCGTCTCCCCCAAATATGTATGTCAGACCTAGGACACTGCCTGAAACTAATGGTAAATGATTGTCAAGTTATCTCCCTGCAGGCATCAGCCATCCCGAGCAAGCAGACCCTATTTTCTGTCCCACCCTATGTGGGGCTCACTCCCTGCTGTTAGCGACAGTGGATGGCTTCCCCTGAAAGCTTAGACTAAATCAAGTCTCCAGCTCAAGGGCAATCAAGGCTAGGCCGCCATCATGAATCTAGGGTCCCCCCTTCTTGTCACAAGTATAACCTTAGTCCCTCTCCTTCTGATTACGTGTACATCCCTAGCTCTCCCCTTCCTGTCACTCTTATGCCTATTGTACAGCCCCTTCCTATGATGTGTGTGGTTACCTGCAATCATGCCCCCTAAGTAAATATGGGTCTTGGCCAGAAATAAAGAGACCTATCCTGCCCTGTCTGACCATGCTGTGCACAAATCTGGCTGTTGAGATCACGGCCATCCAGGAGGTGAGCATGCTATCATGAAATGTGTCTGACTTCTTTATTTTACTCTCTCTCTCTCCCATCTCTCTAATTTCTCTATAACTTTACTATAATCTTTATATACCTTAACCGTACAACTGTGCTTACTGAACCCGTGATAGTGTGAGGGACTGGCCTCCCCCACAATTGACCAGCCTCTTAGACCAACAGGCGTCTGCATGCCAGGCTCTGTCGAGAGGCCCCCCGAGAACCACATTGCCCTCCCCCAGCCCAGCCCGGACTACTCCCATCATGCACTGACCAACCAATAACACACCCACCCATCACACACGGAGGCCCACTCACACCTACCTATCAACCAACCACCCCTTCCAAACCCCATGCCCACTTCCACCCACACCATCCCAACCTAAGGTCCACTCTTACCCACCCACCCACCAACTACCTACTGAACAAGAAACCACTCAAATTCAGCCCCAGGCCTACTGAGCAACCACCAACCGACCCACTCATTACTCACCCAACCAACAACCCACCCACCACTCATCACTCACTCAAACAACAAACCACTCACCCACTCATTACTCACTCAACCAACAACCACCCACTCATCACTCATCGCTCACTCAAGCAACAAATCACTCACCCACTCATTACTCACTCAACCACAACTCACCAACTTACTCATTACTCACTCAACCACAACCCATCAACTCACTCATCACTCACTCAACCAACACCCACCCACTCATCACTCACTCAACCAACACCCACCCACTCATCACTCACTCAACCAACACCCACCCACCCACTCATCACTCACTCAACAAACACCCACCCACTCATCACTCATTCAACCAACACCCACCCACTCATCACTCATTCAACCAACAACTATCCACTCATCACTCATTCAACCAACACCCACCCACTCATCACTCACTCAACCAACAACCACCCACTCATCCTCACTCAACCAACACCCACCCACTCATCACTCATTCAACCAACAACCACCCACTCATTACTCACTCAACCAACATCCACTCACCACTTACTCAACCAATAATCACCCAATCATCACTCACTCAGCCAACAACCACCCACCCACCCACCCACCCACCCACTCAACACTCACTCAACCAACAACCAGCCACTCATCACTCAGTCAACTAACAATCATTCATTCATAACTCACTCAATCACCCACCCACCCACTCAACACTCACTCAACCACCCACCCACCCACTCATCACTCACTCAACCACCCACCCACCCACTCATCACTAACTCAACCAAACACCCATCACCCCACCTCAGCCCACCCACCCACCCACTAACCTATCCACTCACCATTTACTCATCCACCCACCCAGCCCCACTTAAACTCATTCTTTCCACCAACGACTCCCCCCACACACCTGATGACTATTCCTACTCACATCACCCCAACCTCAGGCCTACATTGACCCATCCACTCACCAACCTACCCCACACACACCCATACAGTTAGTTTCCCAAGAACAGACTCTGCCTGGGGTTCACGCATGTGTGTCAGAGCAGAATTGTGCTCCTCCACGCTCCCAGGTGGGTTTTCTGCAGTCGAATGCAAGGCCTTTCTTCTTGGGCACCTCTGGGTGGATGAGAACCTTCCAGTCAGCAGCTAAGAGTGCCTCACTGTTTACACATCCAAGGAACCCAACCGCGGACTCAAGTGAGCCTCCTGAGGTACCACGCAGTTACCCAAGGGGCCCTGGCCATCACTGCCACAGACACTAACAAGTTGCCACTCCTGACTTAGCAAAATAGTTTGCTTTAACCAAGAGGAGGGAAACACAGTGAGTCCCTAAATATTGTTATTAGGTGCTGCTGAGTCTGTTTGAACTCATAGAACAAGAACACCCTGGCGTGCCACAGAAAGAAACACCTCCAGGTCCTGCACCATCCTCACAGCTGCGCGTATGTTTCAGCTCCTTGTTGCAGCCACTGTGCCAATCCATCTTGTTGAAGGTCTTCCTCCTTTTCAAGGCCCCTCTACTTTACCAAACACGATGTCTTTCTCCCGGGGTGGCCTGTCCTGGTATGTCCAAAGTCCGTGAGGCAGTCTCACCGTTCTTGTCTCGGAGGAGCTTTCTGGCAGAAGTTCTTCCAAGACTACTTTGTTTGTTCCTTGAGCAGTCCGTGGTACTTTCCAGATTCTTCACCGGCACCAGCATTCAAATGCACAGATTCTTTATTTAACGTCCAACTTTCACATGCACGTGAGACTATTGCAAATACCATGACTTGGGTCAGGTGCACCTTAGTCTTCAAAGTCACGTCCTTTCAACACGGTACGAGGTCTTATGCAGCAGATTTACCCAATGCAATGTTTCCTTTGATTTCTTGAGTGCTGTTTCCACGAGCATTGATTGTGAATCCAAGCAAGATGAAATCCTCGACGTCAAACTTTTCTCCATTTATCAGGCTACCTACTGATCCGTGTGCAAAGCCTGTGAGTAAACCTTGAGTAGGTGACTGTTTGCATGCTCTAGGAACTTGATGCAAACGTTGAGTGACAAGGAGGTTCCTGGCTGCAGACACAAGGAACTCCCTCAGGCCAGAATGTGCATGTGTGTGAGACTATCCATTAGTTATGAATCATGAACATGTTTATTCATTATGAATCATGAACATGTCTTGAGCCTGCAGTCATTGTGCCCTAGAATAGCCCTTGCATTTGACCTTTTGTGAACCTCATCCTTGGGTGAGCAGAGAAGCTCGGGAGGTCTTCTCTCCTATCAGTGCTTCTCCCTCTCCCTCATGGCTCAATCTCCTGTCTGGAGCAGTTATTCTGCATGTCGTAGGTAGCTCCCAGCTGGCTGGAGTGCTACACATTGAGTTGTAATTCATAATTAATAATGTAATTCATTATTCATACTGAAGGCAGCCATCCTTGATCTTCAGGTCCTCCTCACTTTCAGCAAGTCATGTTGTATCATCTGCATATCGCAGATTGTTAATAAGCCTTCCTCCAATCCTGGTACCAGATGCTGCCCGCTCCCCTCTGAACCTGGTTTTTGTCTCTGGTGTCAGATACTGGAGCATTATGTGTAGAGAGGCTCCCTGTTCTCCACGCAGTTTAGGTCCTGCACAATCGGAGGACGCAGGTGCTCCTGTGACTCTCCTCTTCTGCATATGGTTTGCACACTTGCTTGCTTAAAGCGGTAGATGGTACCATGAGGATTAGAGTCCTCAGTCCTCCCAAAGGTACCCTGGAAGGAAGGCCTGGTGATTTTGTTCTGAAAACTCAGCTTCTGAAATCCATGTGGACCACAGTTCTACTCTGACACATGCAGTGTGGGAGTGGGAGTTGACTAGAAGGCATGCGTTCTCTTTGGTAAGGGGCTTTCTGTGAAGCAGCGAGAAGGGAAACCACACATCTGTGTGATGGGTACGTGTAGCATGAACCTCTTGAACTGGTCCCCTACCATGCAGTGAACTATGCCCACCCCACCCCAGAACACAAGTTGTTGGTCACAATCTCCGTGCCTGTGGTCATACTCCCATCTGGGAACAGGTTGTCTGTGTTATGTTAATTGGGCAGGATTAGTGTCAGATGGGTCTTGGGTGATAAAAGAGATTGAACAATTGAACTAAGGAGAAGAGAGATGCCCAGGAGCCGAAGCTCAGTAGACACAAGGACCTTCCCCAAAGGCCACCAAGACAGGCAGCCTTTCTCCAGAGCTGGTGGCCTGCACTGGGGCTTCTTGCTTCCTCAACTCTTGGAAGGTAACTTTCTGTGTGTGAAAGGCACCCCTATCGGCATCTCTGTTTCAGCAGCACTGCACACTGGTGACGCCCTACCACAGACTAGCAGTGGGTTGAGTCTGCTTTGGCTGCAGGCGGTGACCATCTTACCTCACCCAGTACACTCAGGGCCTCTGTTTGGAGAAGGAAACTGGAGTGTGACCACTCCTTGGACAGTCATTTAACGATGAACCACAGTGTGGTAGTTACATAATCTAGTGTCAGCTTGAGACTTAAGAGTGAAGGGGTGGAGTTGAGTCTGTCAATCAGATTGCAGCTTGATGACCTCATTTGGAGGCTCTGCAGAGATAAATAGCTCCCTGGAGGCCAGGCCTAGACTCTCTGCTAGACATTCCTGCTGACAAGCCACATGGAGTTATGCTGATGGGGTCTGAGCCCTGGAGCTGGAGGAGGCATGGGGAGAACCATGTCAGCACTGAGATGCTTACACCACCACTGGAGCCACAAGACTTTCCACCCACTGGCCTGTGAACTTCCTGCATCATTGCATTTGTTATGTGAGTCTGAAGAGGAATTTATAGACTGGTATAGTACATATGGGCTAATATCAGATTTATGGACTTGATCTGGACTGGGCTTAATACATACTTGTGTATAAGCTGAGGTTTTTTCAGCACATTTTTAATGCAGTTTTTGTGGTAAAATGAGGTGCCTCGGCTGATATTCGAGTTGGCTTATACTCGACTACTCAGAGTAATTACTCTTTGGTATGAAACGCTCTCTTACACCAATGAGTGTCTATTAATTTGTTTCTTTAGTCAACCCAGACTGACACACACAGGCATACCCAGTCCTTCAAAAAGAATTCCTGGCTCCCAAGTGGCTGCCAAGGACTGGCCCAGGTCCTGTGGAGAGCTGGGACACACTGGGCCTGGGCCTGTCCCTGGCGCTGCTGGTGGCCCACTGACTTCCTTCTTCAGGCTCCTGGCCCTGGCCTCCAACCCCACTTTCCAGACTCCACCACTTTCACCCCTTTCTCAAGCCCCTCCCACCCCCGACCTTCTTCTGCAGGCCCGCAGGCCCTCACGCAGACCCAACCTTCCTCTTCAGGCCCAACCCTATCCCAGCCACTCCCTCTCACTACTCCTTTAGGAACTTTCCTGGGCTCTGCCCCTGTTCTACAGCCCCTCCTCCAGTGTGGCGCTCTTCAAGCCACACCCCCGCCCCCCATGACCTAGTTCTTCAGGCCCCACCCCCGCCCCACCCATGACCTAGTTCTTCAGGCCCTGCCCCACGGGGCCCAAGTCCAACCTGGTTCTCTAAGGCTGGCACCTGACCCCACCCCTATTCCCCAGGCTCCACCTATGGCATTGCACCCCCTCCCATTTCATCCCTGGCCCTGCCCCTGACCTCATTCTTTAGGCTCCTGGCCAGGAAGTGCTCCGCCACGTGCGCGGGCAGCACATTCTCCAGCAGCACGCGGTTCAGGTTCTCCATGGTCTCGATCTCCTCCCGCTCTTTCTTGAACTTGTTCTTCCACAGGTAGTCTAACCTACAGTAATATTCATTCTGTTACAGGAGGACACAGAGGGAGAGACACAATAGGCACCTTGTCCTGTCGGAGAGGGACACCCCCAAAGAGAGCCAACACAATTCAATCCCCCGCGCCACGGAGACTCTGCCAATATCCTTCCGCTGCCACTCGAAGGACTGGCACACATGCAAACACACGGACGCTCAGGCACAGACTCACGTATCTTCATAGACACAGGCACACAGACACACAGATTATCACACACACGCAAACAGCACACGCAAAAACACATAACACGTCCACAGACGCTCAACACACACAACAGCAAAAGAATACTAAGGAAAAAGAGGAGACCCGGAGTGGGAGAACAGCGGCCTGGCGGCCTGGAGTGCAACACACACCAGCTTCCTGCACGGGCACCTCAGTAGAGGTGTGTTAGACTCCTTTTTGGAAAGAGACAAAACCCCACTGCCATCAAGTGAATTCTGACTCACAGCAACTAACCCTATAGAGAGGGTTCCCAAGCCTGTCAGTCATCATGGGAGCAGATAGTCCAATATTTCTCCCACAGAGAGGCTGGTGGGTTTGAACCCCTGATCTTGCGGTTTGTAGCCTAAAGCTGACACGAGGGAGCCACCAGGGCTCCTTTTTGAAAAAGGCAAGTAAGGAGTAAATGAAGAAATGAAAAACAGGCTGGCAGAGCCCGCTCGGAGCAGAATGAGTCGGACTTTAAAGACGACAGTGGCCACTGGTGGGGTTCCCAGGTCACAGGGGCTACTGGCCGCTTTCCTCCCTCAGGCCATGTTTTTCAGGATTCATTGTAAAATATTTTTCCTCAGCTCGTGGTTAAAGGTCCCTGCAAGAATGCCATGGAATTAAGACAAAATTCATCTTGATATCTCTTAATGAGGATCGTGCCTGCTAACCAAACATATTTCACGTTCTGGAAGGTGTTTAGACTTTCCCTTTTCTCGCTGGTTGTGATAAAGGGCTGAGTCATGAAGAGGCCTGTTTTTTGACAAAGCGTCTTTTTGGTATTTTGTGTATGCATGCGTGGCTTTCGTAATGTGAATAGGAGCCAAGAAGATGTGTTGGTGAAGCACTTGGCTGCCCTGTGGTAGGTTGGTGGGTAGGTTTGTGGTTTGAAGCCACCAACAGCTCTGTGGCAGGAAGACCTGGTGATCTACTCACATAAAGGCTGAGCCGAGTTCTGCTCTGCCTGCAGTGTCAAGGCGAGTGGGGACCACAGTGACAGGGAGTCAATGCAAATAAGCCAACAACGTAAAGACGGCCTTCACAGGGCTCACGTCCTGACTCATCTGACAAATAAGTGTGGTTCAGATGAACAAAAAAGAGTTTTGTTCTTGGCTTAATGAATTATATCAATGATATTATAAGATAAAGCATGCACACACACATGCACACTCATTCACAGATGGAAATAAAAAAAAATTCACAGTTTTAAATTTGAAAAAAAAAAGATCAATATTGATTTATGCATGAGACCCCAAAATTGACCCTTTCACTCTTGGTGTGGGAGCCCTAGTTGTGCAGGGGGTTAGATAGTTGGTGGCTATCTGAAAGTTTTGTAGATCAAACCTACCAGCTACTCTTGAGGAGGGGAGAAAGATAATGTTTTCTGTTTCCATAATGATTTACAGCACAGGAAGGGAAAAGGGCCACTTCTAATCTGTCCTACAGGTTTGATAAAAGTTGGAATTGGCTTGATAGTAATACATTTGTTTTTTTTGTTATCCCTCTGTCACATTTATTTTTATCTCTCATGGTCAAATATTTTCATCTGCAAAATAAAAAAATTTTAAAGTTTATGTTAAACATTTTACATGAACGCAAATTTTTCCATACTCTGTACTAACAGAAGATGTCCTGGTGGTGTTATGGGTCAGGCATTGGGCTGATAACTCCAAGCAAGGTTGGTGGTTCAAACCCTCCAGCCACTCTGTGAGAGAAAGATGGGGTTAACTGTCCATGCAAAGGTACACAGTCCCAGAAACCCTATCATCTAGGGTCACTGTGAGTCAGAAGCAATTTAATGGCTTGGTTGTTTGATTGAGTTTTAATATAAATAGTGCCAAGAACTTATTAGACAAAAGAGTCTCACTTGAGAAACAGATAATGTATTTCTATTCTTTTTGGAAAGACCAGTGGCATGACTGGCACTTCAGTGAAAGGACAGGAGGTCACAGAGGTCATGGCCCGAGAAGTCACAGATATGTATGCAGAACTAGAGATCAGTGCCTGTAAGTTGGAGACAATGCCACAAGCCAGGTTGGGCACCTCCAGCTAATGTGCCTGGGGCAGTTTCCAGAAGCTAGGGGTCCATATGAAGAGCACTGAGCTCGTCGTGAGAGCCTATTCCTCATTGTAAGCACTTAGAACTCCTTCTAACAAGCAGGATCCAGGAGCTGGGAACCAACTCCATGGACTGAAAGAGGGCTCCAACCACAACCTTTGCCAAGGTGAACTTTTCTTCTCATGCCAAGTTCAGAGCAATCCATCCATTGTTGGCCAGTGGATCGCACAATCTACTCTAGCTGAGCAACAGGCTCTAGCAGAGTCTGGAACATATGGCCAGGAGGCCATCCAAGCATGAACTCAGTGGGGATAGAGTGTGGGGGGTGTCACACTGCAGTCAGTGATGGAAAAGGAGCAGTACACAGCCCCTCCAAGGGACAGCTATTTAGAGTCTTGAGCAAGGCCATTTAGAGCATCTTTGTTGAGGAAGTCCCTTCCCTTGTGTCCACTGAGAATGCCTCCGCAGTGGAACATCTTCACCTCAATGAAGCACCCCTTCTCAGGGGGATATCTCCACCCCACCCCACCCCCCACCCCCCCGGGGGGAACCCCTCTCCAGTGGGACACCCTTCTAATTGGGATATCCCCCACCATAGTGGGACACACCTCCTCAGTGGGAAACCCTTCTTCAGCAGAAAATCCCTCCTAAGTGGGACATCCTCATGTCAGTGACACACTTCTCAGTGGGACATCCCATCTCTGTGGAAACCCTTCCAATGGACACTCCTCCTCAATGGGACATCCCCACCTAAGTGGGACACCTCATTTCAGTGACATGACTCCTCCATGGTGGACATCATCCCTCCTCAGTAGAAACCCTTCACTAGTGGGACATTCCTAGCTCAGTGGAACACTCCTTCTCAGTAGCAAAACTCTCTTCAGTGGGACATCCTCACTTCAGTGGGACAACTCTGCTCAGTGGGAGCCACGAACAACCTCAGGATTCAAGTTTGCCCCTCAGATAAATATGTTACTATTGAGTTGTCAAGTAGATTCCAACTCATAGCCACCCAATGGAATTAAGAAGAGCTACTCCATTAGGTTTATATGGATGATATATTCACAGGAGCAGAGTTCCAGGTATTTTCTCCCACAGAGCCACTGGGTGGGTTTAAACTGTGGACCTTTCATTTAGCAGCCATGCTGGTTAATTTACCCACTTAGTCATGGACATATAATTCACTCAGCCCAGCATGATTCAGTACCATGGAGTCAATTCTGATGTTTCTGAGATGTGAATCTTTATGGTAGCAGGAAGCCTCATCTTTCTCCCAAGGAGTGGCTAGTAGCTTTGAATTGCTAACCTTTTGGCTAGCAGTCCTACATCTAACACACGGCATCACCAAAGGCTCCTTAATTCACACATCAATGTCTCATAATTACTTAGCTCCAAATATGAGAGTACTTTGAAAAATTCGTGGGGATATGGGACATAATGATAATGGAATTTTTCTACAAACTCTTTGTTGCCCCTAGTACATCATTTTTTCCCCTCCCCTGTTACAGTGACCATTGAAACACTTCAATCAGGCTTTGTTGAGGCTGAGCACTGGGGAGAGTCTTGCAGGCTTTGGGACTTATCTCCTGCATAGACAAAGGAAGAATAACTGTCCTGGAAATCATCACCCTCACAGTCTGGGGAGCTAGGTCCTAAGGAAGGCCACTACTACATCATCATCACAAAGTCCACCCCATCTCAGAGCAAAGGACCATTCATGGTGCAGCGAGGAAGCCAGTGGAGGTGTTCATGCTCACTCCTGAGGAAGCCAAGCACCTGAATGTGAAGTGCAAATTCAGGCCAGCAGACGTTCCCACAGAGGGGCAGCTGTGATGGCTCACTGCCAAACCCGTACCTGCCAACATTAACTTTGATATTATACCCCTTCAATATGGAACTTGTTTCTGCTTTGAATATTTTGAAGGCATGTATTTTTAGTGATGGAGGGAATTTTGAATGAAATGAAAAATTTTTAAAGCTTTTGAGGTAATTGGAATCTTGACACAACAGTGGGTTGTATGTGGAGTCCTGGTGGTGTAGTAGTTATGTGTTGGGCTGATAATTGCAAGGTCTTTAGTTCAAAACTACCTGGTTCTTCACAGGAGAAAGATAAGGCTTTCTACTCCTGTCAAGAGTTATAGTCTTGGAACCCCACAGGGTGATTCTACTCTACCCTATAAGATCACTATGAGTTGGCATTGACTTAATGGCACTAAGGTTTTGAGTGGACACATAGGTCCAAAGGGGTCTCTGGTACTGAAGTTGGTGGGATGAAGTCTATTATCTTTAGATTCATGTAATTATACAAGTGCCCCTAAAAGTTGGATGCTAGTTTCCCAGTAAACCCCTGGAGTGAAGAAAGTAGATGGGCACTATATGTCCCACAAGTCCCAAAAGGGCTCGCAGGAGTGAATGGATTTACACCTATGCTATTCACCAAGTTTGCCTCATGAGGGGTGGGGGACATGAATTTTCCTTTGGCTTATTTCTAAGCACCCTTATCTGGGGAGGAGAAAAAGATTGGTGACCTTTCTGTTAAGGGATGAGATGGCTTCTAAGCATTGGTTGGCATGGAAGTAACCACAATGCACGCACACGGGGCACGCAGCAAAGGAATCAGAGGTAATGGACTTCTTACCTGCCGACCCAGAACAAGCAGAGTGATGAAGAATATAGAGAGAGACACCGCACCCATGGTCTTTAAGTCTTTCCAAATGCCTGGTCTATTGAAAAAAACAGACAGACAGACAGACAGACAGAAACATGACAACACAACAAACACACAGGACTTAGAATGTGTGTTTCAGCATACCAGGATCTAAGGCATCGCTAACCCTAACACACGTACATCTTCACAGCCAGACTGCACTCAAGCCAAACCAGACAAGCCCTACTGGGAGAGGATAATAGAAGAAACAATTCTCCCAAACTAATCGCCACGTCTTCCTTTACCCCAAGCTCCAACCAATGTACAGGGAGGAGAGGAAGGGTACGTATCATATTCTCTTTATTCTTCTGGGATGGAGATGGACCGTGAAATATAAATTCTTAATTTTTCTAGTTCTTGCTCCAGGAAAGACACCAAACCCACTGCAATTGAATAATTCCTGACTCACAGTGACACTACATAGGGTTTTTGAGGCTGTAAATCTTTCTGGGAACAGACAGATTCATCTTTCTCCCAAGAGGTGGCTGGTGGATTTGAATCACTGACTGTTCAGTTAGCAGCCCAACTCCTGACCCACAGTACTTCTAGAGATCCTTAAGAAAGAAACGGTAAGCCTAAACTACATAGTCATAAACACTATGAGAGTGAAGTTGGGAATTTCATCTCCATCAGCTACTGTGGACTATCAACACCCTGGTGGAACAGTGCTGTGCTGGGATGGTAATGGAAAGGTCAGTGGTTTGAATCCACCAGTGGCTCTGTGGGAGAACTATATAGCTGTCTGCTTCCATAAAGATTACAACCTTGGAAACCCACTGGGACAGTTGTCCTCTGGATGGCGGGTTTGGTTTTGGTTGTTCCTGCCTATGAATGGAAGAGTCCAAGGTGGCTTCAGGAGGACCCTATTCTTCTTCCCCTGTTTCACTCCATGCTGTATCACAGGCCTTAATGGGAGGGAAACACTAGTCTCTCTCCCAACCCTGGCTATGAGGGCGCCTAGGATTTTATGTTGTCATTGTTAGGTTCTAACATGGAGTGACCCCCAAGTTCAACCAAATGAAGCCATGCCAAGTTCTGTGCCATCTCTGCCACTGTCGCTACTTTTCTCCCTTTGGCATAGAACTGTGGATGCCAACAACAGCAGAGCTGGATGATGGGGAGAGTTCTTAGAATGGGTACAGTAAAATCTCACAATGTTTGCTTGAGAGACTCTGGTCAGTTTTGACATCTGTACTGGTCATTTATACGAATGTGACAGCTACTTAGCAGTGAAGTCTCTCTCTCTTTCAGCTTCCAGAATAGAGCCTTCCCTGGGCTTGAAAACCCTAATGCCAGTGCACTCACTGCCCTGGGTGTGTGAGGAAAACACGGCTCACTTTACAGGAGAAGTTAGGGCACTTCCATCTCTGCTACAGTTGTTCCCAAGGGCTGGCCAGAGAGGCTTCCTTTAGTGTCTGGGGGATTTGGCCACTCAGCCATGCCTGTGGCCGTATACCAATGGACAGCTGATTCTCTTGCCCAAGGCTGCTGTTGGAACAACCACTGTGTCCCTTGGGTCCAGAAGGCCCAAATAACAGCACAAATTGGAGAGAACTTTGCAGGAATAACCCAGGGAGCGGGTCTATAACCCCAAGGCAGGCAGTTCAGGTGAGGTGGAGCTGTCATTGTCATGGCTCTCCAGAGAGAAAGAGATTAGACAGACTCAAAACTATCCGACTTAAAAACAAAACAAAACTTAGAAAAATATATGACATCTATATTTTAGGGAAAAAATACTCAAAGAAACATAGTTTTTGTTGGGTAGGTAAGAGTACTGTGGCAGTTACATAATCTGTTGACTTGAGGAAGCGGTGGAGTCTGGCCTGTCAATCAGGTTGCAGCTTGATGACCTCATTTGGAGGCATGACGGAGATAAACAGCTTGCTGGAGGCGAGACATTTCTGTTAAGACACATGGAGCTATGCTAGAGTCCTGGAGCTGGAGGAGGTGTGTGGAGACCCACACCAGTGCTGAGATGCTTCCACCACCACTAGATCCACAAGACTTTCCACCCACTGGCCTGTGATTCTCCTGCATTCGGCATCACTGCATGTGTTTTGTGAGTCTGAAGAGGGATTTATAGATTGGTATTGACATATGGGCTAATATTGGACTTGATCTGAACTGGGCTGGGATGTTTTCTTAATGTACAATTTCTCTTTCATATAAAACTCTCTCATACACACATTATGGTACCTTTGGATTGAGGTACTAGAGAAACAGATCATGAAGATGGAGAGTGGATGCTTGTTTGACCCCGGCCTCATGGTAGTTTTTCTCCTTTGGCTAGCCAGAGGTCAGATATGGCTGTGCAGTTCACCACGTTGCTTTCTGGAAAGAATATGGGAATTTAAAGTTTTGATTCCTAGAAATTGTCTTTGGTTAATCCTGTCTGAAATGCTGAAAATGATTGTGATTAATGTGATTCTCAAGTTCGGGTGGCAAAATTGGCCCTTACATTTCTCAGAGCTGCTTAGTGAAAATGGCTGACTGAAGGTCCAATGGCCGACAGAAAGCCTGGCTCTGGCTTGATGCTGCCAGAGGCCTAATCTCATATTTTGTATCAATAGAATAGTTTACATAAGGATTTAGATAAGCTAAATAAGGATTGAACTTGACGGTTTTAAGAATTGAGTTTAGTATCTGATTATACTTTGTTAATACTGATTTCTTCTGCTTATTGTTATTGATATAATGATTAGTAGAAATGATTATTGGGAAGTATGAAAATAGAGAGCTTGTAAGCCTACTTGTCTTCAGCCATTAAAATTGGATCTTTAAGTGGGTTTAGGGCACACCTACAAAGAAGGCTCTGAAAAGATAAACCCCACCCAGTGTCTTGAGTGAGAAGGGCATTTGAAGGTTAAGAGACTTGACTGTTGATTGATTGAAGAGGGGACAAAAAAAGGAACTCTTTGGATTTTTAAATTTTGAACTAGTGGTTTTTGTCAGAAGCTGGAAAAAATCTAAAGCCACGAAGAAAACTCCTGAACGTTAAAAGGAGCCTGTGGGTGGGCTAACATGCTTGCTAGGTGACCTCCTGGATCCACTTGTTGAGTGGAAATGGGAGAAATGAAGCAATAAAGAAATGGGTTGAATCTGGCCACTGACATCCATGGATCTGATTTACAGGAACTAGAGGAGAAGATGACAGCGGGTTGACAGGTTTGAAGTTCATGACCCAGCCTAAGGGGGCAAGGGTTATTGAGAATTTGTGATGGGGCCCATGGTCTAAAAGGCAAAGCAGCCAATGGGCACTCTGCTGACATTAGGTGAGGCAGCCCACATTGAGTTGACCAGAACCTAACCAGATGAAGAGAAGATATTTGAGCCTGTGAACTGGTGTATATTGCTGCTGATTTAAGGGATGTTCTGTCCTGATTTGATTTTGCTTATGGATGCAGACTTTAAGGTTCCAACTGGAATGAAAATTCTTCACATCCAAGAATATGATTGTCTCCTCAGAGCACTGAGTTAATGTAAGTGGGCAGTATAGAAATTGGATACACAAAATGGGGAGGATAAAGTGGTTGATTTACAAAAACTTTCATAGGTTGGGGAATATATTCATAGGATTATAGGATTAAGGTGTAGGTGTTACTTAACTGCACTTGTTAGGCATAGAATATTGTTGTTTTGCCACTTATAGTATAGTATTTTTAAATGAGGATGGCATATACTAAATTGTATGCTTTTTAGTTTTATCCTGTTAGGTACAGATATGGTTTTATTATTGTTCTGTTAGAAATTATGTCTGGCTAAAGAGTTGTGAAATAGTGTCAAGTTGACAAGGGGTAGTCTGTGGCAGTTACATAATCTGCCAACTTGAGGAAGGAGTGGGGTCTGGCCTGTCAATCAGGTCACAGCTTGATGACCTCATTTGGAGGCATGATGGAGATAAACAGCTCTTTGGAGATGGGACACAGAAGCACTCCCATGCGAGACATTCCTGTTGACTAGACACATGGAGCTCTGCTGGAGTCCTGGAGCAGGAGGAGCCATGTGGAGACCCATGTCAGCACTGAGATGCTTCTATCACCACTGGATCCACAAGACTTTCCACCCACTGGCCTGTGATCTTCCTGAATTCGGCGTCATTGCGTGTGTTTAGTGAGTGTGAAGAGGACTTTATAGATTGGTATCAGACATATGGGCTAATATCGGATTTATGGATTGATCTGGACTGGGCTGGGATGTTTTCTCAATATTCAACTGTTCTTGTATATAAAGCTTTCTTCTACCCATGTGAGCGTTCATCGATGTGTTTCTCTAGTCAACCCAGACTCATACAAGTACACTCATTGTTAACTTCTGTTGAGTTGGCAAGAAACACTGCCCAGTCCGGTGCTGTCCAGCTGTGGATAAGCCTGGTGATCCATAGGGCTATCTGTCTTTGGTTGGATCTTGGAAGTAGATCAGTAGGCCTTTCTTCCCAGTCCATCTTACTCTGGAAGATTTGCTGAAGTTTGTCTGGTCTCACAGCAACACGCAAGCCTCCACAGAAAGACAGGTGATGACGGTGGAACAGGTGTGTTGCCTGGAAAACAAACTTGGGTCTCCTACATGGAAGTGAGAATACTACTCCTGAACCACTTGATTGAGGTACATCAGATCTCCAGAGGGTACTGATTGGGGGGAAATGAGTCTGACACCAGGACCCTACTCCCTGAGGAGGCCTTCAGGATGCCAAGAAGACCCCCCACAGTGAGGGTCGCCGCTGCTCCCTGCTGCCCCCCTTTACCACCCTTGCACTCTGCAGCTCAGATATGCCTCCCCCCCCGCCCCCCGCCCCCCACATCACTTGTCTATACCAGGGTGGAGGGTGGCTTGCTTGTTATTGTGATGCTGGAAGCTATCCACTGGTACTTCAAACACAATAAGAGTCACTCAAGGAGAACAGGTTTCAGCTGAAATGTCAGACTAAGACAGACAACTAAAAAGGATTAGGCTGTCCACTTCTGAGGAATTTGATGAGAGCATCATATTGCAAGATGTGGACACAAGAAACTCCATTTCGGAAAAGAAATGAAAATATAATCTTTAGGCCCAGCCTAAATGTTGAGCCACTGCCAAGAACCAACAGATGGTCTAAAGAGCCACCCCTGAAAGTCTGGGAGACCCTGATAAGACTTGGCGGGACACCACGGAATTTCCAGAATAACATCAAGTGGCCAGCTGACCTGCCTATATAAACCTGGGTAGAGACACTGACTTTTCAGACAGCTGGGAACCAAGGAGACATCAACTCCTGCTCTCTCCAACTCTCCCCAGGGTGAGTACACCAATAAAGGTAATGCTTTTTGGGACTATGATGCTGAAATAATAATGTGTGTAGTGTGTTGCCCTTATACCTTGACATTTGCTGTAATGTTTTTATATTTGATAATTTGAGTTAGTTTTAGAATTATTTGATTGTTCGATGTGTGTTTGCAGTGAATAAACTGAGCATTCAAAAATGTCAAAGAGCATTAAGTAATTATTGATCGCACCGCTCATGACAGGAATTAGCGACTAAGAACCTTAAGGATAGCAACGGATACTGACAGGTAAAGTGCTAGCGGATGCGCCCTGCAGGTTGGAAGGTACTCAAAATAAGGCCAAGGAAGAGCAGCTGTCACGAAGTAGAGTTGACTAAAATGAGATGGATGGAGTAAGCTTTTGGACATCCATTTGCTGATGGGGCACAACTCCAAATGAGAAGAAATATTTACAAACATCCATTAATAATCAGAACATGGAATGTGAAAACTACGAATCTAGGAAAACTTGAAGTCATCAAAATGAAATGGAATTCATAGGGATCAATATTTTAGGCATTAGTGAATTGAAATGGACTGATATTGGTCACTTTGAGTTGGACAATCATATCGTTTACTGTACTGCAAATGACAAACTCAAGAGGAATGGGGTCACATTCATCAAAAAAAGAGTATTTCAAGATCTACCTTGAAGTACAATGCTGTCTTCTCAAAGTAAAGTTGAACATAATGACATGCATGGAGTGAAGCCTTCGGGACCTGCATTTGCTGATGAGGCATGACTCAAAATGAGAAGAAACAGCTGCAAACATCCATTAATAACATTGGAACTTGGGATCTGAAAAGGTCCAGTACTGGCCATTTTGAATCGGGCAGTCAGGTGGCTTACTATGCCAGAATTGGCAGGTTTAAGACACACGGTGTCATGTTCATCACCAATAAGGACATTTCAAGATTTATCTTAAAGCACAATGCTGTCTGTGCTGGAATAATATCTATAGGCATACCAGTAAATCCAGTCAATACAGCTTATATTCAAGTTTATGCACCAAACACTAAAGCTAGTGATGCAGAAATTAAAGAATTGTAGCAACTTCTTCAGTGAGAAATTGAACAAACATGCAATAAAGATGCATGGCTAATTATTGGAATGCAAGAGTGGGAAACAAAGAAGAAGAAGTAACAGTAGTTGGAAAATTTGTACTTGGTGACAGAAATGCAGATGTATAGAATGCACATAATAGAATTTTGCAAGACCAACAACCTTTTCATTGCAAATGCCCTTTGTCAAGAACACAAAAGGGACTATACACGTAGACTTCTGTAGCTGGAATACACAAAAATCTAATTGACTACTTCTGTGGAGAGAGATGGTGGAGAAGCTCAATATCAGTAGCTAAAACCAGGCCAGGAGGTGACTGAGAAACAGACCATCAATTGCTCTTATGTAAGCTCAAGATGAAGCTGGAAAAGAAATAAAACAAATTCACGAGAGACAATGTAAGACCTTGGGTCTATCCCACCTGAATCTCGAGAACACCTGAAGAACAGATTGGATGCATTGAACACTAATAACAGATGCGCTGAAGGAGGGCATCAAGAGCATGGTTCATGAAGAAACATGAGGTCACTAAAAAGACAGGAAAGAAATATGATAGCACTCTTCCCACTTCCTCCCTGTGCTTCCCGTTTAGGGTCCTCTGTGCTGTTATCTTGTGGGATCCTGTTAAACATCCTACAACACACAGGATGGGTTCCATTACAGAGAACCACCCCGCCTTCAATGCCAACAGTGCTGAGGCTGAGAGGCCCTTGGCTGTCCTTAATTAGACACCCCTAAGCTTGTCTCTTCTCCCAGGTGGGGCTGATGGCACCCATTATATGTCATCCACACACGACACACACTCTTTCTAAACCACTGCTTCAACGCGTCCTTCTCTTGCTGTGATCGTTAGGAGAATGACAGCCAATTCCATGTACCCAGCCCACACCCAGGTCTCACCGTCCCGGAGAGGCTGGGCAGGTGGGGGTGGGGGGTGCTTACTTGTGGAACAGGACCTGGCTATAGCTGTCCAGCAAGCGGGCGTGGGTGTGCAGCAGGATGATATTGTAGCCAACCAAGGCCACCGTCATGATCAGCATCTTCAGCTCGTAGTTGACTCGCAGGAAGGCTGAGCAGGAGAGTAGGCCCAGGATGCAGCTGTAGATAAAGTACTGGGGTGGGGATGGAGGGGGCGGTGAGAGGTGAACACACAGGAGCCAGCCTGAGAGAGGCTGAGACTGGCTGCGTGCATTGTCACACCCTTATGCTCTCTCCCAGGCAGCTGTGAGCGGCCACCACGCAGAGGCTGCCCCGCACAGTACCCTGAGGCAGAAGCCTTACCAGCCTGGAGCCTAATCCCTCACCTGCCGTTTCCCTGAGGAAGCCCTGGTGGTGTAGTGGATTAAGCAAAACCCTCAGCTAACCCTCAGGTGAAGCCTAGTGTTTTGACTCCCGTAAAGATGTAGTTTTGGAAGGCCGCGGGGGACTCTGCTCTGTCCTACAGGGTCGCTGTGAGTCAGAATCCGCTCAATGGCAGGGGATTTTTTAGTTTGGCGTTAACCAGCCTAGCCTGGTATGTTATCACACATAGTCACACATATTGACAAACACTTCTCAGAAATAACACTTCAGAATTAACCCATACTTGAAGACATGCCATTGTAAGGTATTTCCTTCTTAAGAATAGAACTAGTAGGGCCCCTATACCTTTAGGAATGGAATATGCTTTTTTTAGGGCATCTCTCTTTCTCTCACTGCCATTGAAGGATGGCTTCTGGATCTCCGAAGACAGAAGAGATAGGAGATATACCCAGGAGGCTCGGCAACCCTGAACTCCCAAGGCAGCAGTGACATTACCGCAGCGGCACTCCCAGCACCCGACTCCAGGGACGTGACCTGACCCGCCTGAGACAACTTCAGGAGCCGTGACGCCCCCTTGGCTTCATCCTCCACGTGCTTCAAAGAGCTGCTGCTGTTTGTCTTCTTCAGGATCCCCGATGGCTGAGGAACCATTGGGTACCCCATGGGCCCCATCCAGGGCTTCTTCTGAGTAGATTCCCTTGGAAATCCCAACACGCACCCTCCTCTCGGAGGATTATTCACAGAGTCTTCTAGAAGGAATTGTGTACAGATGTCCATGTTGTTGATGTTAGGTGCCATCGAATCAGTCACAGCCCACAGTGACCCCGTGCACAACAGCAGAAAACACTGCCCAGTCCTGCATCGTCCTCACAATTGTTCCTGTGCCCGAGCCCACGATTGCAGCCGCGTGTCCGTCCATCTCCTTGAGGGTCTTCCTCTTTGAGGGTCTTCCACTGCTGCACCATGCTAACAAGCACGATGTCCTTCTCCAGGGATGACCTCTCCTGAAGATATGTCCAAAGTATAGAAGATGAAGTCTTGCCATCTTTGTTCTAAGGGACCCTTGGGCCATACTTCCACCAAGAGCTAGTTTGTTCTTTTAACAAACCACATACGTTCAGTTTCTTCTCCAGCACCACAGGCACGCATCAAGTCTTCTTCAGATTCTCATAATCATCAGTGTCCAGCTCCCACAGCAGATATGATGCGATGAAAACATCATGACTTGAGTCAGGAGCACCTTAGTCCCCAAAGTGACTTCCCTGCTTTTCAACACCTTAGGGAGGCCTTGTGCAGATTTACCCAAACAAACTGTCTTTTGATCTCCTGACTGCTTCTTCCTTGAGCATTGATTGTGGATGCAAGCAAGATAAAATGCTTGACAATTTCAATCTTTTCTGCATTTATTGGGGGCTCATACAACTCTTATCACAATCCATCCATCCATCCATTGTGCCAAGCACATTTGTACATTTGTTGCCATCATCATTCGCAAGTAGAAAGAAAATGTAGAAAGATTGACAATTTCAAGATTTTCTGCATTTATCATGATGTTACCTATTGGTACAGTTGTGAGGATTTGGACTGTCCTTACGTTGAATTGTAATCCATCCTGAAGGCTGCACTCCTTGATCTTCACAAGCAAATATGTCAAGTCCTCCTCACTCTCAGAAAGCAAGATTGTTTCACCTGACTCCCTCAGGTTGTTAATAAGCCTTCCTACCATCCCGATGCCTCGCTCTTCTTCATAAATCCAGCTTCTCTGATGATCTGCCCAGCAGATGGATTGAATATGCATGGTGAGAGGATACAGCCCTGTGGCACACGTTTCCTGATTTTTTCTTTTCTTTCTACTTGAGCCCTTGGTGTCAGCTCCTCGTTTTCCCCCTCCCTCCCCATCCCCCATCACTCATGAACCCTTGATAATTTATAAGTTATTATTATTTGGTCATGTCTTACACTGTCTGATGTCTCCCTTCACCCACTTTTCTGTTGTCCGTCCCCAGGGAGGGGGTTATGTGTAGATGCTTGTGATCAGTTCCCCCTTTCTACCCCACCTTCCTTCCACCCTCCTGGTATCTCCACTCTCACCAGTGGTCCCGAGGGGCTCATCTGTCCTGGATTCCCTGTGTTTCCAGTTTTTATCTGTACCAGTGTACATCTTCTGGTCTAGCCAGATTTGTAAGGTA
>NW_022111373.1:151019732-151026712 GCF_000313985.2 Echinops telfairi
ATTGAGGGAGTACTTGAGTGGAGGCCCAATGTCCATCTGCTACATTAATACTAAACCTATAAATATATGCACATAGATCTATTTCCCCAAGATCCCCTTGTTCTGTTTGCACGACTTCCTCTTGATCCATGTACAGGTTCCCCAGGAACACAATGGCATGTTCAGGAATTTCCATTCTTCTCAAGGTTATCCACAGTTTGTTGTGATCCACACAGATGAATGCCTTGGCACAGTCCAAAGAACACAAGTCAACATCTTTCTGGTCTTCTCTGCTTTCAACCACGATCCATCTGACTTCAGCAATGACATTCCTTGTTCCATGCCCTCTGCTCAATCTGGCCTCATTTTCTGGAAGCTCCCTGTCAGTGGGCTGTGGGGTGATCGTCAGTAAATTTTTACTTGCATGTGATGTCAATGATACTGTTGCCTAATTTGCACATTCTTTTAGGTCACCTTTCTTTGGAATGGGCACAGATATGGATCTCTTTCTGCCAGCTGGCCAAGTAGCTGTCTTCTAAATTTTTTGGCATAGACAAGTGATGCTTTCAGTGCTTCATTGGCTTGTTGAAATATTTCCATTTGAATTTCATCAATTCCTGGACCCTTGTTTTTGGCTAATCCTTTTAGTGCAGCTCGGACGTCTTCAAGTTCTTGCTCACATTCTACCTCTTGAAATGGTTGAATGCCAACTGGTTCTTTTTGGTACAGGGACACTGTGTACACTTTCCATCTTTAGAAAGGATTACACACAGACGACTCTAGAAGAGATCATGTAAGCATACTTCCGTTGTTGCTAGCTGCTGCCATGTCAGTTCTGGCTCATAGCAACCTGTGGACAACAGAATGAAACACTGTGCGGTCCTGCATCCTCCTTACAGTTGTTCTCATGTTTAGCGTGTTGTTGTAGCCGCTGTGCCAATTCATCTCATCGAGGGTCTTCTTGTTCACTGCCCCTCTACTTTACCAAGCATGACGTCCTTCTCCAGGGACTGGTCTCTTCTGACATGTCCTAAGTACAAAGTACACGAGAGGAAGTCTTACCAGCCTTACCTCTAAGGAGCATTCTGGCCGTACTTCTTCCAAGACAGCTTTGATTGTTCCTTTGGAAGTCCATGATACTTTCACTAAACTTTGCCAACACTATATTTCAAATGCATCGCGATTCTTCTTTAGAAGAATCTTATTCAATATCCAACTTATTCTTATTCAATATCCGACTTTCACATGAGTAGGAGACAATGGAAAATACCATGGCTTGAGTCAGGCACACCTTAGCCTTCAAAGTAACATCCTTGCTTTTCAATACTCTAAAGAGGTCATGTGCAGCTGATTGACCCTGTGCAATACATCATTTGATCTCTTGACTGCTGCTTCCATTAGCATTTAATGCCTTGGAAACTCTATGCAGGGTTGCTCTGCATTAGAATTGAGTAGATGGCGGTGGGTTTGGTTCATGCCGCTTTTAGATGATCTGCCTGGAAGCACAGTGTTAATAGATATGTAAGCCCGAGGTGATTTCAGCCTGTCCCAGCAGCACGACAGGAGAGGCGGGGCTTGCGCTGCCCCACCCTGGAAGGGTTAGAGGGTCACAGTGAGGACAGACCAGTCACCACACTAATGTAACGTGCTGTCCAGTGCTGGAAAGAGGGGTGTTCTGGCTGGAGACGGCCAAGAAGATCCCAACTCACAGCCCCCAGGAGAGAGCAGCGCGGCCCCCACCCCAACCCCCTGAGACCTTCCAGCTGTCATTGTTCTACGGCCAGGCCCCAGGGCTTTTCTCCCCCAGATCCAGGAGCCAGTCCATGGGCACTGGCAGGGGTACTGCTAGCAGGAGAGAGACAGAGCAGAGGGCCCTGCGAGGCCAAACCAATGCCATCCGGGGACGGCTGTGGAGTCGCCCAAGTGCTGGTGCCCTGTGGGGGGGTGCTGTGCCCCGGGGTACTCAAGCATGGCCGTTCAGGAGCAGATCTGTCACCAGGTCTTTCTCCCTCGGTGCCCGAGCATGGACTCAGATGTCCAGACTTTCTGCCAGCAGCCACCCGGGCTCCCCAGGCACCCCCCAGAAGAGCAGCCTCACAGGTCAGCAAGCCAAGGTCTGACTAAGCCCCGACTCACCAGGGCTACTCACAGCTGAGGCTGGTCCTCTTTATCCCACTGAAACAATTTATTAATTGCACTGACTATGTTTCTATATGTAGAAAATTAACAAATAACCCCCCACTTTTTTTGTTTGTTTTTGATCTGCATAAAAGTCTACAGAGCCAATTGGGTTCCAGGAACCACGCAGACACACGGTGTTTCCTAACTCAGCCCGCACCCCTATGAGGTCACAGCCCCATCCTCAGGGCCTCCCACTTCTGTTCCCTGCGCCCCTCCCCTGCCTGCCTCTAGATGTCCCCCCTGGGCCACCAGCCCTCTGACCTCCCGCAGCTGGTGGTCCTAAGCACCGTCACTGCCCCCTACAGCCTGGGCGGAAAGCTGGTGGTAGTGGTGGTGTGTGTGTGTGTGTGTGTGTGTGTGTGTGTGTGTGTGTGCAGCTGCAGGCCCGAGGGGTGATGTGGCCCCGTCTAAGGGCTCTGTCAGTCTCTGTCTGGCTCGTGAGCCAGGCCTCTCCATGGTTTAGAGTCTGGTCCTATGTGACCCACACACCATCTCCGGTCCTCCTATTGGGGCCCCTTTCTAACTGCCCAGCGACCACTCCAGCACTGACGAGGAAGCAGCTGGAGGCCAGGACAGGCCCCTGGTGACTTGAGGGCACCGGGAGCAAGAGACGTGCTTACTGGCAGGAAAAACAAATTCTGAGCACGGAGCATGGCCACCTGGTCGGGCGACAGGGGGAGGCTTGCATTGGACGTGTTGGCGGTTGGCGGGACAGCCTCTTCTGGGGCACTCAGGAAGAGCTGCAGGGAGGAAACGGAGTGTATCAGTGCATATCCACACGCAGGCTTGGGGAGGCACTGGGATGCTGCGTGAGGACAGCGCACCCACTCCAGCTAGGGCGGCCTGCCTCTGTCTTGGCCTGGCCATTGCTGGGAATTCCAGTCCTGAGAAGTAAGCAGCTCTTCTGCAGGGTGCCCAGTGCAGGTCAGGCTTCACACCTTCGAGAATGCTGTTCAGCAACCTAGGGCTGTAGTGCAAAACACCAGCTTACGCATGCAGAGCGTGTGCAGGCTACAACTAGGACTAAGGTGGACAGGCCCCAGACCGGACCCTCAGCTCCCTGCACCTTGGGACCCAGATCCAACTGGACCCTCAGCTCTCTGCACCTTGGGACCCAGATCCAACTGGACCCTCAGCTCCCTGCAACCTGTACCAAGACCCAACTGGACTCTGAGCTGTTTGCACCCTGGGATCCAGCCCTGATGGAACCCTCAGCTCCCTGCACCCTGGGACTCAGCCCTCAGAATTGGCTGTACGGTCTTCACACTTGGTTCAAACAGACGCATAGCCGGGTTGGAGTGGCCCTCTGATTCTACAGGAGGACAGTCCTGGGAGGGTGGAGCACAAGAGCAGTGGCCCGTGTGTCTCTGCTGCATCAGCTCATGGCAGCTCAGGCTCTAGGAGCTGAAGGCTTGAGAGGAAGGGCCCTGGGGACTTGGAAAGGGGCCACCTGAGCCAGGGAGAATCGGCTGGGGCTGGGGGGTGTCACCGATCACACCGGAGAAAAGTGGCCCCTCCTGGCCCGAGCCCCACTTTTCTCCATCTACACCTCACCCCTCCCCTCTCTCTTCCCATTTTTCTCTCCCCCGTCTCTCCCCATCTCTGCTTCTCCATCTCTTCCTCTCTCCCCCTGCCCCACCCCTCTCTCCTTCTGTCTTTCCATCCGTCTCCCTCTCCCTGCATCTCTCTGTGTCTCTCTTTCTTGCTCACTCTCTCTCTTTCTCCCTGTGTCTCCCTCCTTCTCTCTCCTCCCGGTCCCTCTGCCTCTGACTCCGCAGCCACACACACTGTCCAGGTGTCGACTTGGCCGGCGGTCACTTGCTCATCTGGCACGAGGCCAGGCATCCTGGGAGGAGAGGTCAGCTAGGGTCCCATGGCAGGAGGAGGGCGTTCTTGTCCATCAGTCTCAGTCATTCCCTGGCCAGGACTCACTGACCACGTGTGCTCAGGGTTTAAGAAGACAGACCACCCCCACCCCCAGCCTGCGGTTTCTATGGTTGCTCTGCTTGGGTGCACTGGTTCATGTCCTTTGGGGTGCAGGCCCTTATGAGGTGTCGACACTAGCCGCCGTCTCCATCAGCTTTTCCAGGTGGGTAGGTGGGCACTCAGTGGCATCTTCTTGGGGACGTTCTCCTGGCATACTAAGAACAGTCCTGGGTGTGGCAGCACTTGGGAAAGAGGAGGGAGGCTGCTTCAACCAAGATCTGCTTTAGGACTCAGTTCCCAACCTGACTTGGCCAATCACTCCCTTTCCAGAAAGAAAGGCCATGACCGATGCTAGCGGTCACCCAGCACAGAGGGTGAGCATCTGCTTCTGCAGCGCGCCCCTCTTGCCCCCGCCCCCCAGGCCCCACCCAGCCTTGCGCTGTCCTTCAAGAAGGTCTGACTTGTGAAACCCACTGTCTCAATCGCAGCGGGGCCACAGCAGTCTCCACAGGCCGCCCTCCTCAGGTCTGTGCCCAGGGCTCCAGCTGGCGGCTTGGGGGAGACACCCGCCCGCGCCAGGCTGACGCCAGCTGCAAGATCTGCAGCCTCACTAGGGGTGGGTCCGGACTGGATGGAGAGGGTCCTGGGAGGGTGACCTCTGCTCTTTCCTGCAACAGTGGTGTCCTGAGTCAGGGCACCCACAACACCACCGCCAGTGACTGAAGAATGAGCTCTCGCCAGTGACCGAAGCGGGACCTCTGGTGAGCATGCACACACTGCCAGCACTGTCCTGAGTGGGGGCGGGGGCTCACTCTGTCCTCATGGCCACCTTGTCAGACACCGTGGCTCTTGCTGAAGGACAGGTATGATGGACTCAGAGGGGTGACCCTGCGAAGGGCTGGTGGGCAGGAGGGAGCAGCCCGGCGCTCACCATGTTGCACACGGCCATGGTCAGGATGATGGCTGTGGTGACCACGGTGAGGGAGATTCTTGGCCAGGGCCGGTTGGTGATGAGGCCGGACGACTTCAGGAGCCACAGCAGGGCGGTGGACGCTTTCTTGCTGCATTGCTGCGGGGGGTGGGGGTGGGAGCAGAGGAAAGACAGGGTCACACAACCAGCACCCAGTGCACTGTTGCCAAGCTCGGCCACACGGCCCCACATGCCCAAGCAGGCTGGCCACAGGCTCTCCCGGCAGCCCCACCCAGCCTTGTGCTGTCCTTCAAGAGGGTCTGACTTGTGAAGCCCACTGTCTCAATCGCAGCGGGGCCACAGCAGTCTCCACAGGCCGCCCTCCTCAGGTCTGTGCCAGGGCTCCAGCTGGCGGCTTGGGGGAGACCTGCTGGCTGACGCCAGCACAGACAAGGCGGCCCTGCACTTCCGCTCCCGGATAAAGCTGCCCAGATGCAGCCCCTAGCCTGAGAGGGGTGGGGTCCTCTGGAGCCCGGGCCTTTGGCCTTGGAGAGCTCTTGGCCTCTCCTCTGCTGGAGGTATGCTGGGATCTGGAATTCCTGTGGTCAGGGGCCAAACCGGGGTGGATGGACAGGGAGGTCGGCTGAGACGGAGGCCGGGACTGTAGGGCGGGGGCAGCGCCATGACACCTTCTAGGCCCTTCCGGGTGCTTTTCTGTGGCCCTAGGTGGTTTTAGCTGCTGTCAGCTCCGGCCCAAAACAACCAGGGACTCTGTGCCTGTGCCCATCGTGGCAGCCACTGTGTCCCCGTCCGTCTCGCCCAGGGCTTTCCTCTTCCTCGCTGCCCCAACACTGTACCCAGCACGACGTCCTCCTCCAGGGACTGGTCTCTCCCGACACCGTGTCCAAAGCACATGAGACCGAGTCTCACGGTCCTTGTCTCCAAGGAGCACTTGGCCATGCTTCTTCCAGGGCAGACTTGTCTGTGGTCCGTTCCACCTGTCCACGCTGCTTTCAACCGCATTATCCCTCTCCAGAACCACAGCCCGTGCATCGTCCCTCCCGTCCTCCCTTCCATCCTCCAGCTTCCCAGGCCACGCGGAAGGAGACCAGCGTTGAAACATGAAACACGAAACCCCGCCGAGGCTGAAACATGGGCGCTGTGGAGAGCTGCGAGGAGGAGGAGGAGCCAGCGTTTCCCACTGGACATGGGATGGACACGTGGTCAGGTGGACCGGCAAGGCCCCCAGGGAGAAGGCCGCTCCGAGAGCAGAGACCCTGCTCCCCACTCCCAGGACAGCTCTTTGGAAACACGTGGCCCATTCGGCCCCACTGCGGAGGCGGCTTGGCGGTTGGGCTTCCATTGGAACGTCGGTGTGGGTTCTTCTGAAGCTCTGAGAAATGGAGGCAGGTCCCCAAGGGGCGGGGGTGGGGGACGGGGACCTGGATTTCCTCCCAATGCCACAGCACCCAACACTCCCACCCCGTACCGGCTTTCTCGGGATGCAGCTGGAAAGGGTACAAGCGTTCTGCCCTGCGGATGTCTCAGGCTCCTTGTCGCTAAGATGCAGGAGGTTACCAAACACTGACTGAAATACTTGTAACAGCAAAGAGCTATTTTCAGATGTTCTCAAATCCTGTATCTGGATCCTGCATTGTTTAGTCATCCCTGTGTTTTTATTTCTCCTCTTTCAAAATACTTTAGAAAGTTAAAGAGAAATATTAAAAACCAAACGTGACTTTCATCCATTTTGCAACAGAAAAATCGTGCACCAAGTCAAGCAAACACATGATCGGAATACCTTTTCCGTCAAAAGAAAGAATAAACAGCACACATAAGAAACTGCTGGTACGTATGCACTTTGTAGTGTCTCTGGATAAGATTTGATGTAAGCCACCAACTACATAATGTCATATGTCTCTATATATAATAATGTGGCTGTAATGTAAGCTACAAACTACATAATGTCATGTGTCTCTCTATA
>NW_022111373.1:151026982-151042975 GCF_000313985.2 Echinops telfairi
TAACGTAAGCCACAAACTACATAATGTCATGTGTCTCTATATATAATAATGTGGCTATAATGTAAGCCACAAACTATATAATGTCATGTGTCTCTATATATAATAATGTGGCTGTAACGTAAGCCACAAACTACATGATGTCATGCGGCTCTCTCTATAATGTGGCTGTAACGTAAGCCACAAACTATATTATGTAATGGGGCTCCCTCTCTCTGCGGAGAGATTAAGCAGGTGTCGGGTGCGTAGAGTTGGTTCTGTAGGGAGCTGATGGGCAGCAGAAGGAAACACTGCCCAGCCTGCCCTGTCCTCACCAGGGTGGTTGCTTGTGAGCCCGTTGCTGCAGCCCCAGTGGCCATCCATCTCCCTGAGGGCCTCCCTCACCTTCGCTGCCCCTGCGCTTTACCAAGCACAAGCCCTTCTCCGAGGACTGAGCTCTCCTGGAATATCTTCGAAGACATCTTCCAGCTGTGTGTGAAAGATGAGTCTGGCTTGACTTCTAGTCCCCTGCACAGTGAGAGCGTCTGTCAAGTGGAGGAGCAACGAAGGAGGGGAAGCCCCTTGGCATGGATCGACTATGGGCTCGGGCACAGGGGTGCAGGATGGGCAGTGTTTCCTTCTGCTGTGCACAGGGTCACTGTGGGCCCAAGCTGACTCAATGGCCGCTCACAGAAGTAGCATACATGACAGGTGTACGTGGTCATTAGCACCCCAAACCTGCTGACAACAGAGCCACAGTCACACGTGAAGCGTCCGGCATCACCCCTGGCATTAATTCTGGTGGTCCGGGCCCCTTGCCTGTCCCCTCTGCCCCCGCCCCCTGGGACGGCCTCCTCCTGGGCTCTTGGTCCCAGGATGGGAAAAGCAACTAGCTGCCTACTGGGGCAACTCAGGCCAGGTGCCAGCTTTCATGGAGCAAACAACACGTTCGGAAGCACCTACCAAGAGCTGCCTGGCGAAGCAGACGAACAGGATGACGGTGAGCGAGAGGAAGGCAAGGCCAAAGGAGACTCCCAGGAAGGTGGTTCTGCAGGGGCGGAGGGAGCCAATGGTTAGTGACGGGGGAGGGGGGCACGCGGCAGACCCTGACTCATGGTGACCCCTTGTGTAGTGCAGGGCTTCCTGGGAGTCATGGCTGATTCCAAATGCCCAATCCCTGGGAGCCATGCCCCGCCAGCGCCCCCTGCTCCCTGGACACAGCGTTCGTTCCCTGGCCTGGACTGGCTGTCAGTCAGTCTGTCTCTGGTACCCTGCCCCACCTTCAGGGGACACGGAGTGGGTCCAACCCCAGTGGGAGATTCCACCAGTTGGACTGTTCTGTAGGGTTGCTGGAGCCCTTGTGGCCCAGTGAGTTAAGCTTGGGGCTGCTCACTGCAAGGGCAGCAGTTCAAACCCACCAGGCGCTCCATAGGAGAAAGATGAGGCTGCCCTGCTCCTGTGAAGACGTCAGCCCTCAGCGTGCTCAGGAGCCGTCTACGCTGTCCTTTGAGGCCACCGTGAGTCGGAATGGACTCCTAGTACTGGGGAGGGTCCCTATGAGTCAGACTTGACTCCTCTTGCCAGCTTCAGTTCGGTTTTGACCTCGTTTTGCCAACAGGAAATTGAGGTCCCGACCGGCTGAGGAGCTCGTCCAATGAGCCACATTTATTCAGAGGTGGATCTGGGATCTCTAAGCAGGAATTCTTTGCTGACCCAGGCCCTCTTTCTGGGAGAAGGCAATGCACTTTTTTTTTCCTATTTTTTTTCATCAGTGGAGAGCGCGAACGAACACAGACCCCCACTACCGCAAATTATGCAGTCGAGTTTCCCACATTTGGGGAAATCGCAGGGGTCAGCACATCCGGAGTGCAATGGATGAGCCTCGCCGTCCAGGGGGCGGGGGTCAGAGGCTCATCCATTGCACTGTTTATTTCAAACAGATGCTGGGGGAAAACCCCCTTCATGATCATGGTGTCTCCCCTGCCAGGTAAGCATGGCAGTGCACTTTTGTGCTTACTAGTTCTGTTTTATGAGTCAAACTCGACAGTTTCCCTAGAAAATGAGCCCATTCACCAGCTGTCCAAATGCCAGATAAACTCTCCATAGTGCTCACTCTCGGGCAACTCTGAGAAATCTCCAGATCCGAAATAGCATGTTCTCAGGAGCTTTGTGTGTTTGCTCGACCTCAAAAAAAAAAAGAAAGTGTTTCATCCTCATTATTGTTTGCTGCTTCCTATTCATTTCCTCAATTATCAATTTCAGATATAACTCTTGAAAACTCCTTCCCTCCACATGATCTAGGTCACTGTCCTTGCTGATTGTCAGCGGCTGCCTGTCAAAGGAGAGGAAAGTTCTCATAACCACGGCTTTGGCCAACCCCACAGCTGTCAGTTCACATAGACTCAACTCTTCTCTAAAAACCCAACAACCTCCATTCTTAAAGTGTCCTGTGACATGGGGGTCATTCGGACGAGTGATCTGTAGGTCCCCAAAAGAGGCTGCTTGGGCCCCTTGCTGTCCTATCTCATTCGACCTGGCCTGAGGTCGGGTCCTTTAGTGTCTCCGCTGGCTGTTTCTCGCTGGGCTGTGATAAGCACCCCAACTCCTGCCGGGGACTGCTGGCGAGGATGCGAGCTACCTTCCGGACCGAGCCCATCAGGTTTAGACCCGTCCAGGTTTCTAGCTGGGGTTGTGGTTCTGTCAATGTTTCTGGAGGTTTTTGTTTTTAACAATTTATGCTTTATTTATTTCAAACAGATGCTGTGGGGCATGTAAAGGGTGTGGGGGTTAAACCGTCTTGGTGTCCATGTGGTTCTCACGCTGGCTGCAAAAACACCGTCTCTCCAGCAGACTGCCTCGCTGCCGCGGTCTCCGTGCGCGCTGTCTGCCAGAGAGCTGCGTCTCGGCCTTCCTCTGCAGTCTTTCCCGTGGGCTCAGCTGGCTCTCCCGATGTCGGAGGAGAGTGCTTCTAAGGAGCACTCTGGCTGTACTTCTTTCCAGACAGTTGTTTGGCAGTCTACGGTACTTTCAATATTCTTCACCAGCACCACAATTCAGACACACCAATTCTTCTTCCGTCTTCCTTATTCAGTGTCCAACTTTCACACGCGTATGAGGTCACCACAGCTCAGGCCAGGCGCTTCTTAGTCCTCAAAGGAACTTCCCTGCTTTTCAGCCTTGAAGGAGGCCTGGGATCCAAGATGTAGCCAACACAAAGTGCCTTTTGATCTCTTGACCGCTGCTTCCATGGGCTTTGATCGTGGATGTGACAAGGTAAGATCCTTGACCACTGCAGTCTGTTCTCCACTGACCATGATGTGGCCTGCTGGTCCAGAGGCGGGGGTTAGGCCCTTCCTTACATTGAGGCATGGTCCACGCTGAAGGCTGCTGTCCTTGATCTTTATCAGCAGGCGCGTCAAGTTGTCCTCACTTTCAGCAGGCAGCGCGTGCCATCTGCATAGCACAGATTGTTCAAAGCCTTCCTCCAATGCCAATGCTACATTCTTCTTCATACAACCCAGATCCTTTCATTTGTTCAGCACACGGATTGAATAAATGATTATGGTGAGAGGATACAACCCTGACATAGACCTTTGCTGATTTCATTCAATGTATCTATGTATTTTACCTTTGCTGATTTTAAACCACGCAGTATGCCCTTGCTTTGAGCATGCAACTGCTTCTTGATCCATGTACAGACTTTACATTAGCACCTTTAAGTCCTCTGGGATTCCCATTCTTCTTAAGACTATCTGTAATTTGCTATGGTCCACACAGTCAAATGCCTTTTTCTATTCAATAAAACACAAGCAAACATCATTCTGGTATTCCCCGTTTTCAGCCAAAATTCAACCTACATCAGCCCTTGTTCCATGTCCTCTTCTGAATCCGGCCCGATCCTCTGGCAGCTCCCTGCCAGTGCACTGCTACAAGCATCGTTGGATGATCTTCAGCAACATTTTACTTGCATGTGATATCAGTGATATTTTTGAGTAATTTGCACATTTATTGGGTCATTTTTCTTTGGAACCAGTATAAATAGGGATCGCTTCCAGTCAGTTAGGCAAGTATCTGTCCTTCAAATTTCTTGGCATATCTGTTTATCTATGTATAAAACCAGCATCACTGTGTCCTTGATTTTATGGGCCTTGAAGTTGGTCTGATGCATCATACGCTATGTATACAGAAGGGAACCACTGCGCAGCCCATGACCATCCTCAGGGTTGTCACGCTTCACCCCAGACCTGCAGCCCCTCTGCCGACCCATCCCACCAAGGGGCTTTCTCCCCCCACTGCCTCCAATAAGTACAAGGGGAGTCTCACTGCCTGCTTCCGGAAGGGCCCACCTCCCCATCGGTAACGCTGTTCTGATGTCTATCCGCCTAGATCCCTCCATTCTCTTCTAGAATGTAATGCAAATGCAATGGTTAACTTCATTCTGACTCTGTCCAGCTTCTTCTAATCAATGTGTTTTGGGGATTTATTGTCCATGTGGTGTGCACTCTTAAAAGTCAGCATCTTTTTCTACTGACCCTCTGTCTCTAGAGCGTGCTGCCCTTCTTCAGGTCTCGGTTCCTCCTGATAACATATCCCAAGTAAGGAAGATGCATCTTCCATCTTCACTTCAAAGAATCATTCTGGCTATACTTCTTCCAGGATGAATTTGTGGAAATCACTCCTTGTAATGTGTTCATCTTGGTTTGGTTATATCTTATAATACAATTAATTTGATTCAATATTTTTTCTGATAACGAAGTAATATTTATTATAAAATGATAGAATACACAAAAGCATAAATAAAGGCATTTAAATTACTCATCGTGTCATTTAGGACCACCCAGAGTGAGCCTTCTAGGGTTTCTTCTCCCAGTTGACCTACTTTCTATGTCCCCAAAATAAAATAAAATTGGAAATGCATTTCAAACACAATGTAGCACCCTGCATCACATGGCTATCACTGAGTTATGCCCAACACTCCCTTGTTAATGGACATGGTGGTTATCCAGCATCTCCGGGGTCTCTTCGATGCTCTTCAGGCTAAGACTTGACCTCTCTGTCCTCTCTCTGCACCCAAGTTGGAGTTAGGGACGGCTTTCAATGGGTGGAGTCTGGGAGTGGTGGCAAGCCACTACTCTTCAAATGTGTGGGGCTATCGTAGCAGTCTATTGCTACTGATACACTCTGAGAGTCTTAGTTTATCAAATTTACTGCTGTCTGGTATATGTTACATCTTGTCCAATGTGTGTGAAGTGCAAAAGGAGGCTCATTTGTGTTGTGCAAATCCCGATTACTGAGGCTCTGAGGTGGCCAGTATGTGTTACATCTTGTTCACTGTCACATGAAGTGTAAAAGGGGGCTCATTCTGAAGTTGGGCTGTGTGTTCTGTGAATGTCTGCTACTTCCATAGGCCAGTCGTCTTCCTGAGACTTCCTCCCTTCACCCTGCCTCCTGTGGGAGGGAGATGGCAAGCAGTCAATCAGGACAGTGGGCTTGTCTCTCATGACTCTCCAGCTCCTGCAGGACGACTGCAGCAAGGGGCCAAAGCACAGCCGTGACCTTGAGCACGGTGCAGCACCGTTTTCTTCCATTTGACATCATAGCACAGTTGTGCGTTAGGACGGACATGGCACCAACCCCACCAAGAGCTGCGTCAGTAGGTGTTTGCTGGCCTGGGCCATGACTGCATTGTCTTCTTTCCGATGAACCTGACCCCTTCATCATGGTTCAGTGTCTCTCTTCAGCCCTGATAAAAATTCCTGTCGCTATGATTTCTTGCTCTGATATTGTTATTCCTACAGAAGCTGGCATCTCCACACTCAGCTGTCAGTTTGAGGTTCTATGCTAGCTCACATGTTGCTGTGATGCTGGAAGTTATGCCAACAATATTTCAAAACCCAGCGGGCCACCCAAGGTAAACCTGCTTCTGCAGAGCTTCCAGATGAGAAAAGCAGTCTGTGGAAAAGGAAAAGGATGTCCACTTATAAGGAACTGAAAGTCATATAAATAGCAGCAGAGCCCAGTCAGATACAGTGCCTGAAGAGGAGGCCCTCAGGTCTTAATGCACTCCGAAGGAAACGGGGCGAGCTGCCTCCTTCCAGTGGCGTGACCATCATGCTGTGGCCGGAGTGAAGCTTGCATGGCTTTCCTTTGCTGGGGACATGGGTCTCAATGAGAAGCAGCAGCTGCTGCAAACATCCATTAGTAATCAGGAGGTGGAATGTACAAAATATGAACATAGAAAACTTGAAAGTCTGGAGGAACCACGAGGAGACTCCTGTCAGTGCTTATAATGCTGCTGGATCCACAAGACTTTTCACCACTGGCCTGTGATCTTCCTGCATTTGGCGTCATTGCATGTGTTTCATGAGTCTGAAGAGGACTTTATAGATTAGTATCGGACATGTGGGCTAATATTGGACTTATGGACTTGATCTGGACTGGGCTGGGATGTTTTCTCAATATTAATTGCACTTGTATATAAAGCTCTTTCCTATACACACAAAAAAAAAGAAAAATTGAAAGTCATCAAAAGTGACGAGGACCACATAAAGAAATGGAGTATCATTGGCCCTTTTGAATCAGGCAATCCTATGGTTTACTGCACCCCAAATAATAAATCCACGAAGAATGGCATTATCCTCCTCATTGAAAAGAATGCTGCCAGAGCTGCCTGGAAGTACGATGCTGTTGGCGATACGATAAATCTATCCAAATACAAGGGATCCAGTAGACCAAGAAGCAAGTTTGAACAGAACAAGGGAAATCAATGGCATGGTTAAAAGTGTAGGCAGCATGCTCAATGTATGCACTGAACTGTGTTCAATGCATTCAATGTACTCAACTCAATGTAAGGAAGACCAAAATCCTCACAACTGGACCAACAGTAACATCATGATGAATAGAGAAAAGGCTGAAGTTGTGAAGGATTTTGTCTTGCTTGGATCCACAATCAGTGCTCGTGGAAGCAGTAGTTCAAGAGGGCAAAAGATGGATTGCTGGTCTGAACCCCTCCCTCCTGCCCTCCAAGGTGAAACAGAAAGCAGGGGGTGGGGGGCAACAGGGCAGCAAGAGGAGCAAAGCAACGGAGTCCCCAAGGACTCCCGAAAGTAGCCTTCAGACTAGGAGGACAGGGCTTGACATCTCATCAGACTTGATCAGAAAACATACATAAGGGTCAGCAAACAGACCTGGAATGAATTATAGGCACTTTCTTCTTCTATTTCATGTCTATCTATATAAGATAGGCAAGATAAACAATCCCAAGGAGAAAACAATGGGACCAATGGTTTCAGGGGGGCAGGGGAGAGGGGGAGATGTGGGAAAGGGAGTGGAGAGCCCACAAACCCAGGGACAAGGGAACAAGAAGAGATATAAAATTAACGGTGAGGAGGATGTAGAATGTCTGGTGGGGTTTGATCAAGGGCAACATAGCCAAGCGGAATTATTGAGAACCAAATGAAGGTTGAACATGATAGTGGGACAGGAGGAAAGCAAAAGGAAACATAGGAAAGAACTAGGAGGCAAAGAACATTTATAGAAGTCTAAATACAGGCATGTACATATGTAAATATATTAATATAATTATTGATATATGAATAGGCCTATGTACATATGTTTATATGTTAAGTATTAAAGAAGCAGGCGGACATTGGACTTCTACTCAAGTATACCCTCAACGCAAGAACACTTTGGTCTAATAACCTGGCATTCTGTGATGCTCACCTGCCCAACAGGATCACTGAAGACAAAATGGGTGTATAAGCAAATGTGATGAAGAAGGCTGATGGTGCCTGCCTATTAAAAGATATAGTATCTGAGGTCTTAAAGGACTGAAGTTAAACAAGTGGCCATCTAGCAGGGAAGCAACAAAGCCCACATGGAAGTAGCACACCAGTCTGTGTGAACATGAGTTGTCCATAAGATCAGGTATCAGGTATCAGAAGACACCAAACCATCATACTGATGCGAAAGAGTGGAGTGGGAGTGGAGACCCAAAGCCCATCTGTAGACTAATGGACCTTCCCTCAGAGAAAGGTCACAAGGATGGGATGAGTCAGCCAGGGTGCAGTGTAGCACCAACACTCCTCTAGTTCCTTAGTTCTTCCTCCCCTCCACCATCCCCACTATTATGACCACAGTTCTACCCTACAAACCCAGCTAGACTGGAGCATGTACACTGGGACAGATAAGAGCTCTTGACATGGAATCCTGGACAGATAAACCCTCATGAACAGTAATGGGAGTAGCAAAACCATGAGGGTGAAAGGGGAGATAGGGGAAACCAATCACAAGGGTCAATGTATACCCATCCTCCACCACCCCCTCCCGAGGGGGACAAACAACAGAAACGTGGGTGAAGGAAGACAGCAGATGGTGCAAGATACAAAAATAACAATAATTTATAATTTATCAAGGATTCTCAAGGATGGGAGGAGTGGGGAGGGAGGGCAAAAAGAGGAGCTGATACCAAGGGCTCAAGTGGAAAGAAAATATTTTGGAAATGATGATGGCAACATCGGTACAAATGTGCTTGATGCAATTGATGTATAGATCATTCCAAGAACTGTAAGAGGCTTCAATAAAATGATTTATAAAAAAACAACATGTAAATGATCTCATAATTCTAAAGATATTACTTGTTGAGCTCCTGATAGTTCAGATCTGTTAGGTTAACTAAAATGTATTGTTAAAAAGAAAAAAGACAGGTTGCCTCAGGTAAATCTACTGCACAAGACCTCTTTGGAGTATAAAAGAGCAAGGGCACTACTTTGAGGACTCAGGTGTGCTTGACCCAAGCCATGGTCTTTCCAATCGCCTCATACACATATGAGAGTTGGACATTGAATAAAGAAGATTGAAAAAGAACCAATGCATTCGAGTTGTGGGGCTGGAGAAGACGAAGGAAAGTCCCATGCACTGCTGAAAGGACAGGGTGATCTGTCTTGGAAGAAGGATGCTGCACTACTCTGGGTACTTTAGAGAAACAAATCCATAGAAACTCATGTATAAGAGAGAGTTTTATATAAAGGTTAAGAGCACATCAAGAAAACATCCCAACCCAGTGCTGCCCAAACCCACAAGTCCAACATTAACCCATATGTCCAACACCAATCCACAAAGTCCTCCTCCATCTCACAAAACAGACACAATGGTGCTGACTGCAGGAGGAAGGCTGAGTCAGTGAACGTGTAAGCATCTCAGAGCTGGCAGGGGTCTCCACACGGGTGCTCCAGCACCCAGGGCTGCATCAGGGTAGGTCCATGTGGCTCTTCCTCAGGGATGTCTTGCAGGAAGTGAGCCTTGCTAGGTAAAACAGGGAACTGACTAAGCCACCTGCACCCTGATCCGACAATCATAAAGCAAGAGACCCAAGAACTAGAAAGGCAAGGCTCATGGAGCTATTTATCTCTCTGCCCTTCAATTAACCCCACATGTGTTTATCGGCCAGGTTGGCACAATAAACGAACTCAGATGCCCAGAGCGCTCCTTAGAGGCAAGAATGATAAGACTTAGTCTTACATACTTTGGACGTGTGGTCAGGAGAGATCATTCCCTGGAGAAGGACATCTTGCCAGGGAAAGTGGAGGGACCGCCAAGGAGGGAAAGGTAAAGTAGAAGGACAGTGACCCAGAGCCAGGCCCTCACAGAGATGGACGGACCCAGTGGCTGCAGCCATGGGCGCAGGCACAGGGACAGTTGTGAGGCTGGCGCAAGACTGGGCAGTTTTGTTCTGCAGTGCACGGTGTCACTATGGGGCAGAACTGACTTGACGCCCCCTATCAGCCACACAGCCTCTTTGCTGCACTCGTTCCATTGTTTCACGTGCACGAGGAAGCTGGGCACGGAATAAGGAGGACAGAGAGGAGCGGATGCCTGTGCATGCTGGTGAAAAGCCCTGGAAATACCATGGACTTCCAGGCGGAGGAGCAGCTCTGCGTGGGCATAAGCACAGCCAGAATGTGTGAAGATGGCAGGAGTTCATCTTGTGCACTTCGGGCACGTTAGCAGGAGATAAGAAGAGCGTTGTGCTTGCTGAAGCAGGGGCTCAGTGAAAGCGAAGGAGGCCATCGTGGGGCTGGATTGACCCAGCGGCTGCGACAATGGGCTCTGATACAATGACAACCAGGGCGATGGCACAGGGCTGGGGAGCTCTATTCTGTTCCGCATCGCATCACTGTACGTCAGAATAGACTCGGCGGCACCTAACAACACCCTCGACACACATTTGTTGCTTACACGTTCTTGTGTATGGAAAGGGTGCTAAGATCTGACACTCGGACCCAAAGGCTCCAACTCCTGCTGACTCTCTGGAGGGTGGACGTGATTGGGTCCATGGCACGTGGGGGCCGCTTGTGTGAATGGACACCTCTCTCACCCATTAAGCTTGAGAACAAGGAATACCAGGTGGCATGACTGTGGCTGGTCAAAAGCCCTTAATTATAACTATTTATCCTACTTGTTCTAACAAAGACATGTTCAGGCTCACTAAGCACACCAAGATGTTTGTGTAAATTAATCAATTTTAATTAACATCTTGTTGCAAAGCTGTTTTTTCTTCATTTTTTTTAAAGACAAGCATAATTGATTTATGCACACACTAAGAGCGCACTTGACATGAGGCAGGAAAAATGACGCTCTTCAGTGATCATTCTTGCTGTTGGCACTTTAATCAGGCATATTGTTACAGGACTTAAAGCACTTGCTGACGAAGATCAAGAAGCACAGAGTCTAGTATGGATTACAAATCAGTGGAAAAAACCAAAACCAAACCCAAATCCTCACAATTGGACCAAGCGGTGACGACATCATGAAACATGGAGAAAAGACTGAAGTGCTCAAGGCTTTTGTCTTGCTTGGATCCACAATCACTGCTCATGGAAGCAGCCGTCAAGAGCCCAAATAACACATAGCATTGGGTAAATCTGATGCACAAGACCTCTTTAAAGTATTGAAAAGCAAGGATGTGACTTTGAGGACTAAGGTGTGCCTGACCATGGTGTTTTCAATTGCCCCATATGTCTCATATGTGAACGCTGGGCACTGACTGTGGAAGACCAAAGAAAATCAATGCATCTGACCTACGGCGCTGGTGAAACCCACTGGAAGCAGCATAAAATGCAAGAGAAGCCAGTCTTTCCTGGAGGAAGCACAGCCAGAGTGCTCCTGAGGGGCCAGGCTGGCGAGACTTTGTTTCACAGACTTTGGGCATGTTGCCAGGAGAGACCAGCCCCTGGAGAAGGACACCGTGCTTGGCGAAGGGCAGCGCAAGAGCAAGGCTTTGAAGAGGACTGGTGGATGCGCGGCAGCGGGCTCAAACATGATGGCTGCGAGGGTGGCGCAGAGCGGGGTGGGCTTTTATTCTCTTGTGCACAAGGTGGCTGTGGGTGGGGACCTATTTGACAGCACTCAACAATGGTGACAACAACATGCAGCAAAATATGAGATCGCAACATTTCCAAACAGCCAAAGCCAAGCAGATGCTGTTTGCGGAGAGTGGACGGAAGGGCGGATGGGGCTGAGGCACAGAGACCCAGCTGTAGTGAATACAGCGTGGCGTTCATCTTGTGAGGTCTGTACTGTGGGCACACGTGCATGCTGTGTGACCCTGTACTTTTCTGTGTCTGAACTGTTCCCCAGCAACAGTCACTGCCAGAGAAAGAGCAGAGGAAGCACAAGTGAGGACAACTGGAGGGAGACCAGTGAAGCAGGAGCGAGGAGGCGGGCAGGGAGGACGCAGACGGTGAAGCCCCATCTCCTGATTGGAGGAGGCTGACATGGACTCTGAGCGCCCGACAGCTGGAGCTTCCCCAGGTTCATGCTCACAATGCAACTTTCTGTTCAACAGGGAAAAATAGCTCGACCGGAAACAGAAAGGTTCGAAGGTCAAGTCCATCCAGAGTTCCCGGGGAAGAAGCCCTGGGGAATCTACTCCCACTGTCAGGTAAATACTGGGCTGCTAGCCACAGGTTAGTGGTTCAAAGCCCCCAGCTGCTCACAGATGAGGCTGTCTGCTTCTCTAAAGATTCACAGCCTCTGAAAGCCTACATAAAGTCGCCATGTTTTTGAATCAGCTGGACAGTGACAGGTTTGGTTCTTGACTTGGGATCGATGTCCAGGAAACCAGCCACTGGACTCCCTGTGGAGCACAGTCCCACTCAGTCACCTGCAGGGTCACCCTGTGTCCTGTGGGGCAGATGGTCTTATGAGTCAGAGGTCACCACTGAGAACTTCAAGCCACAGACCTGTCTGCACGAAACAACCTCTGTGAGTCTGCTCTTTCCCTGAAGGTCAGGGGACCGAATGCCACAGATGCAGGATTAGAACACACTTCCTTATTATCACTGGTTCCCCAATATGCCCAGAGGGGAATCCACATGTCCACTGTGAAAGCCCAGTGCTGCTGCTGCCAAGCCTCTTACCTCTCTGGAACATGACTTAGCCTCCCGGAGACACACTGGGTAATCCTTCAGTTGGGGACTTTGCTTCCCAGGCACCCGTCAGTCCCATCCCGACAGGCAGCAGGGTCTCCATGGACCCCGGGCACACTTACTTTGGCAGTACGAGGATCTGCACGAGGAAGATGCAGAAGAAGATGAGGCAGGCACAGGTCACGTAGTACTTGAAGGCTGGCAGGGCTGTGGCTCGGTACTGAGGGGAGAAAGAAGCCACCCATGAGGCTCCCCAAGGAAGGCAGGTGCAGGCACAAACCCATGGCTGCAGCGTGGATTCCAACTCAGTCAGTCTCTAGGGTGGAGTCGAACCACCCCGAAGGGTTTCCAATGCTGCCATCTTGTGGTGGCATATCTTCTGCCAATCTGCTTAACTCCCCACCTGGGTACCCTCTCCAGGGTGTGGTGCAGAGATATGAGGGGCAATGGGGCTGTGGTTTCAACAGCAAAACAGACACTGGAAGAAGGAAGGGACCTACCATGGAGACAGGAAGTAGTAGTTTGCACTTGTGAAAGTGATTCAAGGATAAGGAAGGAGGCGATGGAATGAACGATATGACACACAGACTTGAGACGTCATCTGCCACGGTCCTTGATGCACAGCAGACAACGGACCTTATAGACTCCGAGCACAAAAGACGGTCTCGGTGTAGCTCTAAAACCCAGTACCCCTGAACCATGGAAGGTATTGTGCTATTTCCATGCAATCTCCTTACAACAATGAACTGAATTTTCTCAACTGCATTTCAATACCAGTGCTGTGGCCACTGCCAGGGAGACAGTCACTTTTGTTCAATCTTAGCCTATCATTGATTGTTTGGCGGGTGAAAATTGTCTCCAACTCCTGTGCCTTTTCCGATTATTACAAAACTAAAGGCTAGTGAGATAAGGTTGGGCTAGAAGACCTGCTCTCCTTTCTACAACAGTTGCTTAATTCACTTGAGCAAATCCAGCTTAAGCTTGCATGTCAATACTCAGTGTCTTCTGCTTTCTTTGTGCCTCGGGTAGTCCTTACTTCAGGAATACTACAGTGAGAGCATTACAATCCAACAATACATCAACGTTTGGGTTTTTTAATTGCCCCAAACAAGTTTGAAAATGTAAACTTCAGATTTTTTAAAAGCTGGCAGTGGACAGGCATTGTAATTGTATCAGGAAGGATTTCATTTTCTTTTAAGGCATTTCCTAAGAAGCTGTCATATTGACCTGGCAGAACTTCCCCTCGGTGCACAATGAGCCACCCATGCTTACGGTCAGAAGTGTGATGGCTGGCCTGACACGGCAACCAACTCTGAGAGAAATGACAAGACGGCCAGGTCTAGAAAACTCCAAGCAAAGCTTGAAGGGGTTTGGGTATACTCAAGAGGCATCTGGAAAACCCAACCCACACCAACCAATAACCAACCAGCAGTCCAACCAACCACCCAACCACCAGCCAGTAAACTAACCACCAACCATCCAACCAACCAATAACCAAACAACCCTCCAACCAACCACACACCCAACCAACCAACCAATAACCAGCCCTCCAACCAACTAATAATGAACCATCCAACCAACCACCCAACAACCACCCACCCAACAAACAACCAAGAAACATGAAATACATTTCATGAAGGAATTTTAAAAATTCAGCATGTCAGGAAAAAAAAAAAGGGCTTCGAAGAAGAAATCGCTTACTTCTTTTTCGAGTATCTTGTTATAGAAAAACAGTGTGATCCTCTGAATGTCATCAGACTTGAGCCATTGCCTAGAAATGAAAAAAAAAAAAAAAGCAGGCATACCATAAAACAAACCCAGACCCAAACATTTGCAACAACCTTTTACACTTGTTCTTAAAGAAAAACTACATTCTTCTGTTTTTCTGTACATCATTCAATGATGAATATTTTATGTAAATCATTCAATGATGAATATTTTATGCAAACCACTCACTGCTGAATACTTTTTGAGAACGTAGAATGCCAGTTAACTGGCTGTAGAATCTAATTATGGTTCTGTGAGCATCTGCAAATACAGTACTCATATTCATTTGCTGCCCCTGCTTGGGGAATTCTACATTACAAACTGACCGAAGAGCGTGACAAATTTAAACTCAAGTTCCCCCAGTTGCATAATTAGGGAGAGACATCCTTGCTAGGGCTGCAGTGCCCCAGGCATCTGTCCCCTGGCACCTTCCGGAAGGCACAGAAGGGCTGTGTCTGGAGAAGCACACCAGCAGCAGCCACACCGGCACAGAGCACAGAGCACCCAGCCTTCGCCTCTGGTCAGCGTCTGGTGGAAGAGTTGCTCCTGTCACATGAAGAAACTTACTGTCGTGCAGTTCTTCCGGTCTTCAACTACGAAGTGTTTTTGGAGACGGCTTTCTACCCATTGGCAAGCACACTAATGCAGCATGCAATCACGTAGCAGTCCATACGCATTCTGACTGGACTCATTCACGGCCACCCCTCAATGCCCCTTAGCTTCTCCAGCCTCCTCCCTGTGGTTCCTGCTTCCATTCCGCTTGCTTCCTGAACCTTCCGAATCTGTCCCTGGATAAGTGCTGCCCTTTCGATCCTCAGTGTTGGATGATTCTAAGATGGGGGTGAGTTCACTTCCAGATCTGAAGGGTGAGTGAGGGCTAGAGTCTTGGGGCTTTCACCAGTCTCTAGCCAACCTGGAAGCTTGGTCTCATTCATGATTTTAGATTTTGCTCAACATTTTTCTCCTACTCTATCCAGGACCTAATATGACCCTTCTCAGAGGTAGTCATAGCTGGGCACCATCTAGTTCTGGTCTCAAGGTCATGGAGACTTAGGGTTACATGATCCATTAGTTAGTTAAACCAGGGGTCCTCAAACTTTTTAAACAGGGGGCCAGCTCACTGTCCCTCAGAGCTGTTGGAGGGCCCGACTATAGTTTTTTAAAAAAGAACTATGAACAAATTCCTATGCACACTGCACATATCTTATTTTGAAGTAAAAATACAAATGGGGCAAAAACACCCAGTGGGCCAGATAAATGTCCTCGGTGGGCTGCATGTGGCCCGCGGGCTATAGTTGGAGGATGCCTGTGTTAAACTGTTTCCATGTGTCTTTTGATTTACTTCACTCTTCTTTCCTCTGGACAGAGAGAGACCAAGAATTGCACCTTAGATGTCTGCTTACTAGCTTTTAAAATCCTAGTTTCTGATCAAAAAGTAGGATGTAGAACATCATTTTTATGAACTATGTCCTGCCAATTGACTTTGAGTAGTATATGATTAAAATCCTTAACTCATACATTTTAAATAAGTTATTAAAAACATTGTGTTCATCCGGGTTGACAAGAGAAACAAATTCAGTCACTCAAATGTGTATAAGAAAGAGTTTTATATAAAAAAAGCAATTGAATAATGAGAAAACATCCCAGCCCAGTCCAGATCAAGTCCATAAGTCTGATATTAGCCCATATGTCTGATACCAATCCATAAAGTCCTCTGCAGACACACACAACACATGCAATGATGCCGTATGCAGGAAAATCACAGGCCAGTGGGTGGAAAGTCTTGTGGATCCAGTGGCGGTAGAAGCATCTCAGTGCTGGT
>NW_022111373.1:151043799-151055267 GCF_000313985.2 Echinops telfairi
TTATTACATCGCACCCTGACTGGCTCATCTCCTCCCCGAGACCCCTCTGCAAGGGGATCTCCAGTGGAATGGCTCAATTTTCAACTGAACAATAGGTCTATAAAGTGGATACTAACACTAGGGAGGTACACCTATCTTAAAATAACTAACCAATCAAAGGGCAGTATTTCCCTAGGCATGAAGCTCAGATGGTTACAAATGAAAGGAGCAAACAGAAATAGGAAACATGAGGAGGAGGCAGGATGAGCGGTGGTCCACTGAAGAGACTGTAATGGGCGAGCTGAATCATGTGTCTGAATTATTGAATATAAAACTACTCTCTGTTCTGTAAACCTTCATCTAATTCACAAAAAGTTGAACATTTTGCTGATCATATAATCAGAGAAGCTGGTTTATAGGAAGAAGAATGTGCCATCAGGATTGGAGGAAGGCTTATTTATGATAATAACCTGCAGTATGCAGATGACCCAACCTTGTTTGTTGAAAATGAGGAGGACTTGAACCCCTTGCTGATGAAGATCAAGGATTGCAGCCTTCGGTATGGATTACACCTCAAGGTAAAGAGAACCAAAATCTGCACAACTGAACCAACGAGTAACACCAGGATTAACAGAAAAAATATTGAAGTTGTCAAAGATTTTGTCTTGCTTGGATCAACAATCAATGTTTATGGAAGCATCAGTCAAGAGATCAAAAGATGCATCGTACTGAGCAAATCTGCTACAAAAGATGTCTTTAGAGTGTTGGAGAGTGAAGATGTTACTTTGAGGAATAAGATGTGCCTTACCCAAGCCATGGTGTATTCAATTGCCTCATATACGTGGGAAAGTTGGACATTGAATATAGAAGACCGAAGAAGAAATGCCTTTGAATTGTGGTGCTGGAGAAGAATACTGAAAGTACCCTGGACTGTTAAAAAGACAAACCAATCTGTCTAGAAAGGAGTATAGCCAGAGTGCCCCCTGGAGGCAAGGGTGGTAAGACTTCATTTTACATACTTTGGACATGTGGTCAAGAGAGACCAGTCCCTGCAGAAGAGCAGCATGTTTGGTAAAGTGCAGAGGTGGCAGAAAAGAGGAAGAGTTAAATATGAAGTCAAGAAGCTGATGGATTGACACAGTGGCTGCCACAACAGGCTCAAATAAAGGAACATCGATGAGGGTGGCGCAGGACCAGGCAGTGGTTCGTCTATTGTGCATACAGTTGCTGTGCGTTGGAACGGACTCAGTGGAACCTCACAACAACCTATAAATATCGCCCTATTCATATATCTGGTATTGTTGTGGCTCAATACCAGAGTCAGCTCCAAATCATAGAAACTCCATGTACAACACAACAACACACTGCACCATCCTCATGATTGGTGAGCCTCATAATTTTGTTTAAGCCCATTTGCTAGTCTGAGCAGACTAGAGAAACAAATTCACAGACACTCATATGTGTATCAGAAAGAGCTTTATAGAAAAAGTAACTGTACATTAAGAAAACATCCCAGCCCAGTCCAGATCAAGTCCATAAGTCCGATATTAGCCCATATGTCCGATAACATTCTATAAAGTCCTCTTCAGACTCATGAAACACATGCAATGATGCCAAATGCAGGAAGATCACAGGTCAGTGGGTGGGGAGTATTGTGGATCCAGTGGCATTGTAAGCATCTCAGCGCTGGCAGGGGTCTCCACGTGGCTCCTCCAGCTCAGGGCGCTAGAGTAGTTCTATGTGTCTTGTCAGCAGCAATGCCTCCCAGGGAGTGAGCCTGTGCCCTGCCTCCAGGGAGCTATTTATCTCCTTAGCGATTCCAAACAAGGCCATCAAGCTGGAAGCTGATTGACAGGCTAAACTCCACCCCTTCACTTTTAGTCATCTCAAACTGACAACAGCTTGTGTAACTCCCACACCGTTGTTGCTACCACTGTGTCAATTCATCCCCTGAGCGTCTTCCTCTCCCCCCTGCCCCTCTCCTGCACCAAGAAGGATGTCCTTCTCCAGGGACTGGTCTCTCCGGACAACATGTCCGAAACACATGGAAGGGATCTCGCCATCCTTGCCTGTAGGGGGCACCGGCTGTACTTCTTCAGACGCAGGTCTGCTTGTTCTTCTGGTGGCCCACGGTGCACGCAGTGTCAATGTTCTTTGCCACACCATGACTCCGGCGAGTCAGTTCTTCTCTGGTCTTCCCTGTCACTGCCAGATTTTACTTGCATATGAGAAACTGAAAACTCCTCAGGCAGACCTCAGTCCTCATGTGAAATCTCTGCTCTTTAACACTTTAAAGAAGATTTTTGAAGCAAATTTGCCCAGTGAAATATGTCATTTGATGTTGAGTGTTGCTTTCATAAGCACACGCAGTGGATCCAAGTACAATGAAATCCTCAACAACTTCAATCTTTTCTTCATTTTTCAAGCCTTCTCTGGGTCTAGTTGCGCAGATTTTGGTTTTCTTTACAATCCTTGATCTTCACCAGCTGGTACTTCAAATCCTCTTCTCTTTCCACGGGCATGGTTGAGTCATCTGCGTATCACGACTTGCTGAGCCTTCCTCCAGTCCTGATGCTGTGCTCGCTTCATACAGTCCAGCTTCTTGGAGTATGTGCTCAGCATGTGGATTGAATAAGTGTGGTGAAAACATACAGCCCTGACCCACGCCTTTCTTGGTTTTAAACTATGCAGCACCTCCTCTTCTATTCAAAGGACCATGAACTGGTTCTGCATGAGCATAATTAAGTGATCTGGAATTTCCATTCTTTTCATATGATCAAATAAATGTCTTTGCATAGTCAATAAAACACAAGTAAACATCTTTCTGGTATTCTTTGCTTTCAGTCAAGATCCAACTGGCATCAGCAATGGTATCCCTTGCTCCACATCCTCTTCTGAATCAGGCTTGAACATCTCACAGCACCCTGTTGATGTACTGCTACAACTAATTTTGAATGATCTTCAGCAAAATTTTATTCGTATGTAATATTAATGTCATTGTTATGTAATTTCCAGGTTCTGTTGAGTAAACCTTTTTGGAGGTGGGGAATGGGTACAAATGTGGTTCTCTTCCAGTAAACGCTTCCAAATGTCTTGGCATAGACTAGGGAGTGCTTCCAGGGCTTCATCAGCTTGTGGAAACATTTTCATGGTTAGTCCAACAGTTGCTGGAGTGTTTTATTTTGCTAATGCTTTCAGTGCAGCTTGGCCTTCTTCCTTCAGCACCACTTCACATACTACCTCTTGAAATGATGGACGGATGACTAATTCTTTGGGACTCTTTCTGTACTCTTTCTATCTTTTCTTTGTGCTTTCTGCATCATTCAGTATTTTCCCCATAGAATTCTTCAATAATACAACTTAAGGGTTGAATTCTTCCTTCCCTCCTTTTAGCTTGAGAAATGATAAGCGTGTTCTTCTACTGTGATGTTCTAATTCCATGTCTTTTCATATTATAATAACTTATTTGTCTTCTCAAGCTACCCTTCGAGAATTCCTGCTCAGAACTTTTATATCATCACTTAAATGTTTGCTTTAGCTGTTCTATATTCGTATTCAAGGGCAAGTTCAAGAGTCTCTTCTGACATCCACTTTGGTGTTGTCTTTCGTTCTTGGATTTTGAAGACCTTTGCTTTCTTCATCTATGATGTTCTTCATGTCAGCCCGCAGTTTTCCCAGTCTGTCATTAGTGTTGAGTGAGTCAAACCTGTCCTGCGATGTTCTCTGAAATCAGGTGGGAGACACTCGAGGTCATACTTTGGCTCTCATGGACTTGCTTTAATTTCTTCAGCTTCAATGTGAGTCATCGACTGTCTATTCCAGGGGTCCTCAAACTTTTTAAACAGGTTTCAGTTCACTGGCCCTCAGACCCGTTGGAGGGCCGGACTATAGTTAAAAAAAAAACTATGAACAAATTCCTATGCACAATGTACATATCTTATTTTGAAATAAAAAAACAAACGGTGCAAAAACACCCGGCGGGCCGGATAAATGTCCTCGGCGGGCCGCATGCAGCCCACGGGCCATAGTTTGAGGACCCCTGGTATTCCATAGCCAGCCTCTGATCTTGTTTTGGCTGCTGATATTGAGCTTCTCCATCATCAGTTCCCACAGATAGAGCTGACTTGATGATAGAGTTAATTTGTATATAGCTATGCATGTACAGCTACATATCTCTATAACCTACGTCCAGTCAGTCAATTGTAACTCAGAGATTCTCAGGACAGAGTAGAACTTCCCGTAGGGTTTTCATGACAGTAAATCTTTATGGGAGCAGATAGCCTCACTTTCTGTCCAGGTGGGTTTGAACTATTGATCTTGCTCTAGCAGACCAGCACAGATACATGCTCATATGCTTTTGAGGCAATGCCAACTTGCAGTAACCCTGTGGGGTAGATCAGGACTGCTTCTTAGGGTTCCGCAGGCTGAAGTCTCTATGGGTGCAGGTCACCAGGAGAGCTGGTGGCATAACCACAAGGCCAGTAAGTTCGATACCATCAGACACTCCTTGGAAGAGAGTCAGAGCTTTCCACTCCCATGAAGAGTTACCGTCTCAGACACCCACGGGGGCAGGGCACCGTGAATCAGAATCTCCTGATGGCAGTGAGGATGTTGGGAGTCGGTGTGCTCTGTGGTGCGGACCTCATGAGCAACACCACGCGACACTGCCTAGCCCTGCACACCACCCACAGTTGTCATATTTGTGCTCATTGTTGCAACCACTGTGGCCGTCCATCTCTTTGAGGTCTGTCCTCTACCTTTGTCCACCTTCTGCTTTCCCAGGCTGGTGCTCTTTCCCAGACTCTTCCTCCCCGCACAGGACCCGAGACAGAGTCTAACCATCCTCACTTCTTCTTTTTTGTCATGAGTCAAAATAATATTTATTGCTTGGCATTATGTTAGCGATGGTGGGAAAAACAAAGAAAGAAGAAGCCACAGTCCTGCCTCTCAAGGAACCAGCAGATGGATTAAAGGGAGACTACAAATGCATAATTTTGAAGGACATGTAGACTAATCTGCACAGTGATTATGTAGTTAATGGCATTGCAAATTTAATACAGAGCACAGAGAAGAGTGAATGAATTAGGTGCTGAGAAAGACCAAAACCGGAGGGATTCGCCAAGGCAAACACGAGACAGGAAATGGGGCACGTGGAAAAACAAGACGGTGACCTTCTTTCTTCCCTTCAGCTGGAACAGAACCTCCAGTCTCTTCTGATGGTGGATGTGAATCCTGATGGCACCATGTAGCCTACCTGTGCCATGTAGCCTACCTGTGCCATCCAGACAAGTTCCCAACTTCTCTTGACCGCAAACTGGAGTTCTCTGCATTCCTTAGATGTTGGTGGAAGACTGTAAAGAATCCAGTGATTTGATGGGCTGGAGAAAGCTGCTGATCTAGTCCACTGATCTGCACTCTACCACCTGGAAGACGGTCGGATTTGGTGATGAGGTCCAGAACCAGCCCAGCCAGAGCCGCTAGATAAGGGGGCAATCGCCTTGGACCACACCGAACAGCGCCTTGTGTGGTGGTCCTCACAGCTTTGGGCTCACTCTGCAAAGCATCCCTGAGACAAACAAGGCTTCCACCTGATGTGTCTCCCACTGTCTCACTCAGACAAGTACAAGCGCAATCATCCGTGGGACTGTGGGATTGTCCGTTTCAGAAAGCAGCATACCTGGCCTTCAAGCAGAGGTGGTAGGCTAGCAGATGTCCCTCAAACCTCTCTTCACGGCGCCACGGCCATGGCCACCCCCAGCTCCTTGACCTTTCTGTTGTTTCATGCCAAGTCTGAGCCCTTTCTCACCAACTCAGCTCCGGACTCAGCTCGGATGTCTTGCCCTCCCTCCACCCCTTCCTCCGGGTCAGTCCCATCCCCCCAGCTGAGGCGTATCCGAGCTGTGCTCCTCCCGAGCAGACCCATCTGTTCTTCTGGCCACCCCTGGTCTAGTCGATGTTCTTCACCAACTCCATTTGCACTGACCCTCTACCATCCCAAGCATGGGGTCCTTTTCCAAGGACTGGGCCCTTGATAGCAGGGAGATAGTCTCCTGCTTGTTTCTGCTTCTAATGGGGACTCTTAGCGGTCCTTCTTCCAAGAGTGTTTGTTTTTCTGGCGATTCTTGGTATTTTCCGTATTTCTCACTATCATCCTGGTCCAGAGGCACGAAGCCTTCCCTGCTCTTCCTTGGCCATCGTCTCATATCCCCACTCACAAGAGGTGCGAGAAGATGTCACTGGTGGTGAGCTTTAGGGATCAGGAGGATAAGCCCCACCCCGACTCGTGCTACTGCCTCGGCTGCAGAATGCCCACTGCTCTGTTTTATGAGGTGAGTTAGAGGCATCACAGGCTGGTTAATATTAAAAGGGTCAGAAGATAAAATGTTAAATAAATTTTAATCATACTCCTTCTTAAAGCTGTGTACTTATTACTGAATATCAAACTGTGCATAATGTATGCAGGTAACTTACTAAAAACAGTTTCTTTCTTCTGTGCCGAGGAAGGAAAATCTAATTTAAGAGCCTCTGGCTGACAGAAGCTTGGACACAAAACAAGGGCGGATTTATGGCGCAGAAATGCAATGAGAGGCCCCTCGGGTGGCAGGCCCAACCTTGCCCGTCCTGAGAAGAGGTACCTGTGCCTCCTCAAGCCCTTCCTCCCTCCTTCCTGCCCCAGGACAGACTGCCCTCTGAGCATAGCTCCCGCAGCAAGTCTGCTGTGGACACTGGCTCTGAGCCCAAACTCAAACGGAACCGAACTAACCACTGGACTCCCAGCAACCCTACGTGGGGTTAGTAAATCGTTATGGAAGCAGCTGGCCCTGAGCTGCTGACCTGTGCTTAGCAGCCTGACACCCAAACCACAGCACCACCAGGACTCCTCACTGCCGAGCGCTCGAGCGAAGAATTACACCCCCCTGAACACCACGGTACCTACACTTGCCCTAACAGCTCAGCTCACCCGGGTCCTCGGGATTGGAGGGCATCTTCTCCCTCCCTGTTCTCTGATACCACCCCCCCCCATTACCAGCAGGCAGAGGGGGCCTGAGGACAAGTGCTTTCTAGCGGGGGTGGATTAACAAGCATGAGAGAAAAACAGAGGCAGAGACAGGAACAGAAAGACACATACAGAGGAACAGAGAGAGGAAGAGACAGGAAACTGGAGAGACAGACAGACTCAGAAAGAGAGACAGGAAGGTGAAGAGAGACAGAGACCCACACTCAGAGAGGAACTGAAGACAGAGAGAGAGAGACCCAGAAAGATGGCAAGACAGAGATACGGCATCAGAGATTAAGAGACCTAGAGAGCGAGTAGGCTGTGCGTGTTCCATTTTGGGTCTTGTGGGGTTTTCCAGGCACAATGCTTGGACCACTCCCCCGCCCCCCAGCCCCCTCCGCCCTAGACAACAGGGGATCCCTTAACAGTGCATGCTGTTTAGGCCAAGGGAGGAGTTTCTGAATAAGGGGTCCCTGTTGTACACTGAATCATGACCCCAAAATGCACGTTGTAAATCCTAACCCAATAGAGATTCACTGTGTTCACGAGGCTGGGTAGGCCTTAAACCAATCTCTTCTGAGATACAGAAGGCACAGAGGAGGCACCAGGAAGCAGAGGTGGGCATGAGATGGCATCCATGGAGCTCACCGAGGAAGATGCTGGGCAGGCCTTCTTCCAGAGGAGGAAGAGAGCCTCCCCTCAGCCAGCACCTGACGGGGCTCCTAGCGTGCTGAACCGGAGTCGATACCTCCGTGGGCGCCATCCATGAGGCCTTTCTATGGAAGCTACAGTGCCCACTACGTCGGCCACACAAGACATTGTTCTTAAGATTTCTAGGCGTAGGATGGTGACTGCCCAGGCAGTGTCTGGTCCAGGAATGGAAGTGAGTCTCCAAGTGGAAGGGGGGAATCTGACCCCGAGTCACTCACGGCACAGAACCTTCCGGTGGCGCCCTTTCCAACCCACATGGGGCTAAAGTGCAAACAACAGAGCCGCGGCGGTCACTGCTGCCGACCCCACCCGTCACGGTGGACCTGCAGGGCTGGTGAGGTGCCCCACCTGGGTTCTGTGGCTTCCCTTCTCTTCTCAACTCTTGTTTTCTTCCTAGGTTTAGATTAGGAGTCACCTCGTGCAGAAAACCCACGACTCTCCAGCCCAACCGTCATGGCTCTTTTGCCATCTTCTCTGGTCTCAACCACAGCGTGATGCCCGATCCACCCCCTCCGCTACACTCCACCACCTGCCTGTCAGCATGCCCCACTGAGGGCACTGGCTTGTCCCTGTGAGGTTGGAAACCATGCCACCAGCCTTTGGAACATGGAGGCTCCCCCACGGTGGAAGGTCTGAGGAGTTTCCAGAGTAAGAAAGACAACCAGGGACTCCCTGGAGCCCAGCCAGGGAGAAAGCCCTGGACCTCAGAGAACACTGTCTGCCTCGCTTTGCTTTAGGCACGTCACCAGGAGAGACCCCGTGCTGGAGGAGGGCAGTGTCTGTGGCGGAGTAGAGGGCTCCTCTGTGAGGCGGGTCAGCCCAAGAGCATCAGGGGTGGGCTGGCCGGCATTAGTGACCATGAGGATGGTGCCGGACGGGCGCCGCTTCCTTCTGCTACACACAAGGTCACCATGACTTGGAGCTGACTTGGGGACAGCTCTCTATCTCCTTATGGTCTTTGAGGAGACCCTCATGTCTGCAGGGGTGCAATGCCAGGCGAGGTGCCGACACCTACTCAGATTATAGACGCAGGTCAAGGGAATATTGGACACATCGAGAAAGTCTGTCTATCTCATAAGCCAAACTCTGTCCTACTGAGTCAAAGCTGACTCCTGGCCACCCTCTAGGACAGGGTAGAGCGGCTCCTGTGAGTTGCTGAGAAGAGCCCCTAATCACAGCAGAAAGCCCCATCTGCCTCCCTGGACCTGCTGGCAGTTTTAAACTGTAGGCCTGGTGATTAGCAGCCTGATTCACATACATAACCGTTGTCCCACGAGAACACAACAGAGCGCTGCACCAAGCCTGCTGCGCCCGCAGGCAGAAATCTAGATGAGATCGAAAGAACACGACAAGCCCCAAGAGAAGAGGTAAGAAACGGGGCAACGCCCAGTGGGAGGGAAGATAATTCTAAATATACCAAGGTACATAATGAGTCTACTTTCCCCCCCAAATTCTCCTGTTGTGCTTTGAGGGACGTGTGGCATCATTCCTATTGGGTTTTAGAAATTGCTTTGAAAATGACAGCGTTGGTAATCACATCAAGAGCACACCTCACTTTGGAATGCGATGCCAGCACACAGAGCTGGGATCTAGCTGGGTCCTCAGAGCCAATCCAAGCTGCTATCCCAAGCACGGGGCCCCTTTCCAAAGAAAATGCAAACAGAGCGTGTGTCCGTCTAAAGATCCCTTTTTTCCCTTTCCCCACACTGTGTTATTAGCGGCTCATCCAGACGTCAGACCATTCCATAGTTCATTCATATCAAGCAGTGTTGTATAATTGCCATCAAAATCAGTTTCAAAACATTTTCTTCCTTCTTGAACTCCTTGATAACAGCTCCCCCTTACTCCGCACCCTCTTCCCCTTCCCCAAAACCCATATTCCAGTTATTGTTGCTGTAGATCCCCCTGTCCTGGCTTTCATGTACCGAACAACATAGAAACACATGTAACAGAGAGTCAGGAAGGCTACCAACAATGACAGACTACAACAGAGATCAACCCCAAGATGGAAACACACACACACACACACAGAAAGAAAATATCGAAAACCAGATAGAGCCCAGAGTATCTCAGTGGGGAGATCAAGGGCCAAAGTTTTAACTGTTCAAGTCAGATAGATCCTTTTAATCTACAATACAGTAGTTGTCTCCCCAGTCCTCTTTGTCTGATAACCAGGCTATTCCCATCTCTCAGTTACGGTTAGAGGGAAGCACTGGAGGTGGATCCCTGTGTAGATCTTACAGATGTATTTTGGGCTTCCACTGTCATCATAGCCTTCTGCAAACCAGAATCTCACAATTTAAGCTCTGATATTATTTCTCCTTTCCGTTTCGAATGATACAATTTACAATCCTTGGACCACGATTGTTGGTGTGCTTCTTCCATGTGAGCTTTGTTGATGTCTTAGTTAGATAGCTACTTGTTTGGAAACGTCTTTAAAGACTCCAGACACTATTCTATCTGATGTTTGTACAACTAGCACCCAGTTATGTAAGAATTTATTCTGTACAAGTAAATAATCCAGGTATTGCGATATATAACTTGTTCAATCTCACTCTCTCAATAGTGTTTTAAAATTTGTACCATGAGCTAATCAATGACACTATAAACATAAAGTCCTTATGCTCCAGGGAGATGATGGACATGATTCTCTACCATAAATTAACAAGGCTGTCTTTATGGTGAACCAGAGGCAGACAAAAAACATAGACTCTATAATGGGATTTTGGGTCGCACTTAATCCTAACGCCAATCTAACGACAATTGGTCCTTACAACATAGCCCTGCTCCATACTCACCCTTATGAAGGAAACATAGAACATATGGGTGCTACAGCAAAGTGTGGTGAAGAAATTAGATGGTGCCCAGTTATCAGATAGAACAGTGTCTGGGGTCTTAATGATTTCTCTAGTGAGAATGTTCAGAAAGTTAAATACAAAGATATTTTAAGAAGATAGGAGCTTTTGTGTTCTGCGTAAATGGGATGATTGGGTTGATTAGTATTGTTGTCATTTGATAAACTTTTTCACTTTTTCAGTATGGTGCACTTGACCTAAGTTACTGTATTTTCAATTGTCTCATGTCCCCAAGGCAGCTGGACAATGAATAAGGAAGAGTCGATGCATGTGCACCGTGGTGGTGCTGAAGAGGATTGAAAGAACCGTGGACTGCCAGAAGAACAGACAGGGCTTCTCAGACGAGGCACAACTGGAATGTTCCTGTGGTCATTAGAGAGTTTGTGTCAACTTGACACTCCTGGCTAGGGGTGGAGCCAGACCTGTCAATCATGTCACAGCAGATGGGGCTTCCTTGGGGGTGTGGCCTTCTCATAAGGATGACCCTGTGGGATAGGTAGGTTTATTGTGCCAACCTGGCCAATATGAACATCTGGGATTAATAAAGTCGCAGTTTGATTGGAGGGCAAAGAGAGAAATGGCTTGACAAGCTCTGCCCCTCTCTCTCTTGCTCTCTGGTGATTGGACCAGCAGAGACTGCTTTAGCTAGTTCTCTGTCTCAACTTGTGAGCTACATCACCTGTGGGGCAGCCAACCCATGGATCCTGTTGCTAGAGCTTGAGGTGCCTTCAAGACCTGCTTCTCCATGCATGGGCCTGCTTTGCTAAGCTCCTGAGCTGCTGACTGCTGGTAACCAACCTGCTGCTTGCTGCCTGTAGGAGGACTCTGTCTGCCTTGCCCAGGGAAAGCCTCTGCTGTCTGCTTCCTTGACCTTGGACCCAGCAGCCCTCTTGAGTTGAAGGACTTCCAGTATATTAACTGTTCCA
>NW_022111373.1:151055550-151070058 GCF_000313985.2 Echinops telfairi
AAGTGTCCTGGTTTTGTTTCTCCAGAGAACCCTGTCTAACACCCCTGGGAGAGAGAAGGGTCCCCTTCCATTTTCTCCTCCTTCACCTCTCTGCCACTGACCCTGAGAGCTGTTGGAACCCAGCCATGTTTCTACCCGCCTTGGATCCACACAACTCTGCACCTACCGGCCTGTGATCTTCCTGCTTCCTGCATCGTTGCACGTGACTGCTTGAGTCTGAAGAGGGACTGGGAGATGAGCATCAGACTTAGGGACTTGAGCTGGACTGGGTCAGCATCCTTTCTTGACATATACTTACTTCTTGATATAAAGCTATCTCTTGCACACATACACGTGTCACTGGTTTTGTTTCTCTAGTCCACCTTGCAAACACAGCTCCCTAGAAAGGAGGAGCATACACGACAGTTGTTAAGTGCCGACAGGTAGGTTCCAACTCAGAGTGCCTCTGCTTGAGCCCACATGCAGCCATAGTGTCAACCCGTCTCGTTCAAGGTCTTTCTTCCTTTTTCCTTTCTCCATGACTCTCTGCTTCACCAAGTATTGTGCCTTTTCCAAATAGTAGTCTCTCCTGATAATAGATTCAACACACGTGAGATGAAATTTTGCTAGCCTCTCTTCTAAGGAGCATTCTGCCTGTACTTCTTCCAAAATAGAGTTGTTAGTTCTGCTAGGTCATCCATGGTATCGTGAATAATCTTCATCAACACCTCAATCGACGTTCAGCTTTCATATGCATTGTAGGGGCTGAAAATGCCATGGCTTGAATCAGGCACACCACAGTCCTCAAAGTGGTATCTTTGCTTTTTAACGCATTAAAGAGGTTTTGTTCAGCTGATTTGCCCAAAGTAACATGTTGTTTGATCTCGGGTGTTGATTGTAGAGCCAAGTAGAATGAAGTCTGTGAAAATGTCAATCTTTTCTCCATTTGTCACTTATTGGTCCAGCGAAGATTTTTGCTTTCTTTATGTCAAGGTGTAATCCATACTGAAGGCTGTATGTAGTCTTTGATTCCATCAAGGCGTGCTTCAAGTTTTCTTCCCTTTCAACTGTCATATTCATAGTTGTTGCTGTTAGGTGCCATCAAGTCTGTCTGACTCCTAGCTGCAGAACTGCCCAGTCCTGCACAATCCCCAATAATTGTTCTTAAATTCGAGCCCGTGGTTGCAGCCACTGTACCAATCCATCCCCTTAAGGGCCTTCCTCCTTTTTGCTGCCCGTCTACTTTACCAGCACGATGTCCTTCTCCGGGGCCTGGTCTCTCCTGACAACACGTCCGAAGTATGTAAGACAAAGTCTCACCATCCTCGCCCCTAAGAAACATTCTGGCTGTACTTCTTCCAAGACAGATTGGTTTGTTCTATTGGTAGTCCATGGTACTTTCAATATTCTTCATAAGTGCCATAATTCAAAGGCACCCATTCTTTTTTTGGTTTTGTTTGTTAAATGTCCAACTTCCCCATGTATATAAACATACAGTCAATGGTGACTCATAGTGACCCTATAGGGCAGTGTAGAACGACCCCATGGGTTTCCAAGACTGTAAACTTTTACGGAGTAGAAAGCCCCATCTTTCTCCTGAGGAGCTGGCTGGTGTTTTCAAACTGTTGACCTTGTGGCAATTGAAAATAGCATGGCTTAGGTCAGGTACACCGTACTCCTCAAGTAATATCCTTGCTTTGCACATTTTAAGGGAGTCTTGTGCTGCAGACTTACCCAATGGACTCGTCTTGGGCTCTCGACTGCTGCCTCCATGAGCACTGACTGTGGGTCCAAGGAAGACAGACCCTCGACAACCCCACCTTCCCTCCATTGATCATGGAGCTGCCTATTGGCCCAGTGTGAGGACTTTGTCTTTCTTTACATCAACTTGTCATCATACTGAAGGCTGCAATCCTTGATCTTCATCAGCAAATGCTGTTGGCTCAAGTACAAAGAACTGGAGTTCGATGAGCCAGATGCAGGATCCAGGTACAGCAAAAATCAAGCAAGCTTTTGCTTTTATTGGAAGCAGGCCACACCCTTGAGACCTCATAATGGGGGATGACTCGGTTTTAACCGCCAAACCACGGAGAACCCTGGCCCAACCAAGTTGACATAAAACCTTAACCATCCCAGATACTGTCTCAGGAAAACCTTTGAAAGATTTTCTTTCTACAGAATTCCGACTGGGCTTGTAAAATCCCACAATCCATCATTTTTCTTTCTGCACTTACATGCCGCTTGCTTGGCAGACTCACTTGGGAATGCATTTTCTAGAACTGAAATTTTTTAGAAAAATGAAATCCTATTAACAGAAACGATTATTAAGGACACTGGTGGTGAAATGAAAAAATGATATCAGGCAACTTGTCTTCGGCATGATTTGGGTTACAGTGCTTGCAAGGAAATGCTTTTAGAAAATACAATATTTTCAAATAGGTCTGTTGAAATAAAAGATGAAGGGTAACAGAAGATGAAAGAGAACTCACTTTTGAGCATTAATTCCATCAATGGCTTGAATCATCCTTTCATTCAATTCTTCTTCAAATCGCTTCTTTTGTGATTTAGTTCTATTAAGAAAATGAAATATGATTGTTAAGAAAAATTAAAACCCAGGTAAACATTAAGGCTATATCTCCATGGTGCCACAAATCTCTGTTTACTCCTTTAATAAAGAAAAACGATGAGAAGCATGTCTGATGACATGTGCTCACTACAGTGACTGATAGGAGGTTTGGGCTTACCAAAGGGACCCTCCCCTCCCACTCAGAGTGGCACCACCCACCACGGGGAGCAGCACCAGGGGGCTGACATGCTCAGTGTCAGGGCCTCAGACCAACCCAGGGTCTGAGAAGAGCGAGACACCAAATCCTGACCGACAGGACTTCATTTCATAATGGGCCACACGGACTGGGAGTCTCTCCGACGTTTGGTTTGGTTAGAAACGAGTCACTTCTTGGGTGTGTTCTGGTTTTGTGTTTCAGAGGAGCCTGGTGGCCCAGTAGTCAAGCGCTGGGCTGTTGACTGAAAGGCTGGCTGTTTGAACCCACCCAGTGGATCCTTGGGAGAAAGTGCCTGCAACCTGCCGCCATGAAGATTCCAGTCTACCAGATGCTGTGGGGAAGCTCTACTCTAATGTGTGGGGTCACTGTGAGTCTGAATCCACCTGACAGCATTAAACCACCCCCACCCCATCTCATTTTGGCCACACCAAGAGTAAATTGTACGTATACACTTAAAAACTTCCCACTTTTCAAGAGCACTGTCACGGAACACCCCATTCGTCTCTGTTGACCACTCACTTGAATCAGAAGCAAATAATCTCAGCCAAAATATATGATACTTGGCAGGTCACTAACTAATTAAATGATCCATTGCTGTCAGGTTATATGCAAATTATAAGTAGAGATCCTCATGGTATTTGACAGTTAGCATGAAAATCATGAAGATTAAGGATTGCGGCCTTCCGTACCTTTTACAGCACAACGTAAAGAAGACCCAAATACTCACAACTGGACCAACAGGCATGTCATGATCAATGTGGAAAAGATTGAAGTTGTCAAGGATTTTGTTCACTTGGGCCCACAATGCTTATGGAAGCAGTAGTCAAGAGATCAAACGACACACTGCTTTAGGGACATCTGCTGCACGAATCTTCTTTAAAGTATGGAAAAGCAAGGATGTGACTTTGAGGACAAAGGTGCACCTGCCCAAGCCGTGGTGTTTTCAGTCACCTCATTTGCATGTGAAAGCTGGACCTCCCATCACGAAGATTGGAGAAGCACCAAGGAGTCTGAAGTGCGGGGCTGGCCCGGACTGCGGAAGTACGATGGACTGCCAGAAGCACAATCAAACGTGTCTTGGACGAAGTACTGATGGAAAGCCCCTTAGAGGCAAAGATTGTGAGACTGTCTAATGTGCTTTGGCCATGCTATCAGGAGAGACCAGACCCTGGAGAAGGACATCGTGCTTGGTAAAGCCGAGGGGCAGTGAAAAAAGAGGAAGACTTTCAACAAGATGGATTGATACAGTGGCTGCAAAAATGGGCTCACGCCTCACAACAGTTGTGAGGCTGGCAGGACTGGGCCACGTTTCCTTCTGTTGTACATCGGGTGTCAATGGGTCACAACCATATCGACAGTCCCTAACAACATCAGTACGATGCCCAAGAGAAAGTTGAAAACAGACTTCTTTTTAAAAGTTAAATATCAGTGACAAAGAATAAAGCTCATACCTCCCCTGAACTTTGCCACCTGAGCCTGGTGCTGACAAGCGTTTCCAGTCAATGATGGAGTAAGCATTTATTCTCAATGCTTATGTTACTGAATAAACCGTCTAAACTGTAACAATGGCAACACTTTTCTGAGTTCATAATTACTTGTGGAGAGAGATACTGATTGCACTGCACATACAAGGTTGCCTTTTTTGTGGCTAACTCTCACAGAATTAGTGTTGGAGGGCTGGTTTCCAATCCCTTGCTCCCACGTTCGCGAGGTGGTGTCTGCAAGCATGCCCGGGCAGAGCACCCTCAAAAAGGCTATTTGTAATTGATGCATCTACAGATATCAAACCGAATGAAGGAAAAGTGGAGCATGCCAAAGCATGCTTTGAAGAGGAGACTTGAAAGGGCCTAGAGATCACCTCTAGGAGCCCCCGGGGTGCAGTGGGTTACAAGCTGGGCTGTTACCATAAGGTCAGCAGTTCTACACTGCTAGCTGCCCAGAGGGAGAAAGAGGAGGCTTTCTGCGTCACCAAGTTGGTTCTGACCCATAACAGAGAAAACACAAGCCAGTCCTGGGCCAGCCTCACACGTATCCCTATGCTTGAGTCAGTATTGCAGCCACTGGCCGCCATGTCCATCCATCTCCGAGCTCCTTCCTCTGTTCTGCTTCCTGCTTACTTTCCCAAGCATGATTCCTCCGGAGACTGATCGCTCTGGACAACGTGTCCAAAGAAGGTCAGATCAACTGTGGTCACCCTTGTTTCTAAGCACTCTGGCCTTCCTTCTTCTAACATAGATTTGCTTGTTCCTTTGGCAGCCCAAGACACTTTCAGCATTCTTCTCAGCACCACAGTGCAAAGGCATCAGTTCTTCTTTGGTCTTCCCTATTCGGTGGCCAACTTTCCCATGCATATTCAGCCACTGAAAATACCATGGCTTGACCAAGGTGCAGTACAGCACCGATGAAGCACACAATATTCCTCTGGTTCCTTGAGGCTTCCTCAACCCCCCCTCCCACCCCCAATGCCCCAGTATCATGACCCTAGTTCTGCCTTTGAGTTCTGGCTAGACCAGAGCATGTACACTGGTACAGATGAGAGCTCATGACACACGGAATCCAGGACAGATACCCCCCCCCCACTGCCAAAACAGGAATGAGAGTAGCAATGCCAGGAGGGTAGGGGGCAAGGGGGGTGGAGAGGAAGGGAGGAAGGGGGAACTGATTGCAATGATGGACACATAACTACCCCCCTCCAGGGGAATGAACAACAGAAACCTTGGGGGGAAGGGAGACAGCAGTCTGTGTAGGATATGAAAATAATAATTTGTAATCTATCAAAAAATCATGGGGGGCAGGGAAAAAAGAGGAGCTGATACCAAGGGTTCAATAGAAACTAAACGTTTATAAAATAATGATGGCAACAAATGTACAAATCTGCTTGATACGATTGATGTATGGATTGTTATAAACGCTGTAAGAGCCCTCAATACAATGATCACACACAAAAAAGGAGAATACCCTGGATTGGGCTAGGAACACCTGTGTCCATCATTGCAATCAGTTCCCCTTCCTCCTTTCCTCTCCCTCCTCCCCCCTCCCCTCCTGGCATTGCTACTCCCATTCCTGTTTTGGCTGGGCGGGGGTGGGGTGGGGGGTGGGGGTTATCTGTCCTGGATTCCGTGTGTCATGAGCTCTCATCTGTACCAGTGTACATGTTCTGGTCTAGCCAGAACTCAAAGGCAGACCTAGGGTCATGATACTGGGGGCGTTGGGGGTGGGGGTTGAGGAAGCCTCAAGGAACCAGAGGAACATTGTGTGCTTGCTTTTCAACACTCTAAAGGGGTCTGTGCAGCAGGTGTGCCCAGTGCAATGAGCCTTTTCATCTCCTGACTGCTGCTGCTTCCAGGAGCACTGACTGTGGATAGAAGCATAAACATTCTCGACAATTACAATCTTTTCTCCATTTATCACGATGGTACCTATTGGTCCATTTGTGAGGATTTTGGATTTCATAACACTAAGTTGTGATCCATACTGAAGGCGGCAATCCTTCATCTTCATCAGCAAATGACGAAAGTCCTCCTCACTTTCCACAAGCAAGGGGGTGTCATCCGCAGATCGCAGGTGGTCCATCAGACGTCCTCCAATCCTGATGCCACACGCTTCCTCATAGCCTCCAGCTCCTCTGTTGGTTTGCTGAGCACGCAGATTGCACAAGTGTGGTGAGAGGACACAGCCCCGACTACACCTTTCCCGTAGCCCCTTGCTCTGTTCACACGGCTGCCTCTTGACCCCTGGACAGGTCCTGCATGAGCACAAGAAAGTGTTCTGGAATTCCCATTTTCTCAAGGTTATCCATTATTTATTATGGTCCACACAGTCAAGTGCCGTGGCATAGTCAATAAAACACCAGTAAGCATCTCTCTGATGTTCTCTGCTTTACGCCAAGATCCATCTGACATCAGCAATAATGTCCCTTGTTCCACGACCCCTTCTGAATCCAGCCTGAACCTCTGGCAGCTCCCTGTCAAATTACTGCTGCAACCTTTGCTGAATGATTTTCAGAAGAGTTTTATACTTTGAGCATGCAGTTTGGTTACTTGCCTTTAGAACGGGTACAAACATGGATCTCTTCGAGTCAGTTGGTCAGGTATTGGTTTTCCAAATTTTGAGTGAGTGTTTCCAGGGCTGCATCAGCTTGTGGAAACATTTCAATGGGCAGTCTTTGTTTTGGGCTAATTCTCTGTGCAGCTTGAACTTCCTCCTTCAGCCCCATTGGTTCTCGCTCATAGGCACCATCTCGTTCTTGTCGGTTCGATCACTGACAATGCCCTGCTTCCATTCCATGGGCCTTCGGTGCCTGACAATGTTTCAAAGCTCCACCTGAAGTTTCAGCAGCGCCTTCCTTCTTCATTGTCTGTTCCTAGCCTGGACGCTCTGCTGAAACCCGTTCAGTTTGAGTGATCCTGCTGGTATTTGAAATGCCAGTGACATAGCTTCCAGCATCACAGGAACAACTGACCAACTGACAACCAAGTCAGGGCAGACCAGTTCCATCTCAAAGTCCCCAAAGGCAGTTCCACTTGGCCCATCTGCTTGCTGTGAGCCAGCATTGACGGCAATGGCAGTGACTGAGTTTGGGAAATCACCTGGCCAGGCACACAGGTGTCACAGGTGATAAGCTGGTGTCCACTGAGAGGCATGCTAGGCAACCTGAGAGCCCCTGTGCTAACTGACCAGCTCTGAGTCTAGTTTTCAAGCTTCTGGACTCCAATGCGGGTGCTCCCGTTTGTACTGATTTGGAGCCTACAAGGGTGCGACGGGTTTGAACGTGCGGAGCCCAGGAGGGTGACGGAGAACTGACACCGTGTTCCACTGCCGGTCAGGGTTCTCAGAGTGGCGTGGACAGCAGCCATCTCAAGGGGCAGCAGGGTGGGAGCCTTGGGGTACGCGGGAAGTGCAATTCTTCCTTCCTCTCAGGCCAACGACGGCCTCCCTTCCTGCGGCCATCTTGAGGATCAGCTTACCGATGGCTGGGCTTGACCCCGACACGTGGTGCCGTCACATGATGGCACTGCTGCTGATTATTCTGCACAGTCTGTGACACGTCGGTGGCTTTTTGTTGGTCCTGTCCATCTGACATCTCTGCTGGGGTGACCCAAGCACTCACCAGAGTCTGAAGCCGCTGGGGCACTGTGGCTCTGACCCTCAGCGCTCCAAGGCCTGTCCTCGCTGTGCCGCCCGCTGGGTCTCCTTGCCCCCACTGCTTGTCCCGACTCCACTCCACGGTGCCACCAGAGCACAGGAGAAGCCACAGGAGGACACTTAATGTCCAGCTGGAGGCTCAGAGCGGGTCCACAGCCCAGGCAGAGGGACCTGGACAGGAGGAGCCACCAGGGACCCTGGGTGGGTGTGACTTAGAGGCCAGGAGGTGTGTGGGGCCAACAAAGGTGGGGCTGGGCAGGAGAAGAGTGGGTGGTGGGCTTCTGAGTCACTGAGCCATTGAGTCACTTCTGACCAGCAGTGGCCCCATGTGGCAAACTAAAGCCACCTCCTTGGGGTTTCTTGGCTCCAATCTTTGTGCCCAGGGGGAGAGATGTGGTAGTTTGCTTCCGTAAAGTTCTACAGCCTTGGGAATCCTGTAGGCAGTTCATTCTCCCAGCAGTTGGGATGGACTCACAGCTTCTCATTGGCTTGTCTTGGAAACAGCTCAGCTCAGGCTTCCCTCCTGCCGAGCTGGTGGAAGCACCCAGCCCACCAACGGTTTGTTTGACAGCTGAGAATCTCATTGTGCCAGCAATGAGCAATTCCACCCGGAGCAATTCTGATAGGCCCCCAGGGCCTCGGTTTTCCTTCCCGGTGATCATGGCAGCAGCATCCACGGGCTCCCCACAGAGTTGGAGTTCAAGACCCTGGAGGAAGAGTTTTGGGGAAGGAAGAGAGCTAACAGGAAAGGCATCACGTCTCCTGGGCAGGGTGTGTGAGCATGCCAGGGGGCACCCAGGGGCAGCTGCTCATCAATATTCTTGCCCCTTATTGGCTGTAGGAGCCACTTGCTCTGCTATGGCCACAAAAAGAGGCCCTTACAGTTAATGTGACAAGGTGCTGAACTTTTCTCCAATAGGAAGTGTGTCACTTGGAGAGTATGCAGGAAAGGCCAGCACCCCTGACCTGGGCCCCAGGAAGACTCAGTGCCCCAGCAGCAGCCAGATCAGACCTTGGCACGGCACCCACCATGCAGGGGTGGGCTTGGGGTCCCCGATGTTGTGGCCATTTTTGACAAGCAGTGATCCAGCCATGGGAGTTCTCCTCCTATGAGAATGCATGTGTGCTGGATGTCAGTTTCTCCTCTATTCCTCCAAGACCACAGACACCCCTGGTCAGATGGCCAGCCAGGGGCACAGCCGGCTGTGGGCTTCTGGACATTTCCTGGGATTTACACACACACCACAGCACAGTCAACTTCTATGTGTGGACACCCTGGGAGTCTGCCTCTGGAACTCTGGGTGGTGCCCCCATCCACATCCTCCGCCGTCAACTGTAGCGCTTGGGGTTCAAGCGCACCCACAGCTCCCAGGGTGAGAGGCCTGGCTGCTGACTGTCAGGCCAGTGCTGAATGTCCTGTGAGCATGACTCCGCTTGGACACCTGGGGTCCACTCGATGGCAGCTGTCTTGTTGAGAGTGCCTGGTCTCCAGAACGCAGCACCGGGCATCTGGTTTTAAGTAACACGCTCATCTGGGGGAAATTCCGTTGATAAGATCTCCACGTTCATATTTGGACAGGTCATTTTAGGAGGAACCCACGTCCAATGGGAAAGTGATTGCCAGGTAGCTGTGCCGTTCCCTCCCTGAGGCCTAATCACACCTTGGGATCAGCCTGCTTTCTGAATCAGAGAGCAAGGCGATGGCTTTTCACAGGTGCTGCCCTGTAGAAGAAGTAGACTTCAAAATCACCATAATTGATGATAATGGATCCACAAATAAGTGGAAAACAGCCCCCAGAGTAAGGTTGTGGAAGAGGCACTCTACCTTAATGTGCGATTCTGAAAATTATGTTGACCCATGGGCACATCCTGTTAGAAACAGAAAGAAGAGTTATTATTAGTTGCCAGAAACAATCCCACAGGAATTTTCACAAGGCGATGATGCCTCCCATTTCCTTTTCTGTCACGAGAAGCATCTTTCTTGGGGAGGTGACACCAAACATGCTGTCAAGTCGGCGGCCCCTGGGGTCACGGTTCCAGCTCTGTCCAGTGGGTGCGCCACACTCTTGGGGCCTGCGGCACTGCTGCCCTGTCTCCCTGAGCCTGCCCACCCCTTCAGCAGGCACCATGCCACCTGAGCACCGCGGATCCACCAGGGCTTCTGTGCCCGGCCCTGCTGTGGAAACTACACAACAGTGAGACCACATGGAACGTGGGGACACATCTGACCTTTGTGTCCCATTTACTTCACTTGGAGACACTCAGCTCCTGGGGACCCACATCAAGTGCTTCCCAACGCTCCCTCATTGCCTCTCCATGCCACTCCCAGTGGAGCGCTGGGACAGCCACTGCCCTGGAGTCTGTGCCAACTCATAGCAACCCTACAAGCCAGGGAAGAACTGCCTGCCTCTGCAGCTTGCCAAGATGGCAGCTCCTCATGGGAGGAGAGAGTCTCCTCTTTTTCCTGTGGAACAGCTAGTGGTTTCAAACTGCTGACCTTGTGGTTAGCAGGCCAACACACAACAACCACTGTGCCACTAGGGCTCCCTAGAGTAGGGAAGGGGCCCATATCTGGTGGCACAAGAAGACTTCCGCTTGGAAATGAGATAGGGATCTCCCCTCCTACAGTATCGCCACTGTTTTTGATGGTTGCTTGGGGCTGCGGGGGCTTCTCTGTCCCAGTGAACCTAGTTACAACAGCGGCCCACACTGCCCGGTCCTGCGCCAGCCTCACAGCTGTTATGTTTGGGCCCATCGTGGAAGCCACAGTGTCAGCCCATCTCTTGAGGGTCTTCTTTTCCCCAAAGCATGATGTCCTTCTCCAAGAAGGAGTAGTCTCTCTGGAGAACATCCAAGGTACTTGAGATGAAGTCTCCCCATGCTCCCTTCCAAGGAGCAGCCTGGCTGTACTCCCTCCAGGACAGATTTGTCTGTTCTTCCGACAGTCTGTAGTATTTTCCATATTCTTTACCAGCACCAACATTCAAAAGGATCACCTTTTCTCTTTCGGTGGAGATAGCAACTCAATGTAAAGAAAACACACATCCTCACAACCAGACCAATAGATAAATGGATAAATTGTGACAAAGGGAAAAAAGATTGAAGTTGTCAATTATTTCATTTTATTTGGATCCACTATCAATGTTTATGGATGCAGTAGTCAAGCGATCAAAAGACGTGTTTCATTAGGTACATCTGCTGCACAAGAGCTCTTTAAAGTGTTGGAAAGCAAGGGTGTTACTTGGAGGACTAAGGTGAGCCTGACCCAAGCCATGGTGTGTTTAATGACTTTTTCATGCATGTGAACGTTGGACATTAAATAAGGAAGACAGAAGAAAAATTGATACATCTGAATTGTGGTGCTGGAGAAGAATATTGAAAGTACCATGGACTGCCAAAAGGACAAACAGATCTGTCTTAGAAGAAATACAGCCAGAATGCTCCTTCTGAAGCAAAGGTGTTGAAACTTCAACTCACATACTGTGGACATATTGTCAGGAGAGACCATCATGCTTGGTCAAGTAAAGGGGCAGAGAAACAGGAAGAACCTCAGGAGATGGATTGTTACAGTGGCTGCAACAAGGGCGTGGAATGCAGGAACAATGGTGAGCCTGGCACAGGATCGGGCAGTGTTTGTTCTGTTGTGCATGGGGTCGTTATGGGTTAGAGCTGACTCACACACACTTAGCATCAGCAACTGGCCTCCTCGAGCCCTTTCTTGTTAGAAGAATATGCTCTCCCTGGTGCCTCAGTGGTTATGTCATGGGCTGAGATCCACATGGTGGGCAGTTAGAAACCACTACCAGCTCCGTGGGAGAAAGATGAGGCTTTCTACTGCTGTAAACAGCTATAGCCTCAGAAGCACACAGGGCCAAGTGAGTCAACATTTGCTCCAATGCAGCAACTGAGTCTCAGCAACCACAGGGGCAGTTCTGCCCCTGTTCTATAGGGACACTGTGTGTCAGCAGTTCTGCCCCTGTCCTGTAGGGGTGCTGTGGGTTGGCAGTTCTACCCCTGTCCTGTAGGGGTGCTGTGGGTCAGCAGTTCTGCCCCTGTCCTGTAGGGGTGCTGTGAATCAGCAATTCTACCCCTGTCCTGCAGAGGCACTGTGGGTTGGCAGTTCTATCAGTGTCCTGCAGGGGTGCTGTGGGTCAGCAGTTCTGCCCCTGTTCTCTAGGGGCGCTGTGAGTCGGCAGTTCTACCCCTGTCCTGCAGGGGCGCTGTGAGTCGGCACTGACTGAAGGGCAGTGGTTGAGTTGAACTGGTGCTCTCCCAGCAGGCATGGAGAATGAGCTTCGAACCACCTATGTTCCAGTCTGTGTTTTGATTGATTTTTGGTTTGCCGTGCCCCCCACCCACTGCAAACTCGCACTCACCGTGGTGCTGATCCTGCCGTTCTCAGTGGTCATGCTGTCCCGGTGGTGCAGATGAGCAAAAGGCTTGGCTGCCCCCCAGGACTCCAGGTAGCGGGTCATACGCACGGACGCCCTCATCTTGGCTCCGTCCAGGGTGTGGCGAGGCCGGAAGAGGTGCTGGGGGCTCCGCCGGTCTCCCTGTGGGCCAGGAGCAGAGTTGGCATCAGGGGGACACTGTGTACCTGAGCCCTGCTCACTGGAGATAAGTGCCACGCCCCACCCCACTCCACCTCCAACCCACTGTACAGTGCAGGCAGATCAGGGCTCACCCACACCCCACAATGTGTCCACTCCACTTCCTGGTCCATCCCACCCCAGGGTGCACCTGAGCTATTCCTATAGGCAGATTGGTACCCACTGCCAATCCCAGGGTGCACCCAGGGCCTTCCCACGCCAAGAACCCGAGAGGACAGATCCCCTCATGGCCTTGAGAATGCTGCAGCTGGAAGGTTCTTTAGTGAATATTTAAATGAATGACTACAGACTGCCCCCACCCCCCACGGAACCACCCCGTGCCTTTCCCTTAGAGCAGGCGTTCTCAAACTACGGCCTGCAGATATGCTGCGCAGTGTGTATAGGAATTTGTTCATAGTTTTTTTAAAAAACTATAGTCTGGCCCCCCAACAGGTCTGAGGGACAGTGAACTGGCCCCCTGTTTAAAAAGTTTGAGGACCCCTGCCTTAGAGAAACACTCGCCAAGAACGAACCAATCCTCCTTAAAACCCTCAACCTACAAAGGACCTTACTTCCTCGCCCAGAAACCAGGGCCTTCTCACAGACTCTTGACTCGTGTGTCAAGTGTGAGGATAAGTAAAAAAGTCCTGCTCTGAGGCCTTCAGGAGCTCAGGGGGACAGGGGGTTACGTGTTAGGCTGCTGACCAAAAGGTCAGTAGTTTGAAAGCACCAGTCGCTCTGCAGGACGAACATGAGGCTTTCTATTCCCATGAAGAGTTACAGTCTCAGAATCCCCTAGGGCCATTTGACCTGCTCCTACAGGGTCCATGTGACCCGCTCCTACAGGGCCGCTGTGAGTCTGCACTGACCTGATTGCAGGGAGACTTTTGAACTAGGGTTTCAGTTCATACATGCAAGGCAAACTCACTGCCACGGAGTCCAAGCTGACCCCGAGGCCTCCTGTAAGGCAGGGTGGGCCTGCCCCTGTGAGTTTCTGAGACTAACTCTTCGGGGGAGTAGAAAGCCCTGACTATGTCTCACAGAGCGACTGGTGGTTTTGAATTGCTGATCTTGGGGTTTGGAGCCCCACACGGAGCCCTAAGCAACCAGGGCTCCTACTGGATACCTGCCTGGGCTTGTTCCACAGAAAACATGTTTAAACATGTCTCTGTGGTCATGCGTGGCTGCAGACAAGCTCTCTCAGGGACAGTCTCGCCTTCATCCCAGAAGAGGCTTTCCCAAGCTCCTGTCCAATCAATCCAGGAGTGAGGCCAGCTCAGGAGGTTACAGGGATGATTTTGGGAATCCCTTAGGGGTCACTGAATAGGTTTTCTCACAAGGGCCCATCAAGAGGAAGTTGTAGAACAAGGACACTGCCCTGGGGAGGAACGGGTGGCACGCTGGGCAGTGGGTGCCCATCAGGACAGGCACCTGTTCCTCTTAGGCCACCGCACAGGCTGTCCTGCAGCATTTCACGAAGGGACCTTACTCCACCCCCTCAGACAAGTTCTTCTTGCTCCACAGCTCAGGGGGCATTTCAAGGGAGCCTGACTGAGGCCCAGAGGAAGCCTGTGCTTGGACTGAGGGGCCCAGGTCCTTAGGCAGGGCTGGGGGAGACACTCCTGCAGAATGTGCACAAGGTGGGGAGCACAAGCTGGGAGACCACAGCCCCGCCCCCATCCCATTACGCTAGACTCAACCTCATGGGAGCACATGCCGAGGGAGAGGGAGTGTGGGAAGCGGGCTTTGCTACCCACAAGCCTGTGCGTGGGCTGCAGCACTGCCTACCCACTCCAACCCCAGGCTAGGTAGCAGCACTGACCTTGGGGTTGATGACAAAGTAGGTTTTCACCAGGTGCTGCTTCAAGTAGGGGTCACGGATGTCACCGTCCCCCTCCTCCACTTTGTAGGCCCCATTCAGGTGCTCCAAGGTGACCGCAGAAATGTGGACCCGCCTGCAAGCCCCGGGGGAGCACACTCAGCAGGGCGGATGTGAGGGCGCGGTAGGAGGT
>NW_022111373.1:151070608-151071625 GCF_000313985.2 Echinops telfairi
CTCTGACTCCCTCTCCCCCCAGTGAAGGGCAGGGCGGGCAGGGGTCCTCCCCTCTGACTCCCTCTCCCCCCAGTGAAGGGCAGGCGGGGGTCCACCCTTCTGACTCCCTCTCCCCCCAGTGAATGGCAGGTTGGCCTGGCTGTGTCCAGGGAGGAGCTGCAGCTGGAGTTTATGCTCGCTGAGCGGCTGCTCCCTGGGGCTCACAGGGACCTGCAGGTGCAGGGAGTGACTGAGTCAAAGGTTCCTGGGCAAGTCCCTTCCTTCTTCAGTCCACTTTCTAGGGACCTTTGAAGGACCCTCATAAAACGTGGTGGTGTTGCGTGTCTGTGTGAGACGCTTTGGGGGTAAACGTGTGGGTTTTCCTTCTACACAGCTGCTCCTCAATCCCTGCAGTGGGTGGCCACTGCCCCACGGGGCTCCCTCTCTAACCCTGCCAGCAGAGAGGGAATCCCCGGGGGCAGGGACACTGGTCCCAGGATCTCAGGAAGCACTGCTCCAAGTCAGTTCTGACTGGGAATTTGCAGAGGAGGAAGGGTGCGGGGCGGGAATCTTCTGCCACTGTCTGTGGTGACTGGCAAGCCCCAGGGGTGAGCAGAGGGGAGGACAGTGAGAGCACCAAGCTATCCCTGACCAGGACCCACCAAAGTGAGCCCGGTGTCACTTATGGGGACAGTGAGAGGCTGCTGACCCCCGAACTGTCCATCGTCAACTGTTGACCCACCCTCCTCACCTGACATCACTGCCAAAGAGACCCCAGTCTGTCCCCATGACAGCACCCCTGAGCCCCGGCTGCGTGCGTACCCAGGGATGCCCCCAGCCTCCATGTGGTTGGCCAGTGTGACGTCGTGGGACCAGACATCATACTGCCACTTCTGCAGGCCGATGACGCCACACAGCACGTTCCCCGAGTGCACGCCCACACGCATGTTGATGTCCACGCCTGTGGCGTCCCTCACTTTCCTGCGGAGGAGGAAGAGACGCCCTGGCCTGAGGCCCAGACCCCAGCCTGGGGCCTCT
>NW_022111373.1:151072119-151073143 GCF_000313985.2 Echinops telfairi
GGGGTGGGGCTACCACGAACGGACCACCCCTCCCAGAAGAGCCCAGGGAGCTGGTGACATGGCCCGATGGGCACTCACTTGATGGCTTCACACATGTCCAGCCCCATCTTCACACAGTTCTTGGCATGGTTGGGCAGGGAGATGGGCAGGCCGGACACGCAGTAGTAGCAGTCCCCCAGGATCTTAATCCGCATGCACTCGTTCTCCTGCGGGAAGAACACGTGTCCACCCAGGGCCCTGGACGTGCCCATGTCACCAGAGCCCCCTATGACCTCCTGCTGCTGGCCAGCAGGCCACGAGGGGGACCCAGGACCCAGCTGGGGACACAGGACCCAGAGGGTCCCCCTTCATCACCCCCTCACCCACATCCCCTGGACAGAGCAGGAGCATTGCAGACAGGTGCAGGGAGGAAAAGGAAGCCAGGGGAGAAGAGTGTGTGTGTGATGTGTGTGTGTACATGTGTGTGCACGCATGCGCTCACATACTTCTAAGGTGGCCGGGAGCCCAAGAAAGGCGACCTTTCTCTCCTAAGGCAGACAACACCAGGGAAGAGCCACAGGCCGTCACACAGGCAGTCCACTCCCGGACAGAGCTCACCCCATTAGTAAGAGCCGCAACCAGAGGGTGAGTGCGCTACGACTCAGAGCCCAGGGCAGCCTCCGGTGGGCGGGCGGGTGGTTGGGCAGGCCGTGGCCAGCAGGCCTCCCTCAGTCCTGACTCGAATCCGAAGTGCAGTGAGCCACAGCCACTGGGCGCTGAAAGCCTCATTCTGACCTTAAGCGGATCCTTTCCTGATAAAGTCCATACACCCGCCTTGCTTCTTAGCCGGGCTGTTTGTATCCCAGTGAACTGGCTGCATGCCTGTGCACCAGGCCTGTCCTCCACCAGGTCCTAATCTCCCTAACCCGCTCAGAAAAGCTGTTAAGATACTTGGATGCAAAAAACACACAACACACACCTTGCCCCTGACACTAGCACAGGCTTATGCAAACTGAATAAGTTTGGAGGAAAAACACCATCAAGG
>NW_022111373.1:151075139-151088017 GCF_000313985.2 Echinops telfairi
AGCGGACGCTGCCTTTCGTGGCTCTGAAGCAAGGTGCCGGCAGCCTGAAGGCAGGCCTGTGTTCCCACCCTGCTCCTCCAGCCCCACCACTGTCCTGTAAGTAAGGTCAGACGTGAACTCTGGTCTCCGGCAGGGACACTGCATTGTACGGGGCCACCACCGCCCCCACTCCCCAGGATGAGCTGTGCCCTGTTCTCTGCTTCCTGAGACACCAGCTCAGAAGAACCCGCCCCTTCAAGAGAACCCAGTGGGTGGAGGAAGAGACCCAGGGAGAAGCAGTGCTGGGCACCGGATCGAGGAATGGGGCTGACGAGGCCACCATGGCCCACTCTGCTTGCTGCCGGAGCCAAACCCTGCCCTCCTCCTCCGTTCCCAGGCCTGGCATCCAGGAAGGGCTCCCTGGGAAGCTGGCCTGGCCATGCCAGCCTCGGGGAAGCCGCGCTGTCAGGTCATGAGCGAGCCCGCCAGTCTCTCGCATGGCTGGCCGGCCAAGACGTTCACCATCCCTGAGGGGGGCAGAAGCCAGCCACCCTGCAACGTGCTGTCTTCCTGGAGCCCCCGCCCAGGAAAGCTCATCTTGTGTCTTCCGTGCTCAGCCACAGAGCCCCTGACCTCCCTTTCAGCAACCCCCAACCCCCCGCCCCCCACTGACCCCACACCAACTCCAGAGATGCCCGAGACAGTGATGGTCCCCGGCATGGGCAGCTCCATCCCGGGAAGCAAAGAGCCTGCTTGCTCTCGCCCCACACATAGCCAGAGTGTGTGTGGGCAGTGGGGAGTGTGCGGGCACCCTCCCTGCCTGGTGAGGCGTACGCACGTCCGAGTGTCCGAGTACCTGACGTTGGTGTGCCTCTTGACGTACAGGTTGTGGAAGTTGTTGGTGTTCTCCACCTGGCCGGCCTTGGGGCCCTGCAGCCTCTGGATGATCTCGGCCTTCATCTCCATCGCGATGTGGGCAGGCAGCAAGGACAGGAGAAGCCGCTCCTAAGGAGGGGACCCCAGCAGAAAGATGGTCAGGGCCCGTACCACCTGAGACAAGGGCCCTTTAAAAGCAGCTCTCATTTGGAGGGAGGCCACACTGGGGGGAGGGGGGGGGCATTTGCTAGTTAACACACGAGGGCACTTCAAAAAGTTCATGGAAAACCTACAAACCAGCCTGAACCAGATTCTCTGCCATCAAGTCAATTGGGGTTCACAGAGACCCCATGGGACAGGAAAGAACTGTCATTCTCCCCCCCCACCCCCATACCTGGTTTCTATAACGGTCGGTGACTCTTCATAGGAGGAGAGTCTCATCTTTATTCCACGGAGTGGCTCGTGGTTTCCAACTTCTGACCCTGTGGTCCACAGCCCAATGCGTAGCCACTACGCCATTAGGGCCCCATGGAAAAGCCTCGGGATCTCATCTGTGCATGAACTTTCTGACGCATTCTCAAACAGAATGTAGATGTACATTATGACACTGCCCCCAACACCCCCAGCCCATTTTCTAAGCCTTCAGTCTGCCATTATATGTTTCACTGAGTTCTAAGTATTGGGGAGGGCGGGCGTCTACTTCCCTAGGGATATTATTTGTGAAGGAAGAGGTTGCTAGTCGGCAGACATAACATTGGAACACCAGCTCCCAGTGCTCAGTCTGAGAGAGGAAATGCTAACCTTCCCTGGCTCCCTCCCTTGAGAGAGAAAATATAGTATTTATTGCACCTGAGAAAGTCAAGCAATAATGCATATTCCTCAAACAGGAAAGCGGAACCATTCTGAACACAGCCATGTGCCCCAGACGTCTGTCAAGGCCACACCAGCTGTGCTATACTGTTGGACCGTGTATTAGTCTGAGTGGGCTAGAGAAACAAATTCATAGACACGCATATGTGTATAAGAGAGAGCTTCATATACAAGAGCAATTGAATATTGAGAAAACTTCCCAGCCCAGTCCAGATCAAGTCCATAAGTCCGATTAAGCCCATATGCCTGATACCAATCTATAAAGTCCTCTTCAGACTCACAAAACACATGCAATGATGCCGAACGCAGAAGATCACAGGCCAGTGGGTGGAAAGTCTTGTGGATCTAGTGGCAGTAGGAGTATCTCAGTGCTGGCAGGGGTCTCCACAGTGACTTTTCCAGCTCCGAAGCTCTGGCTCCACCAGCCTCTCTCCATGTATCTTCTCCACAGAGATGCTTCTCACAGGGAGTGAGCAGAGAGAGTGTGTCTCTTGCCTCCCAGAAGGAAATACAGGAGTTCCCAGAATCCTCAGGAGAAAGTCGTGACCACACAGAGGCCTCATTGGCTATATCCTGATTGACAGGCTAGATTCCACCCCTACACTCTTAATTCTCAAATTGACATCAGATTATGTAATTACCACAGGCAGGTTCCCCCCTTAGGGTTTTAACTGTTTGGAAATGCTGATCAGAGAACGGGATGTGGCGTACAGAGCAGCCCCCAATGTGTGTCTCATGTCAGCAGCACTTCAGGAAAACCCTGGGACAGTGCACACATCACCTGTGATGCATCTGTCTTCACGGTGATAGTAGACACCTGCGTTAGTGGCTTAGGTATGGATTGTTCTTGAGCAGTCCAGAAGGGACAGCTGTATAACTAGAGGTAGAACTGTGTAACAAGCAGGTACAGCTGTGTAACTAGCAGGTACAGCTGTGTAACTAGAAGGTACTGCTGTATGACTAACTAGAAGGTAGAGCTGTGTATAACTAGAAGGTAGAGCTGTGTAATTAGAAGGTAGAGCTGTGCAATTAGAGGGTAGAGCTGTGTAACTAGAAGGCACAACTGTGTAACTGGAAGGGACAGCTGCATAACTAGGAGCCCTGGCAGTCATGGCAGCTGGCACAGTGTGGTGTCCATTGGCTTGCGGACCCTGAGGTCAGCACTCGGAAACCACCAGCTGCTTTGTGGGAGAAAGAGGAGGCTGTGTGCTCCTATAATGAGTTACAGCCTCATAAACCACAGGGCGGTTCTCCGCTGCCCTTCAGGGTGCCTGTGAGACAGCATGGACTTGATGGCAATGGGTTTTATTGAAGTGTGAGCTTCAAGCAGCCAATCCCAGGCCTTCTTGGACACTCATATGTGTTTAGAAAAGAGCTTTATATAAAGAGTAATTGTACATTAAGAAAACATCCCAGCCCAGTCCAGATAAAATCCATTAGTCTGATATTAGCCCATTTGTCTGCTATGAATCTATAAATTCTTCTTCAGATGCATGGAATACATGCAATGACGCTGCATCCAGGAAGATCACCGACCAGTGGGTGGAAAGTCTTGTGGATCAAGTGGCGTTGTAAGTATCTCAGCACTGGCAAGGGTCTCCACGTGGCTCCTCAGCTCCAGGGCTCTGTCTCTATCAGCCTCTCTCCATATGGCTTGTCAACAGCAATGCCTCTCAGGGACTGAGCATGTGTCTGCCTCCAGCCAGTTATTTATCTCCTTGGTGTCTCCAAATGAGGTCACCAAGCTGCAACCGATTGATAGGATAAACCCCACCCCTTCACTTTTAAGTCTCAAATTGACAACAGATTATGTAACTACCACAATGGGTCAGGACTGGAGCCAGTCCTTGGCCCCAGGATCCCACACAGAGATTGGTTCCAGGACGCCGAGATGCCCAAGTGCTTCTGCTTTCAACCACGATGCTGAAAGGAGGGAGCTGAGGAGGAGGGAGCACCTCCCCTTGCACCTGCTGCTGTCAGGGCTCAGAGTTGGCTCGACCCATAGTGAGCTTGCACACAACAGAATGAAGCACTGCTGGTCCTGCGCCACCCTCACCACTGCTCCTATCCTGAGCTCAGAGATGCAGTGTCCGTCCACCTCCTTGAGGGCCTTCCTCTCTGTCGCTGCCCCTCCACTTTACCAAACGTGATGTCCTTCTCCAGGGACTGGCCACTCCTGACAGCATGTCCAAAGTGTGTGAGACAAAGTCTCACCATCCTTGCCCCCAAGGAGCACTCTGGCCGTACTTCTTCCAATGCAGATCAGTTTGTCCTGTTAGCTGACCATGGTGTTTTCCACGTTCTTCTGCAGCACCACGATTCCCTTAGACCCCACCCCTGAATTTGAACAGCTAGACTCCCCACACTTGAAAGGACAGTTTTCTGTTCGTTAAAGCCATTGGCTCGCAGTATTTCTGTTATAGCCACACTCGGTAACTAAGACACCAGCAGTCACAGAAAACACATGACACCCGCAAAGGATGCAAAGTAGAAAACCGCCCAGTCACGAGATGGTGAAACATTTGAAGGTGGGACATCCATGAACTCGAGTAGAAAACAATCCAGGTACCAGTGGCCTGCCTGGCCGACATGGTGTCGGTGGCCTGTGGCGGGGTTGAGGAGAGCGAGTCCTGGGATCCTTCTGTCAGGGGCCTGGTGGAGGCTGCCCGTCTAGGTGAATGACTGAACGTCCAAGGAGCCAAACACCAATGCCGGGTCTGCCCGTGACAGGAAAGGGCCCCGAGTTTGTCTGAGGTCACCCGCCGGCTCCACCACATGTCATGCATTTCAACCGTTCGATGGCGTCAGACATTTCAACAGCAGTCCAATCACACCCAGAGGTGCTGAGCAGCATCACCACTCTCAATGACAGGGCACCTTTTCTTTCTTGTCCTCATGTTAGCCCCATTGAGTCTTCCTCTTTGTCACTGATGCTGTACTTCGTCAAACATGACATCCTCCTCCTCGGCCCGGTCCTCCTGACAGCCCGTCCAAAGTACGCGAGATGCCCTCTCTCCATCCTCACTTCCAAGGAGCATTCTGTCTGTTCATCTTCCAAGACAGATTTGTTTGTTCTTCTGGAAGTGAATGATATATTCAGTATTCTTAGCCAATACCTTAATCCCCAGGCATAGATTCTCCTTCAGTTTTACTGACCCCTTGCCCAGCTCACAGAGGCTTATAGAAATAGAATTTTTAAAACAGATGAATGGATAGAGGCACCCATCTAAACATCCCTGTGGAATACAGGTGAACCACACTGTCTAGAAATGTCTGGTGATTCACTTAATTCCATCAAAACCAGTCTGATGTTCTTCCTGGTGGGGATGAGTCAAAGGCTGAGAATGAATGAAATGTCCAAGGTCCCAGGTGCCCTGTTTACAATGCGCTGCAGAGTGAAAAAGAAACACCGGATGACGTGGTGCACTGGGTAAGTCTGCTGCAAAAGGCTCTTTAACTTGCTAACGAGGTAAAATGTCACCTTAAATGCTAATCTCTGCCTGAGGCAGGCCTTGGCTTTTTCATCTTCCTCAGATGCATGCAAGCCCCAGACAGTGATTAAAAAGCCTGGAGAAAAATTGATTAAGTGAATTGTGGGGCAAAAGAAGAACACTGAGTATTCCATAGACTGCCAGAAGAAGGAAGGTGCAGATTCCTCTTAAGAGATACAGCCAGAGTGCCCCTTATGAGCGAGGATGGAGAGAGTGTATCTTACAAACTTCAGACATGTTATTAGAAGAGATCAGCCCCTGGAGAAGGACATCATGTTTGATAGAGTGAATGGGAGGTGGAAAAGCGGAGGCCCTCAATGGGTTGGACCAACTGACACAGCAGCTGCAGCAGGCTCCAGCATAACCATCGTGCGGACGGCGCAGGACCGGGTGGTGTTTCCTTCCGTGTACGGAGAGTTGAACTGTTGCTGTTGGATACTGTGGAACAGACCCTGGCTCAGAGGGACCATAGGCTTTCCTAGGCTGCAGTCTTCACACAATTGTACTGGATAACAGTTTGGCCTAGGAACCCACTTGTATTGGGTTTGGCCTAGGAAACCCAACAGTGGCTGGTAGGTTTCTGGTTCCTGATCCTTCTGCTGCTTCTCTGTCATGCCACCAGTGTTACAGCTGTCTCCTGGATCCAGGAGGTTCACTGTACAGGAATCTCAGGGTCCAGAGGACAGGTTCTACTCCTGGCTCTTACTGGTAGTGAGCTACTCCATCCTGCAGTTGTGGACATTGCATCATCTCCTGTCAACTTGAGTGAAGGGGTGGAGTCTAGCCTGTCAATCAGATTATAGCCAATGAGGCTTCTGTGTGGGAATGGCCGTCTCCTGAGGATTCTGGGAACTCCTGTCTTCCATCCTGGAGGCAGGACAAGCACTCTCTTTGCTTTGTCTTCCTGCTGACAAGACACATGGAGCCATGCGGATACCAGTCAGAGTCATAGAGCCATGTGGAGACCCATGCCAGCATTGAGATGCTTCCAACTCCACTGGATCCACAAGACTTTCCATCCATGGGCCTGTGATCTTCCAGCATTTGGCATCGTTGCATGTGTTGCGTGAGTCTAAAGAGCAATTTATGGACTAGTAAGGGACATATGGGTTCATATTGGACTTATGGACTTGATCTGGCCTGGACTGGGATGTTTGCTCAGTATGCAACAGACATCTGGGCTAATATCAGGTTTATGAACTTGATCTGAACTGGGCTGGGATGTTTTTTAATGTACAATGACTTTTTGATATAAAGCTCTGTCTTAACACACATGAGTGTCTCTGGATTTGTTTCTCTACTCAACCCAGTCTCACACAGCGCCTCTGAGAGTGTTCATTTTACACACAGCCCGAGAGCGGTCACCATGAAGCCTGTTGACAAACACAACTTAATCTGATGTCAGTGTCCCCTCTACCTTCTCCTGTCCAGGCCCATCAGGAGAAGGGCTTGGGTTTTTAGGAGCCGGGGTTTTAGGAGCTTGGGGTCTTCCGCAGCTGACCTCGGAGCAAGAGGCAGCTTAAATAAACTTCGCAGATTGCATCTACCAGAAGGGTCCTGACCATTCTTGTCTCGGTCCGTGTTGCGCCGTGTCATCCGCGCGCGACAGTTGGGAGGGACAGAGACTACGGCTAGAAGGGCCACAGTGCATATTCACTGCCTTGCAGAGTCCTGGCTTTGGACAGCCTGGTGAGCCAGACACCAATGCAGCGATTGCAAAGCAGCAAACCCAGGCACTGTCTTCAGAGATGAGGCTTTCTCCCTCTTCAAAGTGCTCTTCTGTGACAGGAAAGCCCAGGATCAGGAGACACACGCTCCACTGCACCCCGGTTCCAGGAACGCTCAAGCGCTTCACTAAGGCGACGTGAACTGTGCCACGTGCTAAGGAGGTGCCCCAGGGGAGGTATAAGCTGGGCATAGCCTGCTATGCTTCTACTCCGAGCCCACTGGGCAGCAGGGACAGGCCCCAGGAAACAGGCTAGGGACAGCATCCCTACAGCTTTCCCTGACCCCGACAGCTCATCACACTAGGAAACAGTGGGCTAATGCCAGCCTGCTCCAAGGTGACCCCCTTACTAACTCAGCCTGGGCTCGGGGATCCTTTCCATCCCACCCCCAACCAAACACCCCGATTTTCCCTCTGAGTCTAACCGGCCATGGGAGACTTGTAGTTTTCCCATGACCACTGAAGGAGACGTTCGTTTGTGAAAGGCATCTATTGTCACAGGAAATAAGATGTTCAGAACAAAATCATGCAATGATTTTGTTTTGGGTTTATTATTATATACTCAAGATTCGATCTGCTTTCTTTTTCACTCTGGATTGGGTGAAGAAGCCGGGCCACATGGAGATGACCACAGCACCAGGGTGGGAGGAAGGCGCATTAACAGCCTGAGATAAGCAGATGACACCCCGTGTTGCTTGCTGAGAGTGAGGAGCACTGGATTGCACCCTTCCGTGTGGATTACCACTCCATGTAAAGAAGGCCAAAATCCTCACAACTGGACCAGTGAGTGACATGATCAATAGAGACAAGGTTGAAGTCGCCAAGGGTTTTGTCTGGCTTGGATCCACAGTCGATGCTCGTGGAGCAGCAGTTGAGCGATGAAAAGATGTACTACGTTGGGTACAGCTGGTGCATGAGACCGCTTTAGAGTATTGAAGAGCAAGGAGGGGCCTCGGAGGGACTAAGGGGCACCTGCGCCAAACCCTGGCGTTCTCCGTGGCCTCCTCTGCTGGTGCAAGTCGGACACTGACTCAGGGTGCCTTTGGATGGAGATGCTGGAGAAGAACACTGAAAGCACCGTGGACTGCCAAAGGACAGGCTAATCTGTCCTGGAGGAAGTAAGGCCAGTGTTCCCTAGAAGCAAGTATGGTGAGACTGTGTCTCACGTGCCTGAGACATGTTGTCAGGAGAGAACAGTCCCTGAAGGAGACCATCCTGCCAGATAGAGTGAGGGGCAGAGCAAAGAGGAAGGCCCGCCCTGCGATGGAGGGACGCGGTGACTGCAACCAGGGGTCCCAGCGCAGGAACAGTCGTGAGGACGGTGCAGGCCAGGGCGGGGCTTCGTTCTGCTGCGCATGAGTCCCTGTGGGTTGAACCTGACTTGATGGTCCCTGACAACAGCAACATGGGTCAGTGGGGTTTACCTCTCACACCAGCCCCTCGGACTTCAACAGCTCCAACCACTCATCTGTCCCCAGCCCCGTCACATCTCCTCTTGTGGCTCAGCTGCAGCAACCCTTCCCAGAGCTCCTGCTTTCCCCACTGGCCTCCAGTCGGAGTGGTTGGGCTGATGCAGTGGCCTTGTGTGTCCTGGACACTCTGTGCACAGGCCTGTCCAGTACAGTGAAGCTGAGCAGATATTACATTGTCTGATTCCTGTGTTGCTCTTAAAACTTTATCTTATTTTCGTTCTTGAAAACAAAATACATATATTCTCTGAACACACACCAAACCCAACCATTACTAACTGTCCAATTCAGCAACCTCGATTACATCCCTCAAGTTGGCAGCCATGCCCGCCCTCCTCTTCTGAATTACCCCTGGCCGTTAGGCACAGACTCCCGTCTGACCTTTGGAGATGCTGTCTGTCTGCTGGAGCCTGTGCAGAATGCTCATGAATGGGCCAGTGGTGTCAGCAGGACTTTCTGAGGAATGCAGCCAAACCCCTGCTCCCCTTAAAGAAGATTCCGGGAGGATTTTTGGTTTAGCATCCTTTCAGGGCAATAGTTTTGGGGTTCATATAGCCTCAGGGGCTCTAGAAAGCTTATGTTTTATAAAAATTTAAAACTGTGTTCTGCATTTCCCCCTCTTTGATCAATCTTTCTGAAGAATCTTTGATCAAAAGGTTTAGTGCACAAAGACCTTTGCTGTGAGATCAGAACTCGGTGGTGCCTGGCTACCTGCCATGAATGCTTCTGGGGACTTATAATTTCACCCAATCCAAACACACACCTACTTGGATTCCAAGCTAGGCACTAGATCTGCATGTATGATCCTGCTCTGCCAGTAATCACAGGTGTCTCAGCCACTGGCATCGGCTTAACTTTGCAAAGGGGTGGGGGTGGGGGCTTGTGGTCACACACTCAGTTTATAAGATGCCCTTTCTATTATTCAAAATGTTTTTCTCTACTGAGCTCCCCAGGTCAGTCTGAAGCTGCCAGACAGGACTAAAGTTGCCATCACTGTTGCTGTCATTGAGCTGATTCCAAACCACTGCAGCAGCCCCGCGCACACACAGACCAGGACACTGCCTGGTGGACTTCCCAAGATCTCTCAGGAGCAGAGCAGCAGGCCTGTGCTCTGCGGCACCGGCTCTCAGTGGTTTCGAACTGCCCATGGTTGGTGAATGGTCAAGCATGAAGCTGCAACCTCTGGGATGCTTTACATACCCTCCTGTCCTATTGGAGTCACTGCCCACTGCTGGATGGTATGGGCACTGCTAGCGATGCTGTGCTCCCCCAAGCAAAGTAGCCAGCAGGATGGACACGGCTGAGTCCCCACACAGCCTCCGGGTGGCCTGTGACTTCCCCACACAAGCACTGAGACCTCTTATTCTGGGAACTTGAGCCAGCAGCCGATTGTCTGACCTGACAATGTAGGTTCTTCAGCTGGAACAATCTACCCGCCTGGGGCTTGGCCCAGGGATTTGGGAGTTGTCAACCCCTGCCACCACAGGGCCCATTTCTGAAGTGGTTTGTGAGTTCTATGAGATGTTGGGGTGATTTCAGAACCCACATACACAAGGGAGAGCACTGAAGGAAAAAAGGTGCCATCCCTGAGGAGAAGCCACATGGACCCACCCTGATGCAGCCCTGGGTGCTGTAGAAGTCACATGGAGACCCCTGCCAGCGCTGAGATGCTTACAACATTACTGGATCCAAAGACGTTCTACCCACAGGTCTGTGATTGTCCTTCCTTCAGCGTCAGTGCATGTGCTTCATGAGTCTGAAGAGGACTTTAAAGATTGGCATCGGACTTATGGGCTTGGACTGGACTGGGTTGGGATGCTTTCTTATTGTACAATTCCCTTTATATAAAACTCTGTCTTATACACATATGCGTGTTTATGAATTTGTTTCTCTAGTCTACCCGGACTAGCACATTATGGTACCTTGGGAGTGGGGTACTAGAGAAGCAAATCATAAAGATGGAGAGTAGATGTTTGTTTGACTTCTGCCTCATGGTAGTGTTTCTGCCTTGGCTAGCCAGAAGTCAGATATGGCCTTGGAGTTTACTGGATTCTTTTCTGGAAAGAATACGGAAAGTTAAAGTTTGATTATTTTATTTGGTTGTAGTCTTGGGGCATTCCTGTGTGAAATGACAAAAATGAATGTTGTTAATGTATATTTTGAGTTCAGGGATAGAAAGCACCATTTGAATTTCTCAGAAACCATCCTGCTTAAGGAAAATGACTGACAGAAGGTCCGTGTGTCTGACAGAAAGCCTGCATCTGGTTGATGCTCTCAGAGGCCTAATCCCATAGTTCTGTATAAACAGAATAGTTTAGATAAGTATTTAGATAAGTTAAATAAGGATTGAACGTGACTGTTTTAAGAATTGAGTTTAGTATATGATTCTACTTTGCTTACAGTGATTTCCTCCGTTTATTATTGTCAATATAAGGATTTATAGAAATGATTTGGGGAGTATGTAAATAGAGAGTTTGTAATTCCACTTGCCTTCAGCCCTTAATTGGATCTTTAGATGGGTTTAGGACACAGCTGCCCAGAAGGCTCTGAAGAGACAAGCCCCACCCAGGGCGTGGAGGTCCTCAGCACATTTGCATTCCAAGAGACTTGCCTGGGGCAAGATTGACAGATTGAAGAACAAAGGAACTCTTCGGATTCGAAGTTTGAACTCTAGTGGTTTTTGTCAGAAGCTGGAAAAAACCTGCAACCTCGAAGAAAACTGCTCCCAAGGACTGAATGTTAAAGGAAACCTGTGGGCAGGCTGAACTGCTAACTAGTGACCGCCTGGATCCACTTGTTGAGTGGACGTGGGAGAAATGCAGCAATAAGAGACAGGTTGAGTCTAGCCACTGACAGCGGTGGATCTGGTTTACAGGAGCTAGAGGAGAAGATGAGAGCGGGTTGACTGGTCTGAAGTTCATGACATAGCACAAAGAGGCTAGCCTTGTTGAGAATTTGTGATGGAGCCATCGGCTAAGGCAACAGTTCTCAACCTGTGGGTCTCGACCCCTTTGGGGGGTCGAATGGCCCTTTCAGGGGGTTGCCTGATTCATAACAGTAGCAAAATTATAGTTATGAAGTAGCAACGAAAATACTTTTATGGTTGGGGGTCACCACAACGTGAGGAACTGTATTAAAGGGTCACAGCATTAGGAAGGTTGAGAACAATTGATCTAAGGCAAGGTGACCAATGGGCACCCTGGTGAGGCTAAGTGAGGCAGCCCACATTGAAGTGACCAGAACCCCACCAGATGAAGAGAAGATATTTGAGCCTGTGAACTGGTGCATATTGCCACAGACCTTATGCATGGTCGGTCTTAATTTGACTTTGCTTATGGATGCAGACTTCTCAAGGTTCCAACTGGAATGAAGATTCTCATGTCAAAGAATATGATTGTCTCCTGTGAGCACTGGGCTGATGTAAGTGGGCAGTATATCCTCCCCAAATGGGGAGGATAAAGGCATGAAGTGGTTGGCTTACAAACTTTCATAGGTGAGGGAATAAAATGCATTTTCGTTTTATCTTGTTAGGTACAGGTATGATTTTATCATTGCTTGTTTGGAAATTATATATGGCTAAAGAGTTATTTTAAAGTGTCAAATTGGCAAGGGGTGGTCTGTGGTAGTCACATAATCTGGTGTTGGACATATGGGCTAATATCGAACTTATGGGCTTGGACTGGACTGGGTTGGGATGCTTTCTTAATGTACAATTACCCTTTATATAAAACTCTCTCTTATACACATATCTGTGTCCATGAAATTGTTTCTCTAGTCTACCAAGACTTACCCAACCTCCATGGCTGGGACCCTGGAGGATCACCTTCCTGGGGACACAGGAGGACTAGCCTTGGGGGACTGTGTTCAGGTGAGCATGAGACAGGCACTGCTGAGACCTATTCTCGAACAGCAGGGCACCGTTGACCTCCACCCCCTCTGAACCCCTGGCTCATAACCCCGAGAAATGTCTTCACAGCCTCACAACAGACAAGGGAAGTCAAAGCAGCTGCCTCTACGTGCAAAGGGGACTGGGTTACTTAAAGATGAATTCTTGTAAGTTAACTGAGAAATATTTTGTGTGTGTGTGTGTGTATTTTATGTGTGTGTGTATATATACATGAGCATTTATGTTTGTGTATGTATACATGTGTAGACACATATATATTTTGAACTAATATTCACATTGTCCTGAAAACAAAAATAAACAGAAACTGAGCACTTTTGTTCAGGACATGGGGAAAAGTCTTCTAATAAACAATTTTAGAACTTAAAGGGGAATGAATGAAGTGGCTTCCTCAGACCCAGCTCAGGCTTCTCTATTAAGCAACCCACTGAAACCCCAGGACAGCTCTGTCCTCTGCAGTCACTTTACTGAAATACTCTTCTGGCAGCTGAGAAAACACGCTCCCTGCCCAGAGCAGTGGGCTCCCAGCATGCAGTGCATGATTGTACCAGCCCAGAGCAGTG
>NW_022111373.1:151088578-151097454 GCF_000313985.2 Echinops telfairi
CACACTCACTGCCCAGAGCAGTATAAGTGCAGTGCATTCCCAGCCAGGGAAAACAGGGGCCTTTCAAAGGAGCACCCTAAACTTCTCGTCCAATAAAGGGAGCTCAGGCATCCTATTTAATTTTTTTAATTCAAAATTGAGAGATTCACATCCAGTAACATGCTAGACACCCACTAATCCATGACTCAACGGTGCAAACTACACACTAAGACCAGTGCTTTAATGCAGCAGGAAACAGGAAACAGAATTGCTTATCAGCTTTTAGAGCCACCAGATGCTAGAAGAGACAAGGAAATTCTTTTGGTATTTTCAGCCACCTAAAAATGTTCATAAGAACACTCCTGGCTCCTGCAGCCACACAAGGACACGTGGTGGGCCAGATCCGGCTGGGGCTGTAGTCTGAAGCCTCCTGGCGTAGCACTGAGAGAAAGACGGGCTGTCTGCTCCCATAGAGACTTGCCGTCTCAGCAGCCCTAAGGAGCAGTTCCGCTCTGCCCTACAGGGGCGCCCTGTGTCAGAATTAACTCCATGGTGGTGGGAGGGGTGGTGGGGAGAGCAACTGGTCCTTGGAATTAACGAAGCTCCACACCCACTGTTCCTGAGTTAATACGGAAGGACACCCAGGACCTTGTGGACGCGGGCAGCTACCCCTGGGGACTTCGGAGACTTACTCTTTGCAGGCATAGAGCCCGTCTTTCTCCTGAGGAGCGGCTGGTGTTTTGAACCGCTGACTCTGGCTAGCAGCTCAACATCTAACCACCATGCCACCAGGGTGCCTCCCTTTGAATGAAATCCCTTTTGGATAAAGTCCCCCTTCAAGGTAGGACCATTAAAACTCACATTTAAAGACAACATGGGTGGCCCTCTCACTGATGACCTGATTTATTCTTATCTTCACAGTCTTGTGTCCAAGTCCTTAGACCCTTACCCGCAGTGGTCAGTTGCAGTGGAGGCTGCTCGGACTCAGGGTGAGCTGACTCATGACCGAGGGAAACGCCCCTTCTTCACGATTGATGATGTGGCTACTGTGTGTGTCCACCTCATTGAGGAGGTCCTCCTGCTCGCTGACCCTCTCCTTTACCAGCCTGGGGGCCCTTCCAAACTGGGCCGGACAATGAAGCTCCCTGCAGATGCACAGCGTTCTGGTTACGATGCGGAGCTTGAAGGGATGGTGGTTGCGAGCAGGGGCTCCCGAGCCTCTGGGTCTGCCCGAGACTCCCAGCTCCACCTTTGCCTGTTGTCTGGGAGGTGGCTTGTGCCCAGCTGCTGACTGCTGTCACAAAAAGGCCCCAAACCTTGTCAATTTCCCTGGTGGGCCTGTCTTGTAGTGCCTGGAGCCAACTGGCCATCCCTGATGTTTCTTTGTGGAAAGATGGGTTCGCACATGATGTCTGCCTTCCCCATCCCACCCCTCACCCTCATATGAGTTTCTGTTTATTCTCTTCTTTGTAGATGATACCTCTCAGAAAGGATTAGGCTGAGGACCCACAAAACACTGCCCTGTCCTGCACTGTCCCTACAAGTGTTCATCTGAGCCCACAGCTGTAACCATGTGTCAATCTATATCCGTGAGGGTCTTCCTCTTTTTTCCCCTGGCCCTCTATTGTACCAAGCATGGTTGATGTCCTTCTCTGGGGATGGGTCCCTCTGATGACCTGTCTGCAGTACATGCGGGAGCTCCTGCCTTCTGCACATCTAAGGAGAATTCTGGCTGTGCCTCTTCCAAGACAGACACTCGGTCCTTCAGCTGACTAAGCAGAATGCTATCAAGTCACTTCCAGCTCAGAGTGACTCTGTCTAGCGTTGTGACACTGCACTTCCTGATGGGACCAGACATCCTCGGCGCTGTCGGGGAGAGTGCGTGCTATGCTCAGTGCCCTTTGCCAAGCCCATCTTGCACATGCATCAATGTGGGATGCAAAAAGGCTTTTCCCCAGCTTGTCTCCCCCAAACATATGCCAAACCTAAGACGCTGCTTGCTACACATGGTAAACGACTGCATACTTGGAGGTCAACACAAGCCATTTAGAGGTTATTTTCCCTGAGGGTGATCAGCCATCTAGAGCAATCAGATTGTACAGTCTGTCCCACCCTGAGTAGGCCCACTCCTTTCTGATAAGGATAGTGATTGCCTCCCTGAAGGAGAGCCCAGAGAAAAGGTCGAGCCCACTCAAGGATGATCAAGGTTAGGCTGCCATCTTGAGTCTAGGGCCCGCCCATCTTGTCACATGTGTACCCCTAATCCCTCCCCTTCCTATTACGTGTACACCCCTAGCTCATCCCCTTCCTGTGATGCATATGCCTATTGTACAGCCCCTTCCTGTGACGTATGTTATCACCTGTAATCATGCCTGAAAGGATATATAGGCCTTGGTCAGAAATAAAGAGGAGATACTCTCTCCTCCCTCCCCATCCTGCTCTCTGTGTGGACCTTGCTGCTGAGTTCATGGCTGTCCTGGAGGTGCGCATGCTACCATAAGATGTGTCTGGCTCCTTTGTTACTCTCTCTCCTGTATCTCTTATATTCTATGACTTTGCTATCATTGTTATATATTAAAACAGTACAATTGTGCCTACTGAGCCAGCAATAGTGTTAGGGACTGGTCTCCCCTCACACTTCAACTACTCCATTGTCCCCCTAACCGTCGCCCAATTTCCGCCTGCGTAGAAGGTGACAGGAGCTCCTGGCAGGCTTTGGTCAGGCTGCTCGGTCGCAGGCATGGCCTGAGGATCAGAGCAGACTAGAACCCTTCCTTCTCAACAGGGTCAGACGGACAGATGCAGGGTTAGGATTTTGGGGAAGCAATCAGTCCAGGCGTCGCTGTCTCCCTCCCAAACACCGCTTGGGGGGCTGCTGCAGGCTGCATAGACCACCGCACTCTGGATCCACACCTCCACGCCGAGCTCGACCACTGGTGTGATAGGGACGCAGCCGCTGCCCCTCGGCCTCTCTAGGTCTCATTAGTCTCATCTTTACCTAAGGGGGTCGGATGGTCCCATCCTACCGCCCTGCCAGCTCTGCAGACCAGGGGCTCCATCATTCTGTACATGTGTTTTTAGAGAAAGCTGGGAAAAGAAAGTCAACTTGAGTTTAGCTGCAAACAAAAGCATCTCATTTCCCCACTCAACAGCTAATTCTTTAGCCGTCAGGATTCAGAACACATGTTGCTTGATTCACAGTGGCAACCAGCAATTTGTGTGAGAAAGACTTAATTTGGAAGAACACACATGTCATTTTTTTTCATAACCAAGTGAGGGTTACAATTAGTTTGATTCATAAGCTGTCGCCGGAGTCTCCACCAGAGCACAGCAGACAGTGGGGGGTGAAGCAGGGCGAGGAGGAGCCATTCCCGGCTGTGTCATCAATCCCCAACATCCACCCTCCAGCGCCCCGCTGAAGAGCCCAGGCTCACACCAGCCATGGCTCCTATGGGCGCCCCATTCGGTGAGAAAACACTACAGACTCTTCCTCTAGGACTTTGTCCTGCTGTGCACTACCTTCAGAGATTCGCAGGAGAAGCAGAAGTATTGAAACACCCCAGACTAACCAACGAAACGAGAATCACCTCCACGTTTTGTTCCCTAGTCACACACATCTTAACACCGAGCAAACTCAGCCATAGCACACCATCACCTGTCCAGGAGTCCGAAGGCTTCTCCATGTCTGGTTTACACACTGACGCCATACGAGATCAAGACACCAAGCCCACTGCCAGCGAGTAGTCTGTCCAGGCTCACGGGGGTCCTGTGGGCCAGAGCAGAGCTTAGGGTTCCCAGTGTGTAATCTCTACAGACGCAGAATTATACTTCCTGGAGTCATTTGATGGATTTGAACCAGCTATTACAAGGTTCCTTATGTGATACAATACAAGGTTTAAAATGAGAATGGGTGTATTGCTAATGATTGAAGGCCCCTGTGCTAATGACCACTTCATTCCTAATCCCCAAATTCCTCCCCCTAGCTTATCAGCCATCTGTAAGACTCACAAGTTTGACAATTCATGACACATCAGGACTGACTTGAAGACGTGTAGAGGACCAGACACCTATACAGCTCAGAGGCTCTGGTGATGCATGCTCTCCCCATACTGGCTGCTAACTGAAAGACGGGCATCTGAGTCCATCCAGAGGAGCTTCGGAAGAAAGGGCTGGTGAGCTACGTCTGAAAATTCAGTCATTGGAAACCCCATGAACTGAGGTCCACTGGAGAGCAACGGGTCTCTATGGGGAGGTCTTGAGACATGATGGATTAAATGCGGTGTGGGCAGTAGAAGCAGGCCAATGGAGTTCATTTTAGAATGCACGCATGGGGGTGTGGACACAACTCATGTACCAGTGAGCACTCCAGTCTTGGTCTATACAGCAAGATCTGTCAGGTCCTAAACAGGTAAATAATAGTATATCAGTGCAGGTCCATACAGCCATTTGATCCTCGTCTTAAATGGAATATAACCACTGTTTAGAAATTGTGAGTTGGAACCAACTTGATGGCAGTGGTTTGGTTCAGGGGTCTTACACATCACATGCATTTGATTAATGCCGAGGGATGAACATCGCAGTGCTGGCTCAGCCACTTCCCCTTGGCTTAGGACAGTTCCCACACTCTAGGCACAAGGGATAGGCTAGTTAGAAAGAGCCAAGTGAGATGTGGGAACGAACCTGGCCCTCAGATGCTGAGGAAGAAGCTCCTCCAGTGCTCTTCCTGTCTCTTCTTGTTTCTCCAAATCGACTTGTTCTCAAGGGCAAGCTTTAGGCCTAGGTTAACCGTGCAAATTTCCCCACTGCAGGAAACATACATGAGTTCCATACACAAGAACATTAAGTCATGAAGACACACAGCGACAGTTGGCTTGCCTACACCTAGCGCTGTACTGCGTGCTCAGGTGCACTTACTCTTTCTTGTCAGCCAAATCCCACATGTGAGACCCAACCAAAGCCCGTAGACGTCAACTGGATACTAGCTCATAGTTCTGGGAAGGACAGAGGGTGCCCACCAGGCTGCCAAAGCTGTAGGCTGTACACAGCAGACTGCCATGTCTTCTTCCTCAGATGGCCTTGTGGGCTCCAACCACGGACTTTCAGCTTGCAGGGGAGTGCTTTAACCACTGTGCCACCAGAGCTTAGTGCTCTTGCACATGCTATTACTGTAGCATCCACTGAAGAGGGGAGGAGATTGGCCCACAGCCCTGCCCCTGGAGACCTCGTCTCCTTGGGACTTGCCTCCTGTGGTTTGATGCCGCTGGGCCAGGCCTGACTCCCTGCTGTCAGGCTGCAGAAGGAAACTCTGCCTGGCCAGCATCGTCTTCCTGGTGGTTGATGAGTTCGAAGTCACCATTGCTAAAAATATGTGTATTCCCTCTCCCTGAGGTCTCCCTTGGTTTCAGTGGCTCCCCACCAGGTTGGGTTGCTATGAGTCGGAACTGGTGTAAGAGCAGTGGGTTTGGTGGTTCAGGTCTACGAGGAAGATCACTTAAGATGATTATTTTTGAAATTTATATACCAACCACTAATGCCAAAGATGATGAAATGAAAGGTTTTTATTTATCTATTTATCTTTACCAACTCCTCCAGCTTGAAATTGAGCAAACAATTGAGCAAGTCAAGACGCAGGGATAATCACATGCGATTTTCATGTAGTAGTTGGCAACAAGAAAGAAGGAGCAGCATTTGGAGACCATGGCCTTGGTGATAGAAACCAAGCTGGTGATCACATGCTGGGACGTCACAGACTGCCGACTTCCTCACTGCAAATACCCTTTTCGACAACGTAGACTGCGCCTGTCTGTGTGGGCCTCCCAGATGGAAACTCAGCAATCACATTAGAGAAGTGAAGAATCATTAGCCAGAACAACGCCCCAATTGCTCCTTCAAATTCAGGTTGAAGCTAAAGAAAATAGAGACAAGTCCACCAGAGCCAAAGTATGACCTTGAGTGTCTCCCACCTGAGCTCGATACCACTCATTCCAAAATACATCTGACGCACTCGACACAAAATGACCAAATGCCACATGGGTTGGGTTGTGGGATGACATCATACATTAAGACAGCAAAAGGTCACTGGAAAGCAGGGAAGAAACGAAAACCAAGCTCACTGCCATCGAGTTGACCCCCAACTCATAGCCACCGTGCATGACAGACCAGGACCACCCTTGTGGGCTTCTGAGACTGCTAATGGGCATAGCGAGGAAAGACAAAAGTAAACGGATGTCGGAGAGGCTCTGACAGGTGCTCTGGAGCACGGAGGAATGAAGTGAATGGGAGGGATGATGTAGGAAAAGGGCTGGACATTTTCTAAGGGCAACTCAAAATGACACAGTCGGACAGGGCAAGACATGACAGAGTAATAATGTATTAATTATCAAGGGCTCATGAGGGAAGCCGGAGTGGGGAGGGAGGGGGAAAATGAGGAGCTGATGCCAAGGGCTTAAGTGGAGAGCAAATGTTTTAAGAATGATGAGGGCAATGACTGTACAAATGTGCTTTGCACAATTGATGTATGTATGGATTGTGATAAAAGTTGTATGAGCCCCTAATAAAACGATTAAAAAAAAGAAAACTATAAAGCACTGCTATAAGAAACCTAAAAGAAAACACACACACAAAATGACACAGTAAAGTATAATGAAATATGCGGAGACTTGGAGTTAGAAAGGCAAATGCGAAGAAATATGCAGCATTTCCTAAACTCAAAAAAAAAAAAAAAAACCGGAAGGAAAAACAAAGAGTGTCACGTTAGGAACCGGAAGTTTTTTAGGGGAAAAACCATGAGTGATGCCGGAAGCATCCAAAGCATGTGAAAGGAATACACAGAGTCACGGTGCCCATCAGAACTGGTCAATGTCCACCAGGAGGGAGCACATGACCAAGGACGGAGGCTGCTGAAGGAAGAAGTCTGAGCTGCACTGAGCCGATTCCATCCTCCCGGGAGGCAGTGGACTTCCTTATCCGTTGTCTAACTTTGACATGCCTTTGAAGTGATTACAATACCCTAGCTGAGTCAGGCACATCTTAGTCCTCACGGTGACATCTTGGCTCCTAAAGAGGTCTTGTTAGGCAGCTAGAGGCAGAACTAAGGGCTGTCCCTCTACCTGGCAAAGCCTCCCTCCCCCATTCCAGGAAGTTGAAAGCTGCTTAAGACTGGACGGCATGCTCCCATTCAGGTCTTTGAGACAGGAAGCCGGTACACCTGGGTGGGATCCCATCCAGGCCAGGTAGGGTTGATTCAGCCAATGGGATTAACCAGTATTGTCCACCACACCTCCCTCGCATTTGTGCAACTTCTGTCCTCTATAAACTCGCTTGGATCACAAACCAGGCTTTGGCATCAATTCTTTCTCGGTGAAGCCAAAGACAGAGGTATCTCTCTCCCACGAGAGAGACTAACAGTCTCATGCAGCAGATTATATGCCATTTGATTACTACTGCTTCCATGAGCAGTAACTGTGGATCTTAGCAAAATGAAATCTTGACAACTTCAGCCTCTTCTCCATTTATCATGATGTTACTTGCTGGTCCAGTTGTGAGGTTTTTGATCTTCCTTACATTGAGTTGCAATCCACACTGAAAAATGCAATCCTCGATCGTCATCAGCAAGTGCCCAAGCCCCCGTTGGCCTCACCACACCGCTGGAGAAAGGAGGAGGGAAAGGGAGACCAGCATTTCCCGGCTTCGCTGCAATTGCATGGACCTTTTTGAAAGTCAAGGTCTTGTTGGAAAGCAGAAATTGTTCTTCACCATTGTAAGTACAAGTAAAAATGGAAAATGAATGGATAAGCCCAAAACACTGTGAAAGGGACCCTCTTCCACGTTTGCTTTCTGCAGATTTCTCTTGGAGTTGCAAATTCTTTTCTTTCTAAATCACATGCAAATGCAGTTTCGGGCCTTTCTCCTCTATCTTCCCTTTTCATTTCCGGAAGTAGATTACCACAGACTCAGGTGGCCCCGGCTTATCTCTGGGGCAGAGGATTAAACAATTAACAACCAGCTGTAAAGCAGGGGTGCAGAGACTGGCCTTCAACAGGCACAGTTTCCACTTCTGTCTCTGCATCCTCTTAAGCGGATCTCCGGGTGCAGGCATTCTGGGAGCATTTACTCAGAGGTTTCTTTCTTTCTATTTTTTGGAGATAATTCTGTTTTGGGGAGTTGGGAGTAGATTTCATTACTAATAACTTCCCCCAAACACTATTAAAGTAAAATCTTAAAAATAAAGTGAAATCAATCCGGCAAGAAAAACCAAACTGAGCAAAATATCAAACTGGGAACAAGTTGTGCCTGTGTCCCTGAGAAAAGCCTGCCCCATCTTTCCCTTCAACGTTTTTTATTAGAAATTTTATTGAGAGGCTCTTACGACCTCATATTTTGAAGGTTTCCCTAAACAGAAGCAACTAGTTTTACCTTGAAAACCCATTTCTAATTTACAAGGCCTGCCCCCTGGAGCTGGAAGCTTCCAGCCTGAGCTCACGGGAGCAGACAGACTATTTTGGGATTGTAAATCCTCAGGCTGTCGCTCCTAAAACTCATACTGTGAAGTCCAGCTCTAGCCCAGGTGGCCGCAAGGCCCCGGTGCCTCCTTCCCCCCATATCTCTGGTTGACTGCCCCCAAGAAGGTGAACCCAAGTTCTAACCCTTAGACCTGTGTGCATGAGGTCACTGGAGGCAGGAGGTCTGTGTGCATGAGGTTACTGGGGGCAGGGCCTGTGTGTACGAAGTCACTGGAGGCAGGAGGTCTGTGTGCATGAGGTCCCTGGGGGCAGGGTCTGTGTGCATGAGGTCACTGGGGACAGGGCCTGTGTGCACGAGGTCACTGGGGGCAGGGTCTGTGTGCATGAGGTCACTGGAGGCAGGAGGTCTGTGTGCACGAGGTCACTGGGGGCAGG
>NW_022111373.1:151097591-151098159 GCF_000313985.2 Echinops telfairi
GGCAGGAGGTCTGTGTGCACGAGGTCACTGGGGGCAGGAGGTCTGTGTGCATGAGGTCACTGGAGGCAGGAGGTCTGTGTGCATGAGGTCACTGGGGGCAGGGCCTGTGTGCACAAGGTTACTGGGGGCAGGAGGTCTGTGTGCACGAGGTCTTTGGAGTGGTCAACAGCTGTCCTGTGCAGGTACCTGGCATGGGATGGCCTAAGTCCCACCAGAGTGGGGTGTTGTAAGAAGAGCTGAGGCACAGGGGACGGCGGCTCTGCAGACGCCTCTGAGCTCTGCCAGGTGCGCACAGACGTGCACCATCGTGCCAGCAGCACCAGGTGAGCGAGCCATCTGAGGAGCGTGTGTCACTCCTGCCGCTGACCCCGCCAAAGTGTCCTTGTCATCAGGAACTCCGTGTTCTTACCCTCAGTGTCCCCCCTGCAGTCCAGCCACTCTCTGACTAGCCCTCTCTCAGACACCCCTGGGCTGTGTCGGTGCCCACAGCTGCAGGGCACAGCCTGCTGACAGAGGCGCCCGTGAGCATAGGGTGGCCCTGAGTCTAGGTCTGTTAATGCCCCCCACC
>NW_022111373.1:151098366-151129708 GCF_000313985.2 Echinops telfairi
ACACACACACACACACACACACACACACACACACACACACACACACGCCCCCAGTCTCCCCTGGAGGCACACTGCTGTGTGGGGAGCTGAGTAACCTCGCCTGCCTGTCGGTCTGCAGTGGATCAGAGCAAAGGGGCAGCTGCAGGTGCAGGCTTGTAACGCCCCAGCGCAGGGCACTGCCTGCTGCCGTCTCCCTGGATCAGACGAAGAGCCCTGTGTGTGAGACACGAGGTTTCCAGATGGAGGAGCTGAAGGGAAGCCCGTGTCTATGTGCACAACACCGATGGAGCTGGGTCCACTCCCTGGTGCTTCCAACCACGGTGCTGCTGTCAGTGCGGTTCTCACTGTCGACCACGAATGGGAAAACAGAACTCCCTGCCACTGAGTCAACACTGACGTGGTGACCCTACAGCACAGGGTCGAACTGCTGCTGTGGGACTCTTAAATCATACCTCTTTAAGGGAGCAGAACGCCCTATCTTTCTACCTTGGAGTGACTGTGGTTCGAACTATTGACACTGCGGATTGCATCCCAACATGTAATCACTGAGCCACCAGGCCACCACAAAAGCAGCCAGAAACGTGTCCTACTAAGGCCTCTGATGGATAAACCACGCCTCGCTTTGGAGGGTTAGGCTTCACAGGGCGCCCAGTTTATTGGCCCAACCCTGCTCTGAGCTTCTGCCCCAGCCCCTCGCGTGCTGTCTGGAGCCTGGGCTTTAAAGCCCAGAAGAGGGAGAAGGAGAGTCGGGGAAAGGAGGAGGAGACAGGAGACAGGCTAATTTCCTCCTCGAACAAGTGCCTTCTCTGCCATGAAACACCGCATGGCACCCACTGCCTTCACTGAGCACTTAGATCGATGAATTTATTAAAGGACTCTAACCAAAAGGGGGGGCGGGATGTGGAGAGACACAGAACAGAGTTCCAGATTCTCACAGACTCCAAGCTTTCTGGAGCTGCAGAGCACGAACCCCCGAAAATCCTGCCCGGAGGTCACTCTGAAGAACTACCTGTAGCGCTGCAAAAACGGGCTCTAGCACAGCAGCAGCTGTGAAGATGGCTCGGCCTGGAGGCTGCTATGGGTGGCACTGAGTGGAGGGCACCCAACACCACCACCATCACCACCACGAACAACAACGACATGGGGGCCGGGTTGACAAGAACACTCTGAATGATGAGACTCCGGAAGAAGTCACGATGAATTCAGATTTCGTAGTCATGACTTTTAGTGTGGAAAACACGCTCCTGCTAACTGTGGCACATGGGTGAGGCGTCAGGCTGCTGGCTGCAGGGTCAGCCGTTCAAACCCAGCAGGTGTCCAGGGGGAGAAAGATGAGGCTGTCAGCCCCCTTAAAGATTCACAGTCTCAGAAACCCTATATGAGACCATACCTCGTTAAGGGAGTAGAAAGCCCCTTACATGAGTCAGACTTGGGTTTGTTTCATCTTTACAGAATCGGATTGCCACATATGTCTCTTCCCCAGATCAGCTCAAATAGCAGCCTGTGCTTGGCTGCTGGCACTTCCACCACTTCCCTACCAGGGCTTCTGATCCTACCTTGAATGAAGATAACAGCAATTGTACCATCATGCTTGATCTAACTGAGCTAAGGATTGTAATAAAAGCTGTCAGAGCTACTGATGAAATGTTAAAAAAAAAAAAGGGTAGTTTAAAAGAATATTTCCCCATGTTAGTCTTATGGCGTGCTTAGTGATCTCCACCCCTAATGAGAGGACAGTGACAACAGGCATCTGACAGTGACTGGCAGTTACATCACCTGGTGTCAACTCGAGACTATTAAGAGTAAAGGGTGGAGTCTAGCCTGTCAATCAGGCCGCAGCTTGATGACCCCATTTGAAGGTGCTAAGGAGATAAACAGCTTACTGGAGGCCAGACACATGCTCTCTGCTTGACTATCTGCTTCACATTCCTGATGACAAGCCACATGGAGCTACACAGATGGAGCAAGAGCCCTGGAGCTAAACACGGGGACCCACGCCAGCACTGAGGTGCTTCCACCGCCACTGGATCCACAAGACTTTCTACCCACTGGCCTGTGATGATCCTGCATTTGGTGTCATTGCATGTGTTGTGTGAGTGTACAGACACATGTATGGACTAGTAATGACATATGGGGTAATATCGAACTTATGGACTTGATCTGGACTGGGCTGGTATATTATTTTCTTAATGCACAATTGCTCTTTGATATAAAGTTCTCTCTTACACACATATGAGTCTCCCTAGATTTGTTTCTCTAGTCCACCCAGACTGACACAGCTATTGCTTAAAAATGAAGCTTTCTCTCAGACAGAACAACAGTCATTTCAACAGGCCTCTCAGCCCTCTCCCTCTGCTTCCCTCGCCCTCCAGTAAAAACAGCCAGTGCTGCACTGCGTGTCTTGCTTCGTGGGAAAGGTCACCGAAGAGCCAGCTCTCTGTGTGAACACAACAGGAAGCCTGTGGCCTCTGTGCCTGCGCCCACCGGTTTCTGGGTGATGGATGTCTGCCGTCCACTGCTGGATCGGGGCGGCCCCTCTGCCGGTGGAGGCCACGTTCAGAAGAGTTGGAGGTGTGATCAGATCTTTATGAGTGGGCAGACAATTGATCGATTGCTCTAAGAGCTGCCTGCATTGGCTTCCTGGACCTGTGCTCCCTCAAACGTGCCACAGGAGTGGGGCTCTGGCGCAGGTTCAACCAGGAGGCCCAGGGCTGCCCTTGGAGAGGCTTGCTCTGGTCACTTAGGCCTCCATGACTCAATGTGAATAGGAAGCATTAGTCGCTCTGAAGCTGGCCTTTGCCACAGTGTCCAGGAGCAAGAGAGCAACAAAAGACAGGTGTCTCTGTGTCTCACGTGGTGTGAACCCACCATTCCAGGGGCCACATTGCCCCCTCGCCCAGCTCTGTTTCATTAGGGGGTCCAGAAATGTCCCTCTCACACAGAAGGATCCTAGGGAGAGCCTGGAAACACTAACCCCTCTCCCCTACCCCGGCAGTGGTCTTGTCATCGGCAATAAGAGCAGCAGCCAGAGGGGTGTGCACGAAGCCTCCAGGGCCCACTGAGGACAACCTCGGGGTTCCTCTCCACATGCCCACCTTTCTCTGGGTTTGTGGGTGCACCTCGCTGTGCATGTGTCTGTTTGTGCCTGCATGTGTGTGCAAACAAGTGTGCCTTTCTGAGTGCGTTTGTGCGGGTGTGTGCGTGACTGTGTGAGTGCATGTTATGTGTGAGGCGGTGGGTCTATATGAGTGTGTGTTTATGTGAACATATGTCTAAGCATGTGTGTACATGCATATTTGTGGGAGTAGGTAGGAGTCTGTAGTGTGTGTGTGGCAGTGTGTCTGTGTGTGAGTGTATGTATGAATGTGTGTGTAACTCCCATGAAGAGTTACAGTCTGGGAAACCCACGCTAGAAGGGTGGCTCTGAGTCACAGTCGACTCGGTGGCAGTGAGTTTAGGTCCAGCAGTCTCTGCGTGAGTCAAGAGCCGTTTCCTCCTCTGCCATCCCACAATGCCTATCTCCTATTAGGGACTGGGCTGTGCTCCCCCCAAAAGGTGTGCTGAAGCCAACCCCCAGAACTGCGAGCATGCCCGTATCTGAACACAGTCTCTGTGGTCGATGTTCTCAGGGGACACAGGTCACCTGGGTGGCACTTTATTCAAGGAGAGACGATGCGCAACCAGGAGAGATACTGGGCCGCGCTCGCAGAGAGGAAGCTTGAAAGAACTACGTCACTGCGTGGACACACAGCATTTTCCTCTCCGATTCACTGGGGTGGGGGTGGTGCATACCTGGCTGCTACGATTACGCACACGGCAGCTATGGATGTCCACATGTGAGGTTTTTGTGGGAATACAACCAGGAGCAGACTTCCCGGCATGCCGTGACTCCGCATTGAGCCGTGGGAACACCTGCCGGATGAGATGGCTTTCCAACCCTGCCTGTCACCTAACGACTCGACTGACCACAGTGTGTGAAGGATCAGGGGCTCTCACTGACCCTTCGTGGTCTCAAAACACCCTGTTTGTGCAGGTGTTGAACTGGGGCTGCTCCTGTCGTGAGCCACGCAGGCAGATACAGCGTGGCTGTCAGACATATGGAATGATCTCCCCCCCTCCCTCACACACACACACCCCTGTCGACTTCCTAGGCTGTGAACTGTACCCATGCAATTGGTCACCTCTGTCCTGTGGGTCCGTGGTGGCCTCGAACCACTGACCTCTCAGTTTCAGTTAGCCTTGACCCTCTGTACACCAAGCCTCATTCTGGGGACTATGTCACTTCGCTGTTGCCATTGGCCTTTCCTCCAGACTCGTCTGCACTTGGCTGGTGGCAAGCAGGTGTTTGCATCTGGAGCTCGGGCGATGCAGTCACGCTGAAGAGATGCATTCGTTTCTACTCGTTTTTTTGGTGAACTCTTAGGGTTTTCTATACACGATGTTCTGTTCCCTGCAAATACAAATGGCTTGCGTTCTTTCTTTTCAACCTGGGGAGCGGTTAGGTACCATCGAGCCAGTTCCGACCCAGAGCGACCCTGCGGATCACAGAACAAACAGACACCGCCTGGCCCTGTGCCATCCCACCATCGCGGTCTGAGGCCATTGTTGCAGCCCGCGTGTGCACGCGCGCGCGGCCTTCCCCTCTGCCTGTCTTGACTAGACTCTCAAATCCAAGGCTGACGCGGGGTGGGGAGAGCGGGCGTTCTCGTCTGAGTGCCAGTCTGCCGGGAAGCATTCAGTCTTTCGCCACTCCATCTGATGGCAGCTGTGACATTTCTGCTTGTGCCTTTGCTCAGGCAGGAGGACGTCAACCCGAGTCTCCAGAAAGCAAGAAAAAAGGCCCCGTGGGATTAGCTAGACCTCTTTTTGGTCTCAGCGTATCTACTCATAAGTAAGAGACACTGAAATGTTTATAAGCAAAGAAAACATACGTGTCCCACAGAGAGAAGGAGAAAAAGAGCCAAAAAACAAAGCCAACATTCCCTCCAACCAGCACCCACATCAAACCGCACCTGCGGGCACGGAGTCCGTCAGTCCCGGCTCAGTGACCACTTAGGACAGCGAAGAATTGCTCGTATCCCAAGGTGGTCGGTGATGCACAGTGCACCCCGATACCTGTGGGATGACTGTAAGACAGCCAGGACACACTGTCCCAGCGGCTCATTTACTGTGTAAATTGTAACTATGATGCTGAAATGTTGCTAGAACACCCCCAAATGACCACAAGGTGTATAAAACACCAGAAAGATGCGGGGCAACCCACTTCAGAAAAGGGACCCCAGACCCTCGGGGAGCTGTTCTTGAAAGCACAGAAACAGCGCTGAACACGAGGCAGCTGGATCGAGACACCGTGTAGACAGTGTGGCGAGGGCCATGGAGGCCAACAGTATGCAGTGCTCTCCCCAGAGCAGGGCTTTGAACCAGTTCTTTCCGGTTCAGATATCTTTTAAAAATGTAGGTTAACTAGGGGCGATAAAGTGAATGGCAAAAATTAATGGGTTGCCACTATAGGAAACACAATCTCCCTCTCAGGTAACATTGGGGGGCGGGGGGTATGCACACTGCCCGGCAATGCAGTCTCTTGACTGACAGAGTTGAAGGCAATGGTGCCCATTTCAAAGACAGCGGCCAACCTCAGTGCTCTAAATATGGTGCTCTCTGCGGTCCTGGCCACAGTCCAGCCCTGGATCAGGCTTCTCAGGGGGCTCACTAAACCTCCTCTGAGGATCCCCTGCCAGGGGTTCAACCTGGAATGTTCCCTAGGACAGTGGTATTCTACTTCCGCAATTTTAAAGTTCCAGTCTCTCCTACTTTCACCATGCTGGCTGTGAGCGAACGGGTTCCAGGTGGTCCAACACCTGCTGTGAAGACCAGAGTCAGTTTGTACTTAAAAGCAGAATCAACGACATGGTTGCAAGGGAAAGGTTTAGACAGGCTGGAAAAAACACATCTCGGATAAGCTTGCAAAAAGCTTTTTGTATTCCATTCTAAAAAACAACATGACGGGCACTTCCTGCAAGCCCGGGAACTAGCAGAGCTTCCCAAGGGAACTGTGCCCACCAGTGTGGTCTGGAAGCTCTCCACAGCCCCAAGATGTGAAAAATGAAATCTAGAAAAACAAGACATGCCGGTGGTAACAGTCTACTGGTGCTAAGAAAAGCACTGCTTGTTTTAGATCTTGTGGAGGCTGTATGCGGTGGCATCCACAGATAAACACACAACAGGGCTTCCACCGCTATGAGGAGAAATGTCCCCGAAAATGGTGCCCCCCGTCTCTGCAGCATTCATGTAAGACTCTCTCTGCAGAAAAGGGCCGTGAGGACATGGCATGGGGCAGAGGTCAGACATACCGCCAACCTCCATCCTTCTTTCCCCAAACTTGACACCAGTTTTCCTCCCACTGGCTTGGCTTCTCTACTGGGCTGGAAAGTCTGTTGTAACGGCTACACAGAGCCCGAAGGCAATGTCCCGATTATGGGGCTTCACTGGGGAAGGAAGAGGCCACATAACGGGGAGGAAGCAGTTATCTAGTCTGCATGCGTTTCTCAACCCGCAGGCAGACATGCTTCTCCTACGAGCTCTGCGACCCTGGGCCTTGGCTTTGTTCCTGTGCTGGGAAGCCTGCCACTCTGTCTCACAGTCTCAGTGTGGCCCCTCCGCTCTGTCCCATGGTTCCAGTGTGGCCTCTCTGCTGCTCTCTTACTCCAGACAGGGGTCTCACATGGGCTCTGTTGCGGAGCTTCCCCATTGATTGATGGCTGTGGGACCCCCTATTCCTGCTTCTGTGATGCTCACTCTTCCTAAACCCAGTGGATGGCAAAGCTGACCAACCCTCCAGGTAGAGTCCTCTGCGCACTCAAGGAGACCTGATGGTGCAGTGAGTTATGCATTGGGCTGCTAATCACAAAGTCTAAGGTTCGAAACCACCACGCGCCCGTAGGGCCAAACATAGGGCTCTCCGTCCCGTGAAGCAATGCAGACCCAGAAACCCCCACCCTACAGCATCGCTGTGAGTTGGCATCAACTTGAGAGCAGTGGGCTTGGCTTTGGGTTCGTTTGCTTGCTCCAGGTGTGTAGAGAATTGATCACCTTTTCACAATTGTGCGCCCTGAAAAAGATACATGAGACCCCAACCCCTATGGACATGACCTTGTTTACTTTGAAGACAGGATCAGGAAACACGAGGTCACCCCAGAGTCTGGGCCCCTCCTTCTTCTGTGCGGTCTCACTTGGGTCAGAGTGAGGGCAGCCCCAGATGCCTGGGACACCGAGGCCGAAGGAGACAGAAGAGGATACTCCCCTGGAGACTGGCCCTGAGATGCCCTGAACTTGGAGTTTCCCCCAGAACAGCGAGGAGCACATTCTTGCTCTGCGCACGGGGTGTCGGGTTGCAATAATCCTGGCGGAGGAAGCAAACCAGGGTTTGCTCTCCAGTTTCCGCTGCGTGGGCGTCGGTGGGCTCCTGCTCCTGGGCCACTGTGGGGGTGCGCAGAGCGGTGCCAGAGGGCTCCTTGCTGGTGCCCACGGTGGCCCTCCCTCCCGCCGTCTTTTGACCTTTTGCCCTTCCCGTGGTGTCTCGATGTCCTGCACGGCGCTCTGGTCCTCACTCGCTGCTGCTCCATGGGTCAAGTCTGTTCTTGACGCGTTCTCAAAACCCTGGCGGCACATGGTCAAGGCTGCATTTTGGCCCTCATGGACATGTCTGAATATTCTTCAACCTGAACCTGAATTTGCATGTGAGCCATGGATGGTCTCTTCCACAGGCAGTTGCTAGGCTTGCCGATGTCGGCTTTCTCCACCCTCTCTTATCCTGTGTATCCTGTCTGCATGGGGGACCCAGTGTACGGTCACCATTGACGTGTTGACAGAAGGTAGTTGTCATTAGTCTTGGCAACTTCTAGCACGTGACCTCCAGCTCTGCTCCTATCACCAAGCCCACGTTCTCCAACTGCTGATCCTTCATTTCCAACATTCACATTCCAACCACCAGCAATGATCCAGGCATCTCCAGGGCCTGTTTGACGAGCTCCGGCTCTCTGCCATCAGTGGCTGCTGTGGGCATGTGAGTAGAAGTGGCAGGGGCTGGCTGTCCATGGGGCCCTGGCTATTATCCTATCACGGTCAGATTTGTACTTCATGACAGAACTCAAAACCACCCTTTGGCCGCAAGTGCGAGTGTGGGGTCCTCCCTCTTCAAGCTGTCCCCACTGGCATGGAGAGGGCCCAGCCGTCTGATCCCAACGGCCAGTGCCAGCCCATCCCCCCTCACTTTACCCAGGGCGTGGATCTCCACGGACTCCATTTCCCTTTGAGGTTTCTGGTTTTCCTAGGACGCATACTTTGTGCAGTCCACGTTCTGATTTTGAGTGCTGTTTGCAGCTGTTTCTTCTCCTCGTGAGTCAAGGATCCATTCGCAAAGGAAGGTCCAGCAGGCCTTTCTCCATCTGCACAGGAGGCCCACTGTGAGGAAGTGGCCAGCCCGTGTGCCGTCCAACCAGAGGACCCATCTGGATCTCTCCGTCAGACAAGGATCTGCTGCTGCTGCTGTTGAGTCTTGTGCTATGTCAGTGGCCCATGTTTCAGACGCGGACAGCCTCGCCCTTCTTGGCCTTTGTCTGAAAGCTCAACAAAAACTTGCCTGGCAAGGGTGACCCTGGTGCTGTTCGCAGCCTCCGCGACACGGCTCCCAGCGTGGCAACATGCAAGCCGCCAGACAGAACGAGCAGTGGTGGGCAAGTGGAGTGTCCATGGCAAATAAGAAAAGCCTCAGCGATACTGCTGGTGACAGGGGCTGTGACACTGGGCCCAGACCTAACTGCACCTGTGAGGATGGGGTGGGCCCGGGCAGCATTGGGTTCTGCTGGACACGGCGTTGCTGAGAGTCCAGATGGACTGGACAGCGTCCAGCAGCAGCAGCAGTTGCGCCATCTGATGGGAAACAGGACGATGACCCACCCTTGTGGTTGCTGTCGTCTTTGAAACCTTACTTTTAGCCCAGTAAGGACTGATAGCTCATGGAATGCAAGCATCCATGTGAGCAGCAGTTTGGATGTAGCTGACGCACATGCCCCTTGAAGGATGTCCCTGGCAGGCAGCCTCCCCTTGTAGTCCTAACCCCTGCAGCTGGGGACATGGTCCTGTCTGAAATAGAGTCTGTCTTTAGTTTTGGAGTGAGGGCATCCCGTGCTGCCAGGGTCCTGAACCTGAACCCTTCTGTGTCAGACTAAGGCCTGAGCACTCGTGGAGGTACATACAGGGCCAGGCAGATGCCAACAGAAGCCCAGGACACAGGGACCCTCCAGGACGACTGAGAGGAAGGACCGCGTGACTCCTAGTCCCTACAACTGTGAGCAAATAAAGCCCCGCTCTGAGGCACCCGTCCCCTGCAGGGCTCCCCATTGTCCCAGGGCTGCAGGCTGCTGAGGAGTGGACCAGGCCCCAGAACCCAGGCACCCTCAAAAGAGGGGCTTATATCTGAGCTGGGTCCTGACCTTCAGCACTCCTGCCCTCAGGAGCACAGAGTGACGACGTGAACCTGCTGTGACCCCAGAAAGATACGCTGACCACCTGCCCGCCACCTGCTGTTTCACCATGTGGTCATGGACGCCATCATTCAGCCCTGTGCAGGGAGGGCAGGGGCCTCCACAATGTACCCGGCTGGTGATGTGATGTCACCAGCAAACCGGGACGCCCACTTCTGCGTCACAGGGAGGACCGCGTGGACACTGAGACGCCCATGCAGGGACAGCTGCCAGAGGGCGTCGTCAAGGAGCCCCAAAGCCCAGGACTGCTCCAGCTAGATGTCCAGCCCTCTTGCACAGGCCCGCCGGGCACTTGTGTTACAGCAGTGCCAGCTCCTGAAGCAGCCCACCTGGCCTGGCACCTTCAGCTCCCCCCCTTCATCTCTCTGCTCAGTCAGTGCACCCGCCAGCGGAGTGAGAGTGGGCAGAGCAGGCCCAGAATGTGACTGAAGTGCCCGAAGAGCCAGTTCCCTTGGGCTGGCCTTGGCTGACAGGCGCGATTTCCTTAGACAGGAAGAGCAGCCCGCCCTCACCCTCCACGCCTCAGATAAAGACAGGTGCATGGAGGTGAATTATCCAAACTCTTCTTCATTCTGCAGCAAAAACACCCAAAAGAAAATGCCGGTGCCCACGTCCATTTCTCCCCCCTTTCGTAGCCATTCTGGCTCTGGGCTGTGCTAGTTCATTTTCACACCGTCACTGACACCAGCGGAGGCCAGCAGAGGCAGGAGCTATACGCCTCCCGGGAAAGGGAAGACCATTCTGTCCAGACACGGGAGCCAGCATGGGCAGGACGGCTGCGTGTGGAGACCAGTCTCCGCCTGGCTCCCCAGCGTACAGAGCCCCTGCTCTCGGGGTTTGTCGTGCCTTGGCTTCCTTTCGGAAGGGAGAAGGGCTCTCCTCTGTGATGCAGTGAGAGCTGCAGCTTCCCACGTGTGATTCCTCTCCGGCTCCACTCAGTGGAGGCACTGCCACCAGGGGCCCAGACAGCCCTCAGCGTGGACCTGCCTCTGATAAGACGGGCAGACCATGCCACCGACACGCATCTCTGCCGCCGATCCCGCCCCACCCTTTGAAACTTCCTCTCAGAAGACAACTCTGACCACTCAGACCCCCGGCTGCCCAGACTGGATAAAAAAACTCAGCAGCCAAGCGCTGCCACTACAATTATGTGAAGTGCGGACCCATCAATGGCAAAATGCAGCGCTGTTTGAAAGCTCCATCTCCCTGCACACTGTCGTCACAGATGTGCCCCAGAGCCAGGCGGGTGCTCTCAGAGGGCGCGTTCACAGCCACACAAGCATGCCGGCAGACAGGGAGGACGCGGCAGGCTGGCGAAACGTCCAGAAATGCCGGCATCTTTACTTCCTTCCTGAAGACAGGGATCTCGCCCAGACAGGGAGGCTGGAATCCCCTGGGCAGGGAGAGAGGGGCTAAGCCGGATGACAGGGATACAGGGAGCAGCAACTGTGGGGGCGTCGTTCTCACATGACCTGGATGCCTTTAGGGACCCCTGGGGGTGGGGGTGCAGCAGCCAAGGGCTTCTCTTTAAACCCTATAGTCGATGGTTGGACCCACCGAGCTCCTGGGGAGACAACGGCTTCAGAAACCCACAGGGGCAGCTGGACTGTCCTACAGAGGGTGGGCAGATGAGGAAGGGAGGGGTTCTCTTCACAGGACCTGAGTTCAATCTGAGCATAGCTCAGAGGGAACAGGCTCACGGGGACCCCGTGAGCCCGAGACACTAACCGCAGACATCCATGGATGGAGACTCAAGGCGGTGGGAGGAGGTTCAGGAGCCTGAGGAAATAGTGCTGTTGAGTGTGGTTTTAGGATGGTGATGATATAGATGATGATGTGGATGATGGTGTGGTTTTAGGATGGGATGATGTGGACGATGATTAGGATAGTCATGATGTGGATGGTGTGGATGACAATGTGGACGATGGTGTGGTTTTAGGATGGGGATGATGGTGTGGATGATGATTTGGATGGTGGTATGGCTTTAGGATGGGGATGATGTGGTTTTAGGATGTGGATGATGTGGATGATGGTTTTAGAATGGGGCGATGTGGATGATGTGGATGATGGTTTTAGAATGGGGCGATGTGAATGATGTGGATGATGGTTTTAGAATGGGGTGATGTGAATGATGTGGATGGGGGTGATGTGGACGATGATTAGGATGGTCGTGATGTGGATGGTGTGACTGAAGATGTGGACAATGGTGTGGTTTTAGGATGTGGATGATGATTAGGATGGCCATGATGTGATGGTGACTAAGATGGGGATGTTGTGGACAGTGATGATGTGGGTAATGGTGTAGTTTTAGGATGGCAGTGATGTGGATGACGATTGGGATGGTCATGATGTGGACGTTGATGTGGTTTCAGGATGGTGATCATTGTCGCTGCTGCTAAGCAGGCCCACGGTGACACCCTGCACAACAACATAACAATGCCTGTCCCTGCACAACTGTCGGCCTGCTCAAGTCCAGTGTGCACTTGAGACCCTCCTCGTCAGGGAACCCCTGCCAGCCCGCCGTCAGTGGCTCTCAGACGGTGGTGCTGTGGCCCATCACGGATTAATGGACTAATTTTTGGAACCAGATGGCCAGTCCTTCTTCCTAGCTTGTCTCAGTTTGAAGGCTCTTCGGAAGCTTGTCCACCCCGAGTGCCCCTACTGGTATTTGGTGTCCTCATGGCTCAGCTTCCAGCACTGCAGCAGCACATGTGCCCTGCAGAGTGGCACTGGCCCCACAGCAGCATTGTCACCCAGGGTCCTCCAGGTCCATCACAAAGGCCCATCTCTGAGCAAGCACAGGGTGCCCATGCCCTTGGTCAGCTGGCGATTGAGAGTGAGTTCCTGCCTCATCTACCAGGCAGGCCCTTGGACCGGGTGCTATGAGCATAAAAAATGGCCCACAGACTTGAAGAACGAGGTGTTTCCTGGTTACCACCACCCACTGCTCTGAAAGGGACCACATGAGAAGGTACTTGGTAGAGCCGGAGAAGAAAAATGTGGAGCAAAACTCAAAAGCACAAAGAGACCAGGCTGGGTGTTCGGAGAGAGACTGGTGGAACCCGAGATGGTGTTCCCTGAAAGCCTACTGAAAGCCCCCTTCACGTCTGGAACTGACCCGCCCCGTGGGTCAGCTTTCAGCCAAACAGACTGGTCCATCAGGACCACTCCAATGGTGGGAGGTGTGCTCACGTCAGAAGAGGAAACCAACTGCGGTCAGGCGGCAGCTTCGACCCAAGGACACTGTTCAGAGCGTGGGAAGCGAGGAGGACGGGGACAGGAAACAGGGGCATGGGCCGGGTGTGACACTGGGAGGACTGCAGTGGATGAGCGGAAACAAAATGTGGGTGAATGGCTGGACGTCACACCAGTGACCTGCTCTGTGAACCTGCATCCAATTCATGATGCAATGTTTTTTATTTAAAAGATGTACAATGCCAAGCACCTTTGTAAGCGCCAGTGCTTTAATGTTCGTGTTTAATAATAATGAAAGACAAAACCCCAAGTTATAGAGTAATAGATAGTTCTGACCACCAAAGGACTCACAGTAGGCTTTCAGGTTGGCGAGATGGGGCCCCGACAGCCTACTGGGAGCCTGGTCTGCGGCACGTGGAGCCTGACCCACTGGTGGTAAGTTCCCAGGTGGCTGTCCAGAGGGCTTCCTGGTGGGCAGCAGGTGGGTGGGTGGGTGGAACAGCAAGGAAGCTGCACTAAATCTCTGGCAGGAAGCTGCTCACACCGGACTCCTGCCTTGTGTCCACATTTGTCTGAGGCACCTTCCTGTCCCCAGTCAGGGCTTCCTGTCTCAGAGGGAGGGAGAGCATGCACTCATGGAATCTTGTCTCAGGGACATGCATGCACGCGCACACACGCACACACACGCACACACTAACACACATGTGAGCACACACATGCACACTTACATACACACATGCACACAGAAGCACACACATGTGCACATGCATCCACGCACACATACACACACGCACACACTCATGTACCCTTACATACACGTGTGCACACAGGAGCACAAACGCACACGCACACACACGTGCACACATGTGCACGAACACACATGCACATGCATGCATACACGCACATGCGCACATACACACCAGCAACATGGCGGCAGTGAATTCAGCATCAACTAAGGAAATGTACAGGCCAGAGAGCGATGCAGAGCACGGATAAGGAAACAGACACTCTGGTTCCCAGTGTGCTGCTCCCAAGGGATGCACCTTAGGCACAAAGCCAGGAGGAGGCCCGACTCAAAGAATGGAGAACACACAGCAATCAGGGAAGAGGAGGGTGCCGAGCTCAACCCTGACCAGAGACTAAGGTGAAAACGGCACGAGAGTCCGAGAAGGTCATTCAATCATGATTACGGGTCAATGAATGAGAGGACATAACCATGATGGCAGTGACCAGATGTGGTGACCCACAGGCCCCACTTCCAGCCCTGTGTCAGGCAGTGACCGGACGTGGTGACCCAGTGGAGATGACTGGCCCTCTCCTTATTTGCTGGCCTCAGCCTGCCCACCTGGTAACATGCTGGTGTGGGATGTACTGTGGCACAGCTCCCAGCCTGCCAGCACTGTGTGGCCCCCAGAAGAGGACACACTGACCAGAGGGTGGACACATGTCCAGGGGGGCTCATTTCCTGCACCCTCAGCCCCACCCCTGCCCCTCACCCCTTGGAGGCAGTGAGGCCGAGTCTGCCTGTCCCACTGTGGGCCTGATCCTCCTCTAACCCTCCAGGGAGAGGCCCACTGCCCCTGGGTCTGATGCAGAGCCTCCATTGTCCACACAGGGCTCCAGCACCAGTGACGCTACTGCGGGATGGGGGCCGGTGGGGTCATGGCTCACAGGGACACACACACGGCAGTGCCTCCCCTCCCTGGCCCTCATCAGCAAACAGGACACAAACCTCATTATGCAGCTGATGAGCCAAGCGGCACTTTCAGGGCAATAGCAGGACTGGGGCTCTCTGCCCACGCGTACCCCGTCAAAGAACCAGGGTTCAAACAGCCACCTTATTCAAACACCTCTTTTCATGATTTCTAGAAGCATCCAACATCAGCAGTTCTGAGACAAGAGCAGCACCCTGGGCCCCTCAATTACACAACCCAGTGTTCATGGCGCCGAGTACAGTCCCCAGCCACCCCTTAGTTGCCAGGGACTGAACTGTGGCCTCTGAAAACATGCATTCCCTCGGCTGGGCTGTGGCTCTCAGTGGGCCGCGGGAATCAATGGCACAACCAGTCCTTGTGGAGCCACCTGCAGTGACCTGAAGTGACCAGCCCTGATCTGATGTAAGGAGACCAGGGTGGCATGGGACAGCCTTCGACCAGGGTGGGATACCATGCCTGTACTTAGAGCTACCCCTGATCAGAGGACATAAGGCGGTCAGAGGAGGGTGTGAGAACCTTTGTGGGGTCCCAGCCCTGGTGGGAGGGTTAGGAGTTTGTGCAGTGTGGCCCGCATCCCTTTTGTCCAATGACGGGGAGACTCAAGCAGCGAGAGACAAACCACAATCAAGGAAGAAGAGCCAGAGCACAGCCTGTCCTTTGACCTCAGGGTCTCTGCGCTCAGAATCTCCCAGAGCCAAGGGAAGACCGAAGCCAAGACACGTGGAAACCCTAGGAATGCTGGCCCGGGGATGCTGGATGCAGCCTGGAGTCTTCTTTCTAAATTGGGAGCCTAGCTCCCCACTCCCAATACGGTGCTGCATTTGGATTTCTGGTCTCCTAAACTGTGAGCGGCAGTGTTCCTGAAGACTAGGCCCAGACCTGTGACACTCCTGCCTCAGTAACCCTGGAGAACTAAGACTCAAAAAACACAGCCAAACTCTCTGTCACGAGTCGAGGCTGCAGGACAAGGCAGAACTGCCCTGGTGGTTTTCCAGACTGGAACTCTTGCCAGGAGCAAACGGCCTCATCTTGCTCCCGTGGGGCATCTGGTGGTTTTGAACTGCTGGCCTTGTAGTCAGCAGCCCGCTGCGTAACCACTGTGCCACCAGGGCTCCTCAGAAAACAAAGACAACAGTCCCCAAACCAGGGAGTGACACTGAGCAGCCTTTCAAAAGCAGCCCCGGGTGGCCAAACAGCCAGGACTGGATGACTCACCAAAGGGTTGCCAGTTTGAACCCACTGGAGGCTTCATGGGAGACAGCTCCGGGGTCATCTCCTTGGAAACCCAGAGGAGGGGGTCTCCTACAGTTACCACCATTCAAGATGGTGGCTGGCCACCACTGGGCCGTCAGGTGGCTGGCTGTGAGGTAGCAGTGTGTCACTGTGTGTGCTGGAGACTCGGACACCTGGAACCCCCTGTGGCTGTGACTCTCCAGTGCCCTGCCCCAGATCTGTCTCCCCCTAAGAAGACCTCACACGTGGCCAATGGCCTGTTTTTATCTGTTGCCCTTAATTCATCAGGTGATTCTGCCCTATTTAGTTATATGCTGGTCTGGGGGAGGGAGCAGCACATGCATTTATTCTCATATGAGGATTGTATTTTCTGAGCCAGAAAAGTAGTCTGTTTTGTCACGAGGTGTGACATTGGCTCTACAACTCTCTGAGATGTCCAATTACATTTCATGAGAGACATTCATGGGGTCCCCGTGGTGTGGCTGTTAACCAGAAGGACAGTGGTTCGAACCCAACAATCACTCCAAGGAAGAAAGATGAGGCTGTCTTCCCCCCTAAAGACGGACAGGCTCAGGGATGCACAAGGGCATTTCTGCCCTATTGGGTCATTGTGAGTTGGCATTGACTCCATAGAAGAGGGGCTTCACAGGCACTTACTACACTAGACTGTTCCCTAAAACCAAGGGTGCCGAGACTTGACTTCCTTTGGACACATCAACAGGAAGAACATTCACTTCCTGGGTAGACTAGAGAAACAAATTCATAGACACTCACATGTGTATAAGAGCTTTATATACCAGAGCATTGAATATTGAGAAAACATCCCAGCCCCAGTCCAGATCAAGTCCATAAGTCTTATATTTGCCAATCTATAAAGTCCTCTTCAGACTCACGAAACACATGAAATGATGCTGAATGCAGGAAGATCACAGGCCAGTGGCTGGAAAGTCTTGTGGATCCAGTGGTGGTATAAGCATCTCAGCGTTGGCAGGAGTCTCCACATGGCTACCCCAGCTCAGAGCACTACAGCGGTTCTTTGTTTCTTATCAGCTACAATGTCTCACAGGGAGGGAGCAGAGAGAGAGAGCGTCTCCCACATCCATGGAGGAAAAACAAGAGTTCCCAGAATTCTTAGAAGGCCATGCCCACACAGAGGCCTCATTGGCTATGACCTGATTGACAGGCTATACTCCACCCCTTCACTCTCAATCCTCAAATGGACAACAGATTATGTATCTACCACATGAGGGCAACCCTTGTTGGGGTGGGATAACACCCGGCCTCCAAGCTGGACCTCCACACACCCACGGGTGTGGGAAACTGAAAGATTTCTCTGAAGTAGTTCCCCCCAAATATATGCCAAACTTAGCTGCTTGCTACATGTGGCAAATGACTATACACTTGGAGGTCAACAGAAGTGGGTCAGGGGTTATTCTCCTTAAGGGTTATGAGCCATCCAGAGCAAGCAGACACCACTGTTCATCCCACAAGTAGGGTCCACTCCCTTCTGATAAGGATAGTAGTAGATTGTTTCCCTGAAGGAGAGCCCAGGGAGGTCAAGCCCACTCAAGGGTGACCAAGGTTAGGGCGCCATCATGATTCTAGGGTCTGCATCATGATTCTAGGGTCTGTCACATGTATACCCCTAGTCCCTCCCCTTCCTATCATGTATACACCCCTAGCTCATCCCCTTCCTGTTACGCTTATGCCCATTGTATATCCCCCTCCTATTGCTTGTATTGCCTATTGTACAGCCCCTTCCTGTGATGTGTGGTTACCTGTAATCACGCCCCGCTAAGTAGTTATAAGCCTTGGTTAGCAATAAACATTTCTTTCAGCTCTTCCTGTCCTCTCGCCCCCGTCCTCACTCCCCTGTACCCTTTCTGCTTGTCCTCCTTCCCCTCCCCCTCTCTCCTGTCCTCTGGTCTCCAATCTCCACGTGGACCACCAAGTGGGGCTGAGGTGAGCATGCTACCATGGAATGTGTCTGACTCCCTTATTTCAATCTCTCCTCTATCTCTCATGCTCTCTATGACTATTATAATCTTTATATATCTCACCCATACAATGCGCCTATCGAACCCACGATTAATTGTGGGGGGCTGGTCTTTGCCCCACACACGGGGTCATGAAGCCGGTGCAGGAGGGGCCAGTGTTTGGATATGTGCAAGTCACTGTGAGTCAGAGCAGATCCGCCCACAGCAGTAATGGAGTTCTCAGTCCCCTGCACTCATGTTTCATAAGACACCACTCAATCCTTTCCTTAAAAGTCAGTGCCAGTTGATACAATGCCTCTGTGATTGGCCCCCACAGCCCCCCACAACCACCAGACAGCATGCTGGGCTGATTGGTAGCTGTGCAGGATCACAGTGTGGCTCGGGTGACCATGTGAGCCCCGGGGGTCGTCCAAAGTCTTCAGAGAAATATGAAGTGCTGGTGACGTCAGCAGTTGGACTTACGACTTCTGTCAAAGTCATTACTATAAATAAGAGGCCGTGTGACTAGGCTACTCAGAACCCCAGGCCCTGCTTGGAAGCCGACTCTGGAGGAAACGGGGAAGAGAATCCCAACGACTCTCAGGACCAAGCTCATCCAGTTCCTTCCGTTTGAGGGGGTGGGGGCAACAAGAAAACCCATCCCAAAGAGCCGATCCCCACACAGCACGTAGCAGAGGCTCCAGCTCTGAACCCTGAGTTCAGTTTGTAGGAATTGTGGAATTTACTAGAACTTAACACCTAAAACATAATGGCACATGAGGCATCTGAGGAGGCATATGCTGGGTATCAGACCCTCATGGACAACTGGCTCCTTCTTAATCATTGTGCCTGGGGTTGGACCCATGGCAACCTGTTGACCCCATGACCGAGTGACCTCTTTTCAAAAAGGACTTGGGTGCTACTCCACGCTCCACATGAAAACCAAAGTGCAAAGCCCAAACGCCCTGGGCTTGATTTTGCATCTACCACCTACTGCGACATGCATGACGGAGCTTTATAAAGCACGCTGGCTCTCCATAACACATGCGCTCCTTAGGCACTGTGCTAGTTAGATGCTGTTATGTCTGGGCTGGAGTCAGTCCTATCAATCGGTCACAGTCTGCTACTGTCTCTTGGGGGCATGGCCATCTCCAAAGGAGGACTCTGAGCACATCCTCCTCTCCGTCACTCTGCCGTCCTGCCTGCTGGGGCCCTGGGGGCCACCCTGGAAACTGCCAGCTCCAGCCATGTCACCACCGACCTTGGATGCACCCACCGGCCGGCAATCTTCCTGCTTCCTGCGTCGCAGCGTGGCTGCGGGGTCTGAAGAGGGGCTGGTGGACCAGTACTAGACTTAAGGACTTGAGCTGGACTGGGCTGGATGCTTTCTTCATACGTAACGACTGCTTGACATAAAGCTTCTTCTTATACCGAGATGCGTGTTGCTGGATTGGTTTCTCTCGTGCACCCGGCCTCACACAGGGCTGCTGAGTCCACACCAACCACGAAGCCCATCCTGGGCCTGCGTGTCGTGCATGTGTTCGTCACGCTGAGGGTCTCCTGGTTGTCTGCCCCCACCCCCCACCCCCCTGTGATCCAGCAGCTCTTCTCCATTTGTACTTTGAGAGCCTGCCAAGCCGAGGGGCACATCTGGCTCGGGGCACACAGTGTTCTGCTGGTGTCCACGGTCCTCCGGGCTCATCCCTCAGAGGTGGACAGCCTCTCCTTTTTTCCTATGTCTTAGGACAGAAGTCCCACTGATGCCTGCCCACCCTGGTGGCCCCACGGGCACTGGAAGTAGCAGTGGCCTGGCCTCCAGCCACACACAAGCCACTAGAGCGTGGCATCCTGCCTGAGGAGTGGTCAGCACGTCACACAAACACTACATCACACGCACTGGCAAGGGAGTGGGTCATGTGACCCGTGCAGAGAGAAGCCTGTGTCCAGGTGACCTATAACACTGACCGAGACAAAGAGAGCGATTCCAATGAGCAGTGTGCCTGCCCGGACCAGACGGTGTCCCCCCCACCCCACCCCCACACACTGTCCTCTGTCCGGGCTATGGTTCTCCGTGGGCTGGCAGGTACGTGACGACACAGGCACCTCCATGATGTGGTCCCATGTCAGGGGCTATGACGGGAGGCAGCCTCCTCACTCGGGTCACAGTCTGAGCCAGTGTCAGGGTCACAGTCGGGGTGTGTCCTGTGTCACCCCTTATCTTAGAGAGAAGGAGAAAGAAGCCAGCAGAGAGCGGGACCTACTGCCACCACAGAAGAAGAGCTGAGAGCAGAGAGTGGCCTTTGGACCTGGGGCCCCTGTGCTGGGAACCTCCTAGACCCAGGGGAGGTTGAGGCCAATACACACAGAGGTCATCGAGGGGTGCCGGCCCAGACACTGAAAAGAGACACAGGGCTTCCAGCAGAGAGAGAGTGACTAGAGAGAACCAGTGCGTGAAAGAGAGAGAGACTATGAGCTGGTGTCCCGAATTCTGGCTTTCAGACTTCCAACCAGGAACGGTGAGAGGAAGCCTCTGCTGAATACCCCCACATGCGATCCTGGCATCAGACGGCTAACACCTGCCACCCTGAAGAGAAGCAGGTCTCTCCAGGTCCTGGATTAATGCAGCTTTCCCATCAAAGCACAACGGTGCCCTGCTGGCCGCCCCTATGAGTGACCCTCCCCTCCCCGGCCTCATCGCTAGGGTTTCCCAGTGTTTCACCACCATGTGCATGTCTCACCAACGTGTCCTTCCACCTCGGCCACCTCAGAGACCTGCCCCTGCCAACAGCAACTGAGACCCTGCTAGGCCCTCCTCCCACTGCCCACCTGGTCCTGCTCAAGGGCAGGGTCACCAGCTGGGCAGGGAAGACGGGCCAACTGCTCAGACAGAGGTGAGGTTCCTGTGCAGCTCTGGACCCCAGCCACGTGCTCCTGTGGGGTGTGGCGCCTGGGGGAGTCCCAGCCTGGTGGGTGTGGGTTGAGCAGAGGCCCTAGCCTCCAGACATGCACTCCTGGTGGGTGTAGCATGAAAAGGGGTATCCCAGAGGGCAGGTTTGTTTGTGCCCACCCCTGCCATCAGCGTGGCATCGGCAGCCCCTTCCTGCTGCCCCCTGATGCCTGGGTGGGCGCCGCCATCAGCAGGAAGGGCCCAGCATTGCGGCTGACTGGGCGGGAGCAGCGGGGGAGCACAGGGTACCTGCTGGTGCTTCTCGAACTCCAGCTTGATGCGGGACTTGATGCAGTTGCAGGTGTCCTGGTAGGTCTGCTGCAAAGCCAGCTCCATCAAGTGCTTGTGGTAGGCGCCCGCCAGGTTTCCGCAGATGAAGATGATCACATTAGCCAGGATCTGCGGGCAGAGAGCGGGTCAGCGCCCAGAGCTTCATGCCTCCTTCAGTGTCGCACACTGTACCCGTCTAGCCTCACTGGGGGTGGAGGGGGCCTGGGTGGAAGCTGGGGTAGAGCTGCTCCACAACCAGCAGGGTCACGAGGGAGGGGGGCATGTTTGGGGCTGAGAGCTGAGCCCATTGAATGGTGGCCACAGCAGGGGCCTTGAGCCTCCACTTCAGTATGCTCCCCCGCCCGGCCTCCGTTCCGCTGCCCGGGATCACCCTGAGGTCATCCCAGGCTTTCCTGGGACATGATGGGAGGCCCTGGGTGCTTGGAGCCAGGCATGTGTGCACAGGTCATTGCCAGCCAAGAACACCAGCCAGCCTGCTGGTCCCCGAAGATGAGGGTCCAGGAGCAGAGCTGCCCAATCCCCATTAGACCCCTGCCACAGGGCACCCAGACAGCAGGGAGGTTACGCAGCATCCAGCAAATGCAGGTGACAGATAGCCAGGTGGACAGCCTCGTCATTCTCCCATGGGGCTGCTGGGGGCTTGAACCAGCAACCTTGCTATACGCCCAGCTGTCTCCTCTGGTGCGCGCATGCCCGAGTTGCCAGCTGCCCTCAGTGGAGCGTAGCTGCTTCAGAGGCTGCTCGGTGGCTGTATTCCTGGGGAATTAGAACACCAGACCTTTCCCCTGAGTCTCCTGGGTATCCCTCACCCTCACCCTGCTCAGGCCTTCCTGAGACCAATCATACAAAACACAGAAACAGACCCTCACTGCGGGGCAGTCCCACGCGGCAGATCTGCCCCATGGGAGGTAAGTCTTCCTGGGAGCAGACTGCTACCCATTTCCCCAGAAGCAAGTGGTAGCTTTGAACTCCTGAACTTTCAGTGATCAGCCAAGCACTTAAGCAGGGCACCACCAGGGGTCCTGCATAGCAAGGATGCTCTTGCTGCCTGGCATACAGCAGACTGGAAACACTGCCTGGCCCTGTGCCAGCCACATGGTCATGCTTAGGTTTGAGCCTAAGGTCACAGCCACCATGTCAGTCCACTGTTCCCTGCCCGCTGCTCCACCCAGCACGATGATGTAGGCAGCTGCCCCTCTGCGAGTTCCAGGCCCTACTGCTCCTGGGGCTGGGGCGTGGGCCAAAGTGCCAGAGAGGAGCGCTGGGACAGGACAGGGCGAGATCAACCCTGGACCCCACTCGCCACAGGGCCAAGCTCACAGCCCTGGGCCCCTCTCCCCATAGCCCCCAGCTTCCAGCCCCTAGCCCCAGAATTCCCATGTCTACAACCCCAAACTCACTGCCTTGGGCGCACTCCTCCCCCCAGTCCCCAGCCCTGGGACCCTCTCCCTAGGGCCTGATGCCTTCCCCCAACAGAGCCCTCTCTGCAACCTCCTGTAGAAGCTTCTAGAACCTTTGCTTCATACCCAGCTGAAGCCCCAGCCCCAGCCTCACAGTCCCCTATTCCCTCCCGCTGCCTGCAGGCAAACCCAGAAATAGCAGCTGACAGGGAGCCAAGTCCTCAGCCTCAGAAGGTCTCCAGCATCAGGATCCTCCGCTGCTTCGCTCTGGTGGTGGTGGGGGGTGGGGGGCTGCTCTTACTTCCCTAATGTTTCCGGCTCCCCGGAAACCCTTCTGCCTTGCCTGTTATCTGAGGCGGTGGCATCTCAGTGCTGCAGGTGGCTTAGGTCAGGGGCTGGGCCCACAGTGGGAAGGGGGGCAGTCTTGGAGCAGCTCAGACTCAGGCCTGTAGACTGCTGCGGCCCTTAATCACCATCAACAACGTGATGGACTCAGACCCTGCATCTGGGTGATTCCACGTCACAGAGTGGAACTGCTCTGTGTGCTCCCTCACACTACATCTTTATGGGCATGTAAATGCTCACCTGCACCCCGGATGCCGCTGGTGGGTTTGAACTGCCAGCCTGTGCTCAGCAGTCCAGCACTCCACCCTCAGTGCCGCCAGAGTCCCTTACAGAGGACGTTACACCTCATACCGATCTCCTCATAGGAACCAGCCCTTCCGGAGTGGCCCAGCAGGGGCCTTAGTTTACCAAGTCCCGACCCAGGCTTGGACTCTAATCCCACTGCTCAACCCAACCTGGACTTGGCAGGGTTGTCTACTAGACCATGACCATGAATTCCCAGGAAGCCCCACCCAGAGGGAGCTCTGTGCACTGTGAGGTAAGGGAGGGGCAGGACTGGAGCCAGCACTCTTGTGGGCATATTAGTGGTCCAAAGACGGAATTTGGGATTGACGAGGGGTCTCATTGTCAAACTCCAAGTGCTGCTGACTCACAGTGATGTGACAGGACGGGCAGAGCTGTCTCTTTCGGTTTCAGCGACTGTCGTCCATCTTAGTGGGAGAAGACTCTCATCTTTCTTCCATGGAGAAGGTGTCTGTGTGTGTGTGTGTGTGTGTGTTGTGGGGGTGGGGGGTTGAACTGGTAATCCTGTGGTCAGCAGCTCAACTCATCACCATGGTGCAACAGGGCTGCTAACTTTTGTTCTAGAGTTAGGTGAAATTGTGCTGTTATAATCATACCCACAATTTAGTTTGAAAATAAGGGAGATAATAAAATGGATCATTCCTTTAATACACCACCACCCCCTTTAGCCAAATCCAATCAGCTATAGGGTAAAGGTGGACTGGTGAGCTCTCTCTGGTCATAATTCCCAGTGTTCATTTCCTTCCCACATTTATGTCTGCACCACAACATGCGGCAGGCAAACTGGAATTCATAGCACAGTCAACTAAACTAATGCATAACCTTAAACACATAGCCCTAAACACATACCCTAAATACATAATCCTAAACATATCACCATAAAGCACAACTGTAAACACATAGGTAGTCCTAAGCACACAACGCTTTTAAGACACTCAGGCTCACGCAACTCTTCCCCATCGCAGACGATCCCATGCGCAGGCACATGGCCCAGGCTCTGGCAGCCATCTTGTTTGGCCAGTCTGGTTGGTGCCCGGGCAATCCTCGACGCAGCCCTGCTCTTCCTGGCTGCATGTTAATCAGTCTTACCTTCCTGTCAGCCATTCCAGGTAACAACAACCAAGGGAGCTAAGAACCAAAGACTTTACTTCCCAGCCCCCGTCCTCCTTTCTCTTAAACCCAATGAGCCATGAACCGTGAACCAAGAACCTAGGAGCCCTGGTGGTCAAGTGGTTACGTGTTGGGTTGCTAAGCACAAGACTGGCAGTTCAAATCCACCAGCTGCTCCGTGGGAGAAGCACTTGAATTTCTAGTCCCTTAAAGAGTCACAGTCTTGGAAACCCACACGGGCAGGTCCACTCTGCCCGACAGGGTAGCCGCGTCAGAGTTGACTCAGTGGCTGTGGGTGAGGGAACGTGAGCCTATGGGCCTGGGGCCATTGCAAGGGAGCCCACCCTAAAGCCACGTGAGTAAATGGTGTGGAGACCATATATGACCTTCTCTGACACACAGGTAAAAAGAAGAATCTACCTCCACACCCACTCAAGGTCCATTGTCATGAAGCCCAGTCAGACGTGCCTTGTGGTTTTGTTTGCCTAGACTCGGTTCTTAGTGTATGTCCACGAGAGCCAAATATGACCTTGAGTCTATCCCATCTGCATTTTGAGTCTATCTCAAGAACAGATTGGGTGCCTTGAACACTAGTGACAGGAGACCTGAGGAGCTATGGGAGGACATCCAGATCATCATTCACGAAGAAAGCAAAAGGTCATTAAAGACAGGACAGAAAGACAATATCATTGCCGATGTTAGAAGACCCTCTGAAACTTGCTCTTAGAGTAGATAAAACAAATGAAAGAAAGGATGAAGTCAAAGAACTGAATACAAAATTTCAAAGGGAACCCAGGAAAATAAAGTCAAATAGTTTAATGACATGTGTAAAGAACCACAATTAGAATATCAAAAGGGAAGAACATGCTCAGCATATCTTAAGCTGAAAGAACACAAGAAAAAAATTCAAGTCTCAAGCTGCAATGTTGAAAGATTCTGTGGCCAAAATACTGAATGATGCACAATTCTGGTGCTGAAGGAAGAAATTCATGCCCCAAACAAGGCTCCAGGAATTGATGGAATACCAAGTGGAATGTTTCCGCAAGCTGATGAAGCACTAGAAGCACTCACTCCTCTCTACCAGGAAATGTGGGAAACAGCTACGTGGCCAACGGACTGGAAGAGATCCATATTTGTGCCCATCCCAAAGAAAGGTGATCCAACAGAATGCTCAAATATAGAACAATATCATTGATATCGCATGCAAGTAAGATTTTGATTCACATCATCCAGCAATGGTTGCAGAAGGACAATGACAGGCAACGGCCTGAAGTTCGAGTCAGACTGAGAAGAGGACTTGGCACAAAGGATATCATTGCAGCTGTCAGATGGATCTTGGCTGAAAGCAGAGAGGACCAGAAAGATGTTTACTTGTGCTTCACTGAGTATGCCAAGACATTCGACTGGTGGCTCATGATAAACTATGAATAACCTTGAGGAGAACGGGAATTCCAGACCACTCGATTGTGCGCATGTAGAACTTGTTCCTGGATCAAGAGGCAGCTGTGCAAACAGAAGCAGGGACTACTGCACGGTTTAAATGAGGAAAGGTGTGCATCAGGGTTGTGTGCTCTCACCACTCTTGTTCAGTCCGCACGCTGAGCAACTCATCAGAGACGCTGGATTACACGAAGCAGAGTGTGGCTTCAGGGCCGGAGGAAGGCGTATCCTGCCACATGTGGATGACACCACCTCGGTCTCCGAAAGGGAGAATGACTTGAATCACTTGCTGATGAAAACCAAGTATTATAGCCTTCAGTGTAGATTGTAACTCAATATAAAGAAAACCAAAATCCTCACAACTGGACCAATAGGTAACATCATGATAAATGGAGAACAGATTGAAGTTGTCATGGATTTTTTTTTCTTGCTTGGATCCACAATCCATGTTCATGGAAGCAGCAAGAAGGGGTCAAAAGATAATTGTAATGGGTGAATTTGCTACACAAGACCTCTTTAGTGTACTGAACAGCAAAGACGATGGTGCACCTGACCCAAACCATGATATCTCCCATTGTCTCATCTGCATGGGAACGCCGGACATTGAAGAAGGAAAACCTCAGAAGGAGAGATGCATTTGATGTGATGCTGGTAAGGGATACTGACAGTGCCATGGACTGCTGAGAGGACACACACTCTGTCTTGGAATGGCCAGAGTGCCCCTGCAGGGAAACGCATGGCTTTGTCTCACGTACTTCGAGCATGTTGTCAGGAGAGACACTTGGCAAAGAGAGAGGAAGACCTTCCAGGAGATGCATGGACTCAGTGGCCGCAGCAATGGGCTGATGCACAGGAACCACTGTGAAGATGGCAGGGGGATGAATGATGTTCCCTTCTGCTGGGCACCAGGAGGCGGTGGGTCAGAACCCACTCAATGGCACCTCACAAATGGGTTAGGTTGGATTCACCAGACGAGCACAACCAGTTATAAGATCTCATCATGGAGTTGAGGATGGCCAAACTACTCAGACTCCGGGCCCAGCCGGGTTGACACAAAGCCAACTATCACAGGCCTCCAGGGAAGGCGGAGGCTGTCTGCTCGTCCAGATGTGCAGCCTTGCAATCCCACAGGGCAGTTCCTGCTTCCTGTAAGCTCTTGGGGAGTGGGCCGCAGAGCAGTGGGCGTGGAGTTGGTGCAAGAATATACTATGACATCGAAATTCCTTCTCTCACAAACAGTCTTCATGTTTCTTAATATCTGAACAACTCCAATGTCATTCCAAAGGCAATTCATATAAAAACATGCCAGGTGTTTTCCTTCAGCTTTTGATTCATTATAATAAATTGGAGCTTTTTTAAAGCATTGGTGTGAAAGTAGTGAAATTTGGTACAGATGGTCCCTGGGGCATAATGAGTGATGAAGATACCGCGTAGGTCTGCTCAGTGAGTCCTGACCCCGAGCGGCCCGTGTACAACAGAGCAGGCCGCCAGCTCCTCACAGCCCTTGTTCGGTCTGAGCAGCCCCTGTGCCCATCCAGCTCATCACGCGGCTTCCTCTTTTTCTCTGACACCTACTTGTGCTGGGGAAGGCATTTAGCCTCAGAATCAGAGGGGGTTTCTGTGAGCTCCAGTCATAGGGTCATCCCCTCAACCAGCAAACGCTTATTGAGCACACACGCTGGGAAAGGTCGGTATGGATGCAAAGACGTGGATGGCATGTGGGTCTGTGGGGACAGCTAGTCCAACCATGGCCAACCCACAGCCTCCCTACATGGGGTTTCCGAGATGATACATCGTTAAGGGAGTAGACAGCCTCACATTTCTCTCGTTGAATGACTGGTGGATTTGAACCAATGACCTAATCTACAACTCCACCAGGACTTCTTCTGGAGAGGTTTAAACCTGGACTCTGACTCCTAGCGACCTGTGATAGGGTTTCTGTGAACCTGTACAGGAGCCGCAGTCTTCCTGCTCTCTCCCCCAAACACCAAACTCACTGCCATCGAGGCAAGTCTGACCCACAGCAAGCTCACAGGACAGGGGAGAGCTGCTACTGTGGGTTTCTCAGATGGTCACGCTTTATGGAGGTAGAAAGCCGCATCTTCCTCCTGCGGAGCAGCTGGTGGTTTTGAACTGCTCACCTTGCCATTAGCAGTCTAACGCATAACCACTACACCACCAGGGCCCTTAGATGGGTTAAATCTACACTTATACACAAAGTCCAAAGCAAAACATACCAAACAAAGCCATTGCCACTGCATTGATGCAGACTCATAACGACCCCACAGGGCAGGGTCGAGCTGCCCTTGTGAGTTCCTGAGATGGTCACTCTTCACAGGAGTAGAAAGTCTTGTCTTTTCACCGAGGAGCGCTGGTGGTTTCAAACTGTTGGCCTTGAAGATCGCAGCCCTGCTCACCACCACGCCACCCCTGAGCTCCTCAAAGGGGTTTTAACCCATGTTATAAGCAAACACCGGCCCTCCCGGAGGAAGGGATACATTCCCAGAAAAGCCTTAGTGCACTGTTCCTCATCCTGGCTTTCAGATAGCTCCACAGGAACTGGCTGCCTTTTGTCACCTCCTCGGCCACCCGTCTGCTAATGGGTCAGGTGTGGGGCTTACATGTGGAGGTGGAAGCTCTGGGTGTGACCAACACCCGCAGAGTCACTCATGGTGGACAGGTTTTAGAAGCGCTTCCAGTCAGACTAGGAGGAAAGGCCTGGCGGTCTCCTTCTGAAGACCCCGTGACCACAGGAGAACTGGGAGTTGGGCCCTCTGGTCAGGTGGATCCAAACCACACAGTGGACACAGGGGTGGTCTCAGACCTGCCCGGGATCACAGAGATGGAACAGACTGAGCAGTTTGTCTGTCTGCTGCCCCTGTAGGCTGGAGCAGCTTGATGGCCGGTGTTGCCAACCAGCCCTCCATCGGGCAGATAAAGTCCCCCTGCTGCTTCTGAAACACAGGCAGAGCCTTCTGAAAGTGTGTGGAGCAATGGAACCCAAAGACAACACGCTCCTCCGTGGCTACTGGAAGCCCCCGACAAGACAGACACAGCCGTAAACACCCCTGCCAAGAGACTCCATCGCACCTATGATTCCAAGCATCAAACAGGATTTTTAAAAGGTCTGCCTGTCTTTGAAGAGCTGAGTGAGGATCTGCCCGGTTGTCACAGGGCTGCCTGCCCCTCCAGGAGCTGCCATGTGGGCACGAATGGCTGGGTTCTACGTCAATGTGGCTGGGCCAGCATTCTCCCATGATGCTGGCTCTGACACAGAGGGTCCGCTCCCCCGTGGGAATCTGTGGAGTAACCAGGCATTGTGGGGACAATGGACCTCCTTAATCTGACCTTGGTCAGATTGATCACAGCCCTTAACCACAGCCTTGGTCCCCTTGAGGGAAGTTTCATTCAGGGTGTTGCACAGCAACAGAATTTGGAGGCCAGCTGAGCCTGTATCTGGTGCGTGGACCTCCTGGCATACCACCTGCCAACCCCAGGAGCTGGCCTGGGGCTCATTGGCCAGACCCCGGATGCATTCAGATCTGCATCCACCAGCCTGTGGCCCTCCTGCGGCCTCCTGTTCACCAGCCTCAGGAGTGAGGAGAAGCCTCCAGCTTACATCTGACCCAGGCGCTCTCGATGCAAATCTCTCACCTGTTTACAGAGACATTCGGGGTCTCTGGTTTAGCTTCTCTGGGGACTCCAGGCACACTGTTTGCCCATCACACCTTCTGCTGTTCTAACTCACCCCTCGTGGGTGCTGGGGGGCTGTGAAGGAACAGGGTGCTTGTGAAATGGCATGCAGCTGGCTGGGTTGGTTCTTATTAAAGCAACGAGACTTGTGCACTCCTTACAGCTTCATTTTTGGAGGGGAAGAAATATGGAGGGTCAGATCCTTTATGAATAGCTGGCACACACTGTCCGTCCAAACAGAGAGCAGCCCTCAGAACGTCAGGAAAGAGCACATGTGTGAGAATTCAAACAGGATAAAGTAAAAATAAAAGGCCATGGCTGTGAAGAGAGGAGAGGCATTTCTCTCGGCCCTTCTCTGGGGCGATTCTGGGAAGCACAGGGGAGACTATGACTTATTAATGGGTTCCCAGAAAGAGGAGAAGCCCGTCCATGAACCTACGGAGGGCGTGAGAGACGGAACGTCAAGGGAACAGGCCCCAGTGAAGTGTGTATTCAAATGCCACCCGTGGGTTTATTCACTTTTAAAGGCTCTTTTTGTTTCCTTCTTCTTCAGTTTTGTTTCTGGATGGAAATGATTAAAGGCATTACTTGGATGACGTACAGAAGTCCTTGGAAGTAAACACAAGCTGAAATCCAAGCTGGATTCCGGCGAGGACACGGAACGAGGGCTATCACTGCTGATGTCGCTGGGATCCTGGCTGAAAGCAGAGAAGCCCCGACAGACGCTGACTTGTGTTGCATTGACTCTGCAAAGGCATTGGACTGGGCGGATCATAACAAACTATGGACACTCTTGAGAAGAAGGGGACTTCCAGGACACTTCCTTGTGCTCAGGCACGACACATGCACATGGATCACATACATGGACCAAGAGGTACTTGTGCAAACAGAAGGAGGGCATGCTGCCTGGTTTAAAAGCTGGAAAGGTGGGTGCCAGGGCTATATCCTTTCACCATCTTTACTCAATCTGTCTTTGAGCAGATCATCCGAGAAGTGGGCTTATACGAGTGTGACGTCAGGATGGAGGAAGGCTCCTTGACCACCTGCAGGATGCCGATGACACAGGCTTGCTTGCTGAGAGTGAGGAGGACTTGAAGCCCTTGCTGATGGATCGCACATCAACATAAAGAATTCCAACATCCTCCCTCTGGAATCAAGAAGCAGCATCGTGCTAGGCAGGGAAGACAGACATCATCAAGGGTTTCAGGGTACCTGGATCCACAAGCAATACTCACGGAATCAGCAGCCGGGAGCTAAACGGCACATTGCATTGGGCAAATCCACTGCACAAGACCTCTTACAAAAGTTAAAGAGGCAAATATCATTTTGAGAACCAAGGTGAGCCTGACCCAAGCCAGGACATATCCAGTCGAGTTGTACGCATGTGAAAGTTGGACACTGAAAAGGGAAGACTAAAGAAGAATCAATGCTTTTGCACTGTGGTGCTGTCAAAGAATATTGGAAGTACCATGGACTGCCAAAAGACCAAACCCACCTGTCTTGGAGGGAGTACAGCCAGAGTGCGCCTTAGAGGCAGGGAGAGTGAGACTTTGTCTCCTGGACTTTGGGTCTGTTGTCAGGAGGGACTACACCACTGTGTTAAAGTGGAGGAATCAGAGGCAGGAGACGGGTTTACAACGGGCTCAAACATGTCAAGCACTGAAAGGATGGCTAGGGATACGCAGTGTTCTGTTCTGTTGCGTGTAGAGTGACTATGGGTGGGGACCAACTTCACAGCACCTCACCCTAACAACACCCTCAAGAGCCCTGGAAAGACAGAAACCACTGAGCCCACATTTAGATATGCCTGGTCAGAAACCTCAGCTGTCTGCACCTCTGTCTTTCAGAGCGAGTCCCTGATCCCCGCGCACGGCTGCAGCATTGTGGGGTACACGCAGAAGGGAACATTGTGGCTCCACAGACAACTGGTGAAACCAGGAAGCCTTATTCACCCTTTTTCTCCGAAGAGAGGGACTCGAATGCCTTCCTTTCAGGCACCTGCAGACGTGTCAAGGCCAGTAATTTCTAAAGCTCATGTTCAAACTCCCACCTGATGCCCGGCTATCAAAAAGTATAGCATCTGGGGTCTTAAAGGCTTGAAGGTAATCAAGCGGCCATCAAGCTCAGAAGCAACAAAGCCCACATGGAAGAA
>NW_022111373.1:151130309-151135851 GCF_000313985.2 Echinops telfairi
TTAAGTGGAGAGGAAATGTTTTGAGAATGATGAGGGCAATGAATGTACAGATGCGCTTGACACAATTGATGTGTGCATGGATTTGATAAGAGTTCTGTGAGCCCCTAATAAAATGATTTTAAAAAATAAAAACTCCCACCTGAATACCCAGCATGCAGAGAAGAGTGTGATCTTAACAGAAGGCAGCTTGGTGGGCAGTGGTATAAGACAGGCAGAGTGGAGAGGGGCCTTGTCTTTTCTTGTGCTAGGACACTATCTTGTGAGAGTTGGACATTGGATAAGGGAGTTTGAAGAAGAATCGCTGCATTTGAGTTGTGGTGCTGGAGAAGAAGATTGAGCATACCATGCATGGCCTGCTAAAAGGACAGACCGATCTCCCTGGGAAGAGGTATGGTCAGGATGCTCCTTAGAGGCAAGGATGGCAAGACTTTGTCTTACCTACTTTGGACATGCTGTCAGGAGAGACCCGTCCCTGGAGAAGGAGAGCGTGTTTGGTAAAGTGGAGGGGCGTGAAAAGGAGGAAGGCCCTCAATGAGCTGGGTGAGCCCCATGGCTGCATCACGGGGCACAAACTTGACATCAGTTGCGAGGATGGTGCAGGGCCGTGTAGTGTTTCCTTCTGGCGTCCATGGGGTCACTCTGGGTCAGAGCCGACGCAAAGGCACCTCACAACCGACAGTAACACCCACAGAGCGAGGGCGAGTCAGGTGCCCCCGTGATCCATCACTTAGGGCCATGCGCTGTCCACCGGGTTGATTCTGCTGCAGGGCAACCCTATGGCAGCTTAGAACTGTCTCTGGGGATTCCCGAGGCTGGGGCACATCCCGGGAGCAGAGGGCCCACCGCTCTCCTCAGAGAGGCCGGGGAGTTTGCACCGCTGACCTTGCGGTGGGCAGCCTAGAGCGTCTTCCTCAGCACCAGCAGGGCCCTTCTCTGAGGACATCAGGAGGAAAGGGTTCATAACTAACTGGAGCATCTCAAAGCCTCCCCAGTGAGCGAAGCTGCCACAGGTCGAAGGTAAGTCTTGGGGCGGGGACAGGAGTCTACAACCACACACCTGGCTCTCACACTCGCACTTTTCAAAGCCACCTCTGGGCTGTCCATGCACTCGTCCATTCATTTCTCTTTGCTCCTCGTTGATGCTCTAGAACGTAGGCTCCACTATATCTGGGATTTTTAAAATGTTTTATTTATCGGGCTGCGATCCACAGGGTCAGCAGTTCAAAGCCACCGGCAGCCCCTCGGGAGAAAGACTGGGCTCTCTACTCCCACAAACAGTGGAAGTCTCAGAAACCCACAGCGGGTCCCTGAGTCGGCAGTGAGCTTGGGTTTGGTTTGGGGCAGTGACTAAAGTCCTGGTGGCACAGCGGGTTAGGCACTGAGTGCCTAACTGAAAGGCTAGGGGTTCAAACCAGCTGCTGCCTCTCAAGAGGAAGACGAGGCTGTCTGCCTTCACAGAGCTCTTCAGCTGACAGGCCCCTGTCCTGCTCTGGGCATTGCAGGGATTTTGTAGCAGAGGGTTCGTCATTATATAGCTTTGCATCATCCAGATGTGGGGGCAGGGGATGGCAGAGAGCAAGAACATACTCACTACAGCACCCCACCACCCACCTGTCCATATGTCCTGCTGGGGACTACAAGTGGCCACCCATGTGTCCAGCACCAACAGGGTCAGCCATGGTGGACGGGCCTCTGCAGAGCTTCCAGAAGACTAGGAAGAAAGGCCTGGCCGCCTGCTGAGACAGACCGTGTGGACGAGATGGTGCATTGCCTGGCTCACTTGCTAGGACTGTCCCAGGAGGGGCCCGTCCCAGAAGAGGACCCTGCATGTGGGAAGGTGAGGGCCAGCGAGGGCAGCCCAGGGCCTGGGAGAGTGACTGGGGCAGCGAGCCCCTGGGGGGGTGGTACAGGATGGGCACACTTCTCCCTTGATGTGTGCGAGTCACCATGGGATAGGGTCCCCAGCACTGCAGCCCCGTCATTTCACACGGCCCAGAAGCACAGCTCCAGCTGGCCTGCTCTGTGCATGCCATGCGTGATCCGAGCTGCTCCGTGTGAGGAGATGCCAAAGGCAGAGGACTCCACCGGACCAGAAACAGACAGAATGGCCACATGGGCATTTCATCCCTGTGACAGTGGCTTGTGTGGCCATAATGACATGTTTGTGGTAGTTACATAATCTGGTGTCAATTTGAGAGGATTATGAGTGAATGGGGTGGACTCTGGCCTGTCAATCAAGATATAACCAATATGGCCTTCCCCTGAGGATTCTGGGAAAACTCTGGAATTTCCTTCTTGGAGGTGGAAGACACACTCTCTCTCCTCACTCCCTTGGAAACCCTCTACTGACACTATGCCCTGGGAGCTGGAGCAGCCACACGGACCCGCCCTGAGGCAGCCCTGGGTGCTGGAGAAGCCACGTGGAGACCCCTGCCAGGCCTGAGATGCTTACAACGCCACTGGATCCAATAACTTTCTACCCACTGGCCTGTGATCGTCCTGCATTCAGCATCATGGCATGTGCTGTGTGAGTCTGAAGAGGACTTTAAGGTTGGTAGCGGACATATGGACTAATATCAAACTCATGGACTTGGTCTGGGCTGGGCTGGGATGTTTTCTTAATGTACAGTTGCGTTTGTATATACATAAAGCTCTTTCTTATACACATATGAGTGTCTCCATGAATGTGTTTCTTTAGTCAACTCAGACTCACACTATGTTTAACTGATTCCACCTCCACTTGACCTTCAATCAGGGACGGTGTCCTGGGCTGTGCAGATCTAATCTCCGACAGTCAGCTCTGTCCACTCATTTGCATTTTGCATTGTGTGTGAGTGAGTGAGCGAGAGAGAGAGAGAGAGAGAGAGAGAGAGAGAGATCCCCCTCACTCCAGCCTTGGATTCCATTCCAACTCTCAGGGAGCCGCCGAACAGGAGGTGAAATGCATAGAAATGAAGAGGGACATCCACGGGGGATCATGCCACCGCGTCTCCTCACAGGGCAGTCATGGAGCTGTCTTCTTCCTGACATCAAGGGTCCCCGCCCACGCAGGGCCTCACCTCCCGTGTGAAAGGCATCTTTTAAAGTCATTTCCTATGCATTTAACGTTCACTAAGCTTTCCACTAAGCTCACCGGAAGAGGCTTTGAGATGAAGCACCCACAATATTGACCATCTCAGGCGCACACGGCCGGGGCCCACAAAGTGTCCGTTTTCCTGCTTCAATGGAAATGCTTCGTGATGAACGGACTTCCACAAATGCGAACCCGCTCGACCCCCACACAGACATGTGGAGAATGGGGAGCAGGCCCTTAGCATTCCCGCTGCAGCTCTGCCAGAACAGGCTGGAGGGCACACACAGTGGGCATCCAGCTTGTCACCAACGGGACGGGTTTTTATGGAATGAGGCACCATTCCAGACCAGACAGAGCAGAGGTTCCTCCCGAGCTGCAGGAACCCCACACACCATAGCACCCGAACAGGGACACTGGGGGGGGGAGTCCCGTGGACACTTGCTCTCAAAGCAAGTTCATGTGTTCGCAATGGAATACATTTAACAGTTAGACGTGTAGGTACCTTTACGATGGGCGCCTGAGGCCCCTTCTGAAGAAGCTAGATTATCTGAAGAAGGATTGGAGGAAGGCTGTTTAACAACCTGCGGTATGCAGATGACACAGCAGTGCTTGTGAAAGGGAGGGAGGACTTGAAGCTCTTGCTGATGAAGATCAAGGATTGCAGCCTTCAGTCCGGATGAGGACTCCATGTGAACAGAATCACACTCACTGCCCTGGGGTCTGTGCGGACTCATAGCGACCCCTGTGGTTTCCAAGATGGTAACTGTTGACAAGAGTAGGAAGGCCAGTCTTTCTCCTGCAGAGATGCTGGTGGCTTAGAACTGACAACCATGCGGATCATAGCAGCCCCACATGTAGCCACTGCACCCACCCAAAGGGAGGTCAGTCTGCATGCTGAGCAAATCATCAGAGCAGCTGGATGATCTGAAGCAGAGGCAGCACCGGGTGGGAGGAGAGCTCATTAACAAACTGCGATAGGAAGAGGACACACACTTGCTCACTGAACGTGAGGAGGACCTGCAGCACTTGCTGGTGAAGACCAAGGATCGCAGCCTTCAGCGTGGATTACAACTCAGTGTAAAGAGACCAAAATCCTCACAACTAGACCAACAGTTAACATCAGAAATGGAAGAAAAAAATGGAAGGTGTAAGGATTTGGTCTTGCTTGGATCCACGATCCATGCTCATGGAGGCAGCAGCCAAGAGATCAAATGGCACAGAGCATGCTTTTCAAAGGTTGAAAAGCAAGGATGTTACTTTGAGGACTAGGGTACACTTGATCCCAATACTATATTTCAATCTCCTCATATGCTGTGAAAGTTGGATATTGACTACGGAAGACAAAAAGAGGATGCAATTGAACTGTGGTGTTGGCAGAGAATATCGAAAGTTCCGCATGGAATGCCAAAAGAACAAACAAATCTGTCTTGGAAGAAGTCAAGCCAAAGTGCTCCTCAGAAGCAGGGTGGTGAGATTTTGTCTCACACACTTTGGGCGGCTTGTTAGGAGAGGCCAGTCCCTGGAGGAGGATGTCATGTGTGGTAACGTGGAGGGGTAGCAGGAAAGAGGAAGGCCCTTGGTGAGATGCATTGACGGTGGCAGTAGCAAGTAACAACGGGCAAACCTAGGAACAACTGTGAGGATGGGGCCTGGCTGGGCAGGCTGCGTTGATTGTACATGGGGTCTGCATGAGTGGGGACTGACTGGAGGACACCTGACAGCAACCGCAGCAACAGCAGGCCTTACTCCCATCCTATGCCCGTGTGTCAGCAGAGAATTCCCACCACGCTGGGATGGAGCCCCAGACATATACATCCACTGTTATACCACATGGGAGACATGGGTAGAGGGGCCATGGGAATGGACTAACTCAGCTGGCAAGCAGATCATTCGTCCCTGGAGGGTGCAATCAGACCCTTCCTCATGCATATCCTACAGGGTATCAGCTCCCAGGGACTTGAACTTCCCTCAGAACACAGAGAAGCAGAAACCATTAGAAGAACCACGGCTTTGAAAACAGAAGATTTCAAAGGGCACCCAGAGATGGCAAAGTAATAAAACAGAATGTGAAAAGTTTGGCTTATAAAACACCTGTCACCTTGCAGGAGGAGTAGGCCTCTTAAACAATAAACTCCAGGAGACCAAAGGGGCAGTGTCACCCCAGAAGCAAGGTTGGGAAGCGGGGACAGGGGGTGGGGGGCTGAATCAATGGGTCTAAGCAAAGAGAATGGAGACAGGGTACTGACTCAGCATGGAGACAGGGTGCTGACTCAGCATGGAGACAGGGTGCTGACTCAGCATGGAGACAGGGTGCTGACTCAGCATGGATTCAGGGTGCTGACTTAGCATGGAGACAGGGTACTGACTCAGCATGGAGGCATGGGTACTGACTCAGCATGGAGGCATGGGTACTGACTCAGCATGGAGACAGGGTGCTGACTCAGCGTGGAGACAGGGTGCTGACTCAGC
>NW_022111373.1:151135951-151144844 GCF_000313985.2 Echinops telfairi
TGGAGATAGGGTACTGACTCAGCATGGAGACAGGGTACTGACTTAGCATGGAGACAGGGTGCTGACTCAGCGTGGAGACAGGGTGCTGACAGCATGGAGACAGGGTGCTGACTCAGCATGGAGACAGGGTACTGACTCAGCATGGAGGCATGGGTGCTGACTCAGCATGGAGGCATGGGTACAGGGCACCCTGAGGGTACAGGGTACAGGGCATGGGTACATGGGCACCCTGAGACAGGGTGCTGACTCAGCATGGATTCAGGGTGCTGACTTAGCATGGGTACAGGGCACCCATGCTGAATCCAGCATGGATTCAGGGTGCTGACTCAGCATGGAGACATGGGTACTGACTCAGCATGGAGACAGGGTGCTGACTCAGCATGAAGGCATGGGTACTGACTCAGCATGGATTCAGGGAGGGGTGGGGTTGGGGGCAGGGAAAGTGGTCAATGTCACTGAACACCTCAGACAAACATCCTTAAATGGGAACCTAACTTGTTATGTAAACTTCCACCTGAAGGACAATAAATCCTTTTCTTAAAGAGAGAGGGAAGAAAAGGTAACGCACCTAGAATTGCCTCCGACGTGCGGCTAAAAGCCAGGAAGGGCCTGAGTCCCCAGTGAGCCCGGAAAACCATAGCCTCAACAGCAGGGACTGGGACCTGGGACTTCGTGCCTGGTGCCCAGGCCAGAGCCTCAGAGACCAGCAAAGCACTGAGGAGACAGACACCTGTCGTGGAGCAGCACGACCAGAGGCTCCTGAGAGGCAAGGATGGAGAGATTAGTCCCTGGAGAAGAGCCTTGTGCTGGCAGAGTAGAGGGGCCCCAGGGGAGGAAGCCCTCCAGGAGATGGACGGCACTGTGCCTGCAACAACCGGCTCCGACATAGCCACCACTGTGATGGTGGCAGGATCGGGCGGAGCTGTGTTCGGCTGTACCTGGTGTTTCTGTGAGTCGGAACCACCTGGATGGCACCCATCAGCCACCACGCCTGGTTGGATAGGTTGCTCTGAGTAGCACTGACTCATCCCGAAGCAGAGGGCAGGCGTAGACTGTGTCCTGGGACCCACGCACACCACACGATAAACACAGGTGAGGAGCCAACACCGCCTCCTGCTGCAGAGGCCCTCCCAGGGCCTCCTGCACACAGTACACAAAGGACCACCACCACACGCCAGCCCACCGTTCACCTGACACCAGGGCCTTGCCCCTGCTGAGGCCCGAAGGGACCCTGTTAGAAGGCAGGCTCTGACTGGGGCGGGCACTCCCATCCCAGCAGGGCACGGAGAGTCAGAAGGAACCAGTTCTTAGCCTGCACTCACCTCAGAGCAAAAATGAGACAAACAAACTCACCGCCAGAGTTGCTGCCATTCACAGCGACCCTACAGGGCAGGGCGAACCACCCTGCGGGTTTCTGGACAGTGACTGCTGAGGGGAGTAGAAAGCCCCTCCTTCTCCCAAGGAGGGGCCGGTGGTTTCTAATTGCTGACCTTTCAGTCAGCAGCCCAGTGGATGACCACTATGCCACCAAGACCCCTCCAGAAGCCCCGGAGCTGCCCTGTAGGGTCCTTCATGGTCTCTGAGTGGGGCCAGGCTGGGCGGCAGTGGTTGGCTTATAAGCTTTAAAACTATCCATTAGAAGCGCACATATCTAGGTATCCATCTGTTTCACTACGTAGATTCTGGGGCACTGGTTCTCCTCCTGGGGGCGTTGACAGTAGGGTCTCCGGATTCCATGGTTCGGGGCTGTGCAGGCCAGCAGCTACTCACCAACTGACCAGCTCCACGCCCCGTGATCCGGCCTCCTCTCTCGATCGCAGGGCCTGCTCTGAGGCAGAGACAGGGGTGTGAGCAACTCGGAGGGCTGGGGCTATTAAATGAGGGGGAAAACAGCTAATTAACTGAATGCTGCGAGCCAGTGGCATTTCTGAGGCTTTTACTGCACCTGCCATTGAGAGTCTTCACCAGGGCCACCTGCTCAGTCACGTCCTGGTATCGATCCTGGTGGGACTGAGGGACTCGCTGCTGAGCCTGTGAAGTAGACCCTCAGACCTTTCTCCCTCATCTCCACGGTCTGAAAGTCACATGCAGGCCCAGCATCTCAGCCGCACACAAGTCCCTCCCTCCACCCCCCATGAGGCTGTGCATGAGCCATGGTTGCTGAGTGGGAACTGAACCTGCCTCCCCTGGGCAGAAGGGGGGGCTGCACCCCTGCTCACCAACCTAATAACTCAACAAATGTCAGTTAGGAGCCCCTGCCGGCACTGTTCACTACGGGTCAGTGCTTCAAACCCACCTGCGGCTCCATGGGAGAAAGATGAGGACCCTGCTCTAGGGAAGGTCGAGCCTCCGAATTCCTGCACAGTCTCTAGGAGTTGGAATTGACTTGATGGCCGTGGGTGGTGGGGATGTATTTTCAGGAATGGAAGCCATGCTGGAGCCAGGGGGAACATAGTTTTCTGAGGAACTATGGGTTTTGATACAATCATGTGGGGCACATATGTCCAAAAGGACTCTTGTGGCAGGGTTGGTGGGCACGGTCCATTTCTCCAGATTCACACAAACACCCACTAGGGGCAGTGTGCACAACAACTGGGACAAGAGCTTCCCAGCAAACCCGGGAGATTGAAAAGGATGGTGGGTGATATATGCCCCATGGGTCATGAAGGGGTTAGGTCATTTTCATAATGACTTTGCTGAACCATGCTTCTCCCCCTTTGTGTTTATGCAGTGGGGCTTCCTGGCATTCGTCAATCTGGATGCAGCTAATCTAGTTGAAGAACGACGTTGTCCCGGGGGAAATTCCTTCCAGTCCTTTTGTCCCTTGCATTCATAGCAACAGAACAGAACACTGCACGGTCCTGCACCATTCTCCCCACTGTCCCTGTGCCTGAGCCCATGGACGCAGCCACTGTGCCATCCAGCTCGTCGGGGGCCTTCCCTTTTCCACTGCCTCTCTACTTACCAAGCATGATGCCCTTCTCCACGGACAGGTCTCTCCTGACGACATGCCCAGCCAGTGTTTGTGAAATGAAGTCTCACCATCCTTGACCCAGAGGAGCGCTCTCACCTGGAGCCGCCTGGAAACCTGGCCTTTGTCCACGGTTCTCAGAGCCGGCCCTCACCTGAAGTGAAGCCGTGGGAGTCTGACTGGCCATTTGGGGCTGCTGCTGTCCAAGCCTCTGGGGGCAGGATGGTGTCACCCAGAAGAGCTTCCTGGCTGGTGACCATTAGTCTGGGCCATGGAGTCTGTGTCCATGCCCTCTGGCTACAAGGGCTGTGGTAGTAAGAGCCACGTGCTATTGCTGTCAGCTTTCTTCCAGGTCTCTGACTCACAGCGACACGCTGTGCACGGTGCAGGGTTCCGTGATCATTCAGCTGACTGACAGACCCACAGGGACAGTGACTCAGTGCGGCTAGGAGTCTCAAGCAAGACGTCCATCTAGCTGTCAGCCCGGTGGCTGAGGTCAGCTGGTCTTAAACAAGGTGTCCTAGCTGTGAGTCCCAGTGGCTGAGGTCAGGCAGGTGCTTTGTGGACAGCTGGCCAGGACAGTGTCTGACCACGTGTGAAGTTCTGGTGGCTGGAGTCAGAGTCTCCACTGTCAAGGTGCGGCCTGGCCCCTCCCACATTTGGGGAAAGGGTGCCTGTGGACTCTTCACACAGCTGCTGCAGAGGCTGGGATCTGCCCGCAGAGTCCCTGGCTTCCGGTACCTCTCTACCTGTCTGCACGGAAGCCTTCACACCTGGGCAGGAACAGCCCACACGGCCTGGGCTGCATGCCCCCCAGGGAAGTGGTCCTCCACGGGGCAGGCTAGGGCGTGAGTGTGCCCGGTCTCTGCCCATGGGTGAGCCCCAGCCAACACCCCTCCGTCGTGCTCTGGACGGGAGCTTCCTTGCTAAACACAGACCCTCTCCACAGCTGTGTTCCAGCACCCCCCACACCTCCCGACACGTGTTCCCATCAGACCTTTCAAAGAGGGAGGATGCAGGCCGAGAGCACCACCCCCTTACCAGGCCTCGAGTCCCACCATCTGGGAGTTGGGCACTTCTGTGTCTGCCAGCCGGAGGAGACGTTATTTATAGAACAGCGTGGGGCAGACCACCCCCGCGCTGCAGGCTGGCTCCTGGGAGCTTCTCCACACAGGAGCCTGGGTGGGCTAGAAGCAAGTCAGGCAGGGTCACCCCATGGTCCTCTCCTGCAAACAGGGGGCCACCTGGTGGGGACCTGTGGAGTGATGCTCCTATGAGGACCAGCAGGGGACTGCTCACCAGCCACCATGTGTGAAGCCCAGACCGGGCAGGTCCAGGGATGGGCCCTGTGGGCAGGGCCACACTTGTGGATTGATGTCTGAACACTGGCCAGGCACCGTGTGAAGTGCAGATTGGGCAGTCCTGGGGACAGCCCCTGTGGCCGGACACTAACCAGAGGGGCCCTTTCTACCCCATGGTCATCAGTGTGAGTGAGACAAACAGAGGTGGGGACTGGCCAGAGTAGTGGGAGTCTCATGGGCCATCTCCATGTGGATAGCTCGGAGCCCAGCTATGAGTACTGCCCTCAGAGACCTTTTGAGAAAAGCAAAGCTGGGCCTGAGCCAGCATGCGGGGCTGTAGGTGCTGTGTCCCAGCCAGTCACAGTGAGTGGAAGTGCGCCCACTGACAGAGGCTCAGCAAGGTGTAGGCAGAGCCTGGCAGGGCAGAGGTCCTGTCAGCCAGGGCAGTTGGCTCATGTACCCAGCTCACCTACTGCCTGCACTGACCAGATAGGAAGCTTCCCCGGGGGCAAAGGACAGTGGTTCAGGGGGAGAGCAGAGAAGCTGAAACCCAGGAGTGACTCCTGGCCCCCGGGAGTGGGTGCTGGCCCTGAGGACTGACCACTGATTCTGGGGGTTGGGCACTGACCTCAGGGAGGGACTGCTGATCCAAAGGAGTCGATGTTGACCCCAAGGCATGCTGACCCTGGGGAGTCACTGCTGGCCACAGAGTGAGAGCTGGCCCTGGGGAGTGATGGGCTGACCCTGGGGCTGGCCCTGGGGCTGGCGGGCCAACTAAGGAAAGATGCAGCCATCTGCCCTCACGAGTGGGGTCTCAGGAGCTCTGTGGAGCAGCTCCATCGCCCTGCCTAACGGGATGCTTCCAGGCAAAGCCCACGAGGGCAGGGCCCGCAGTGTTGGGTTTGGTCTCGGATGACTAAGCGATTGCTGTTCTTCAGTCCGTTCCAACTCCCAGAGACCTGTGTGCAAGAGAACTGCACCCCGCCCGGCCCCGGCCCTCACAGTGGCTGTGTCTGAGCCCGGTGATGCAGCCACTGTGTCCGTCCATCTCCAGAAACAGCCTCGGTCCATTATGCGGAGGCGGGAAACAGGCCTCTCACGTAATGCAGCTGGACTACAATAAATAATAAAAACAGAAAGCAAAAGTCCTCTACCACTTGAAATTTAATAAAACATCAATGAAGCTTCGCCTTCGCCACAACGTAACTTCAAACAAAGGTGCATAGAACAGACGGCTAGTGAGCCAAATCCACAGTTTAAGGAGGGGCAGCAGAGAAAGCTCAGCCTTGAGCACCTACATAAATAAGAGGGAAATGGATTATGCACCCAGCACAAAACCCAAAGCAAGCCCAAAGAACCAAGAGAAGGAAAACTCAAAATGGAAAGAGAAGCAAAACAGAAAATTAATAAAACAACAAACATCTCCCCAATGTGCTCTTTAGAGGAAAAAATGAACATACAGACCAACGGCCACTTGAATCAGAAGAGGAAAAATAGCAAGAACAAGAGACAGGCCAGGAGCAGCAGCCACCAGACAGGAAATTGAAGTCGGGAGCAATTGCTCCACTCTGCCAGCACCGACTCGCATGGACGGGGGGCCGTGCTTATTGAGCCCGTCCGACCCAGAGTGCCCTGCAGGCGCCCCAAGATGCCTGGGAAGGTCTCCCCTGGTCCAGTCTGAGGACTTGTGAGGATGCCTGAGGAGAAAGGAGTTCCCATGAGAGGTTCCCCAGGGACGCTGGCCAAGGGTCAGCGTGTCCCATCCTCAGGGACATGCCCACTTATGGTCAGCATATTGTCCTTAGGGACATCCCCAGCAATGGTCAGCATGTCCCATTCTCAGGGACATCCCCAGCAATGGTCAGCGTGTCCCATTCTCAGGGACATCCCCAGCAATGGTCAGCGTGTCCCATCCTCAGGGACATCCCCATGGATGGCCAGATGGTCAGCATGTTGTCCTCAGGGACATCCCCACTGATGGTCAGCATGTCGTCTTCTGGCCGATGGCCAGAGCTCTTCCTGACGTCAAGACCACGCAACGCCCTTTGAGAGACATCAAGGACACAACAGGGACCTGCAGAAAATCAACCGACCTGCCTCGGCTGCACCCAGACACTCAAGCTTGGTTCACTTTTATGGAAAAAGGGGTGGATTTGCACAGCACTGTGTGGGCAAGCACAGACCTGTTAATACAACTAAAAGCCCATCGTTGACATTTTCCTGGTGAATCAGGTGAGGGCTTACAGTTGGATCACTGTTTTTGTAGCAGACGACTTGTCAAGATTCCCCATGTCTTTGCCCGGTGCCCATCCTTCCCTGCAGCTCCACTCCATTGATAAAATCGTCCCTTCACTGAATTTAACACCTGCCTCTGCTCTAGCCAAGATCCAGTCTTACACAAAACAATAAACAAAGCTCATGTGGACAGAAATGGATCTTTCCTTCAAAGTAGCGTTTAAGATGTAAGGGTTTAAGAAATAAGTATCGTGCTTAACTGGGAAGCTCAACTGGAGTCCGCCCTGATGAGACAAACACAACACCACCACCACCAACAACAACAACACAGAAAACAAAACAAGAAAAAAAACACAGGCAAGGGGAGGATTCACAAGCGGTCGCCTGGGGTGGAGTCACAGAAACCCTCTAGAGGCCTTCCTTCCTTTCCACGTGTTGTTCAGAACGAGAACTCCGCTCATTTGTGGACACAGGCCCCATCTCAAGATCAGGCGACCCCCCACAAGGAGCGCTGCTGCCCTGGGACTAGAGGAGAGCCCATAGTGCCCTCACTGCGGGTCCCTCAGGGCCTGCCTCTCGCCGCCTACATGCCTGCAACTCTCTCCAGAGAGGGACCTTTGCAGGGTGACCCTGTGGCCCAGCGCTGCTGGCCAGGTGGGAAAGGGAATGGCCGCTTCTCAGGACGCTGTGGTCTTGGAGAACATGGGGGACGGAGGGGCCTCAGCAGCCCGTCAGTGACAGCCGTGGTGGCGGGAGACTGGCAGGGAGCCGGCGCGGGCCTCTGCAAGGCAAGAGCTGTCAGGAGGGATGGGTATGGAGTGAGGACAACCCTCCCTCAGCTAGCAACTGGAAGATGCCCAGGAAGAACTCCCCCACCCTACCCCCACCCCACCCTCACCCCATTCCATGAGTAAGTCAAGGGAGGGGCTGCGATCTGCTTCCTGAGGGAAGGTGGTTGCTGTCCGTGTCCTCTGTCGCTCCGGCTCACAGCAGCCCACAGACAACACTCCAAGCACCTCCCCTCCTGGCCCTGCACAGCCGCATCATCCTCAATGCCTGTCCAAGCCACTACTTTGGCTGTGTGTCCCCCCTCACATGGACGTTGGGCGTGAAGGCCAGGCTCAAAGACAGAGTCAAAAAGATACAGTGGGAAGGGGGGGCATTATACTTTCCAGGGTAAAAGAAACTCCTTTCCAAGGGCCTCTGATCAACTATCAGGGGGTGGGGGGTGGGGGTGGCATAGTCTCCACAGGGATCCCTGTGACTCTGGTCCTTCAATCTCTGGCTTTCTATAAAGCTTTCCCCTGTGGAGCCACTGGGGGATTTGAACCAATGACCCTAAGGTTAACAGCCCGGTGTGTAACCCACTACACCACCACTGCTAATTCAAACATGGTTGCAGGAATAGAGTGGCACAGCCCTGGTGGCAGAGTGGTTACACATTAAGCTGCTAAGACAAGGTCTGCGGTTTGAAACCACCAGCCACTCCATGTGAGAAAGCTGAGAAGTTACATTCTCAGAAAATGAGGGGCCATGCCACACTGTCCTACAGTGTCTCTACGAGTCAGCATCAACTCCATGCAGGGAGCTCATATATTGACAGAGGACTGTCAGAAGTCGAAGCTGGATTCAGAAGAGGGCGTGGAACAAGGGATATCATTACTGATGTTAGCTCGATCTTGGCTGAATGCAGAGACCGCCAGAAATATGTTCACTTGTGCTTCATTGACTATGCAAGCAACTTTACCTACTGTGGATCACAATAAGTTGTGGATCACCTTGAGAAGAATGGGAATTCCAGAGCACTTCACGGTGCTCAAGTGGAACCTGTACCTGGCTTACGAGGCGGCCGTGTGAACAGGAGAAGGGGATTCTGCCCGGTTTAAAATCAGGACAGGTGTGAGGCAGGATTGTATCCCCTCACCAGACGTGTTCAATCTACCCTGAGCAAATCATCAGAGGCGCTGGGTTCCATGGAGAGGAGCGTGGCGTCAGGATGGGAGGAAGGCACACTAACACCTGTGACATGCAGAGGGTGCAGTGCTGTTTGCTGAGCGCGAGGAGGACTTGAAGCACTCGCTGATGACGATCAGGATTGCAGCCTTCCGTGTGGATTCCGACTCAGTGCAAGGAAGACCCACATCCTCACCACTGGACCGACAGGTCACATCGTGATAAAATGGAGAAAGGTTGAAATTGTCAAGGACTTAATTGTGATTGGATCCACCACTGACGCCCATGGAAGCAGCAATCCAGAAATCAAGCAAGTTATCTCATTGGGCAAATCTGCTGCGAGGCGCCTCTTTCAATGTTCACATTTTGAAATGCCACTTTGCGTACAAACGTTTGGACTGGCCTATGCCGTGTTATTTCCCTCCCCCCCCCC
>NW_022111373.1:151144944-151153610 GCF_000313985.2 Echinops telfairi
CCCGCATGCATTCAGAAGCTGTGCAATGAATGTGGAGCACTGAAGGGTGGCTAGTGCCTGTGAACGACGTGCTGACCAAGAGCAGTGAAACGACCACGGCCTGCCAGAAGGAAGCACAGACTGATGTTGGACGAACAGCCTGGATGTTCCTTATAAATGAGGCTGGTGAGACTTCATCTCAGGGGGTGGGCGTGGGATCAGGAGAGGGCAGTCCCTGGGGAAGGCCGTGGAGAAAGGGGAAGACCTCTGGGAGATGGCCTGACACAGTGGCCACAATAAGGGGCATGATCAGGCAGCAATGCCTGTGAGGACTGGGCAGTGGTTCTTCTGTGTGCGTGGGTTGTTGTGGGTTGGAACATTCGCCCGACACCGCACCAAGAACACAGCTGTTGGTGGCCAGCATGGTGCAAGTCACAGTAGCCCTGGGGCACGGGGCCGTGCCACTGCCGGTGTCTGTGGAGGCGTCATGCGGTGTGACCCACAGAGTTGCCCCTGGTTCATTTTGGAAGTAGATCTGCAGATCTTTCGTCCCGGGCTGGCTTAGTCTGGAAGCTCCCCTGAGAGCGTCCAGCATTATAGCACCACATGGGCAGGTGGGCGGGGGCTGTTTTGAGGTGGGCTATTGAAGTGAGGAGCCATCAAGTCATCCCCGGCCCATAGCAACCCCATGCACAACAGAACCAATCACCGCTGGACCTGGGCCATCGGCACAATGTTACTGTGCCTGAGCCCATTGTTGCAGCCCCTCAGTCTGTCCATCTCCCCAGGGCCTCCCTCTCCTTCCCTGCCCAGAGAGGGGACCAGCCATGGCCTCCCCCTTCTTCCAAGAAAGACAAAGACAGAGGAGCAGAAACTCAGGTCCAAAAGCCTCCCCACTGGACTGTGCCCAGCCAGGCTCTCGGTGGCGGGCAGCCTGCTATTTCCCTCTGAGAGTCTCAGATGAGATCCTCACTGTAATTAAATTCCAGACTCCAGCACACACTTCCTGAATTATCCCTAAAAAGAACGGGTTATGTAACCAGCCCCATTACTACTGACAACATGCTGACGGTGGCGGATGGCTCAGGATGCAGAGGCCCCAGTGCACTCGAATGCGGTCCTGTGAAGGGGCCCGCCCGGCAGGGAGCCCTTCAGAGTGGCCCTATGTGGACAGCAATCAGCACTCCTCAGCCCATATTTCATCAATAAGAACCACCCACATGGCTGTCGGGCCAAGAAAATACACTGGCCAGCCCAGCCCTCTCTACAGGGAGAGGGAGCGGTGGAGGACGCGCACACACACACACACACACACTCAGACCGTGTAACGGACCTCAGGGAGAACATACAGTCAACATGAGCAACTGTTTGTTTCAAAGACAAATGCCACCGTGACATGACAGCAACGGCATGCTTGAAATGTCCCTGGAGCCTGTCTCCCTTTCTGGCTGCAGATGCGGCCAAACAGGAGGCTGGAGGGAACGGCTAGGTGGGGTGGGGGATGAAATCAGCTTCTGGCTGGACCAGGGCTCTGGCCCCAGAACCCCAATGCTGTTGACTTCTGAAGGAGCTTCAATGGGAGGCCTGGGCTCTGACTCCAGACCCCACCCTCCCCAGAGTAGCTGGAGTCAGCTCAGCAATGGCAAGGTCCCTGGCAGGATGGGTGGACACCGCCCCTTCCAGCGGTACTGTATGAGCAGAATCGCATTAGCAATGTTTTAGGATAGGCAAGGTTGCAATAACCATTAGGTATGTTGTTGTTGTTGTTGTTGATGCAGCCACCATGTCAATCCATCTGGTGGAGGGCCTTCTCCACTGCCCCTCCACTCCACCAAGCGTGAGCGACGTCCTTCTCCAGGGACTGGTCTTTGCAGTCTCACCATCCTCGCCTCTAAGGTGCGCTCTGGCCTTACTTCCTCCAAGACAGATGGTTTGACCTTGTGTGTCGCAGTCCAGGGCACGTCCAAGCTTCTTCGTCAGCAGCACAATTCAAATGCATCCGTTTTCCTATGCTCCTCAGTACAGTCCCTCCCACAAATGCTGACAATGTACTAGGTAACATCACTTGCAATTTTCAGGTATTAAGGAAATGTCTTCCAGGAAGCCATGCATCCTAGCCTGAGAACACGAGTCACTGAAAGTCCCGAGAATAAGCTCAAGCACACAGCAGGGGTGGGCGGGCGTCGGGGCCTTGCGTGGGTCAGCAGATGTGAACAACGCATGATGCACTGTGACTGCTGGGGGTGGGACCAGGGCCCATAAGTGAGTTAACATATACGAAGGATGCAGGACACTTGATGAAATGTGACTGCCAAGGTGGGGCGGGGTCAGGGCCCATAAGTCGGTTAGCATACTCCCGCGACACTGGCCACAGGACACTGGCCACTGCTACTGCCGACATCTGCGGAAGGACACGAGAGTCCACTCCTGCTGCGGGCTGGGATAGAAGCTGCCTGGCCGTCCCCTGGGAGCTTTAGAAGCAGAGCACATTCCGTCACAGGCAGCCTATTTCTTGACCTCAAAGCCATCGCTTCCCTTCAACCAGCCCACCTGCCCTTACCCCAGTCCACCCTCCATGACAGAGGAAACCTGCAGCCCCAGGCTCTGTGTCCAGCCTGGGCTGGGAACACGAGAGCTCCCCTCTCCTTCCCTCAGCATCTGTGCCTGGTCCCATGCCTGAAAACCACGTTCCTCAACCAGTGCATTTCTTGTTATTGTTCCACGAAATGCCACAACATGAAGAGTTTGTATCTCATGTTCAACAAACCATGCTCACTGCTGTGGAGTTGTCTCCTACAGCGGCCCTGCAGGACAGGGTGGAGCTGCCCAACTCTTTACGGAAGCAGAAAGCCTCGTCTTTCTCCCTCGTATGGCTGGTGGTTTTCAACCGCTGACCTCAAGGTAGCAGCCCAAGAGATGACCACTGCGCCACCCGGGCTCCTCCACAAACTCAGTCACTGCCACTCAGGGGAGGGTGGAGCTGCCCCCGGGGGGTACTGAGATGGTAACTTCACCGACGTAGAAAGCCCCATCTTTCTTCTGCAGAGAAGCTGGTGTTTCGAACCGCAGACCTAAAGATTAGCAGCCCAACACATAACCGTGATGCCACCAGGGCTGCTCCTCCACCATTATTCTACTGAGAAGAGGGATTCTCTCTGTAATCTGGAGAACTCAGGAAGTAAAGTGTGAGGTGATGGTACACATGGTGTGGGGGCAGCATCTGACCGCCTCTGACTTCGTTAGCGGGACAGACAAACTCCACAGCAGCCAATGGCCAAGTCTGCTGAGGCTGCCGTCACAGGTGCTTCCCCTCCCCTCTCTTTACCAGCTGATGCCAACGGTCCCTCGGGCAGCTCTCTCTGCTTCTCGACTGTGTTCCATCCTGCTGCCTTGGCCACACAGAGCTCACAGACCTGGCCTGTGAGTGTGGGGTTTATCAGGGAGATGAACCAGCTACTGTCGGGACCAGAAGGGCTCAGGTCACAGTTCTTCAGTCCGGGCAGCCTCTTCTCGGCTGTGCCCGCAGGCAGGCCTGCCACTGCTCCTCAGTCCCTTGGCTACTCATCCCCGCGGCCTCGGCCCTGCTCAGGCTGAGCCACCAAGCTTGGTGAGCACTGCCAGCAGAAGCTCCAGATAGTGCTCAGCTCTATCTGCACAGGCCCCGGAGAGACCCAGCTCTGTAAGAAGGCTCCTACCCAAAGGCACTCAGTTGCCCTGCTCTGTGCTGGGGAGCCACCCGTCTGCTGCCTGTGTGCGTGCCACGTCTCTGTCCCCAGGGCCACAGCTCTCTGGGTTCTGGGTCACAGAGAACTTCAGTGTGGGGGGACTAGGGGTCCCAATGCCTTGCCCCACTCTGGGGCTGCTCTCTTGATGGTATTGAGATGGGATCTCTCAGCTTCTGAGATGCACATGTTGAGCCTGGCAGGGAGGCAGGACTGGCTCCTATGAGATTCCCCACCCATACTGGTGGGTTAGGCGTTGGACTGCCAACTGCAAGGTCAGCAGTTTGAAATCACCGGCTGTTCCTCACAAGAAAGAGGATGATTTCTGCTCCCAGGAGGAGTGATAATCTTGGACGCCAGCAATGGCAGTGCCATGGCCTCCTGTAGGATTGCCAGGAATAAGAGCGGACTCGATGGCAGTGTGTTTTGTGTTGGCATGGACGACTCCACAAGGGGCCAGGTACCTTCCTGATGGTATTAGAAAACTTTCTAGGCCCCCCAGTGGGCCACAAACACCTCACTTTGCATAGACCTAGCCAGTCGGATGGGTGGCTACTGGTGGCTTGTTGACAATGAAAGGCTTGGACTGTGCGGATCATGTGGAGTCATGAGCATGGAGAACAATGGGGTCCCAGAACACTCTCCCGGGTTCATGCAGAAATGGTACCTACACCAGGAGGCAGTTGGTCAAACAGAACAAGGGAACAGGTATGGCTTAAAGTCAGGAGAGGTGTGTGTCAGGGTTGCATCCTCTCGCCAAACTGATTCCATCTGTATGCTGAGCTGGATTCTAGGAAGAAGACTGCGGCATCAGGATTGGGGAAGGCTCCTGAGCAACTTGCGATGTGCCTTGCCCTTGAAAGAGGACTTGCGGCTCTTGCTGGTGAAGATCAGGGACTGCAGCCTTAAGAAGTCAGACTACACATTGCCTTGGGTGCATTGTGGCACAAGACATCCTTAAAGAGCAAGGGTGTCACTTGAGGACCACAGAGTGCCGAGTCCAGCCGTGGTCTGTTTTAGTAGCCTCCTAGGCCTGTGGGGTTGGACAGTGATGAAAGAATACTGCAGAAGGGCCAATGGGTGAGATGTAGGTGCTTGCCAAGGATACTGAGATGTCCACTGGCGCCAGGAAGAACAAGCAAACAAGTGAGTGTGGGAAGAGGAACAGCCAGCACACCCCTTGGAGGGTGTGAAACTTGTCCCTAGAGAAGGATACCATGCTTGGTAGAGTCAGCAAGGACCAAATGGACACCATGCTGCAACAGTAACAACAATTTGGGGAACAGGGCAGGACTTGTGGTATACGGTCAGGACAGGGAGAGACACAGGTCTCAGAACCATCAACCAGAGTCAACAGGGAGAGAGACATGTATCAGAACTATCAACCACAGTCAACAGGGAGAGACACACATCAGAAACATCAACCAGAGTCAACAGGGAGAGAGGCTTGTGTCAGAACCATCAACCATAGTCAACAGAGAGACATGTATCAGAACTATCAACCACAGTCAACAGGGAGATACACATGTCAGAACCATCAACCATAGTCAATGGAGAGACACATGTCAGAACCATCAACTACAGTCAATGGAGAGACACGTGTCAGAACCATCGACCACAGTCAACAGGGCAGCGTGTACCCCGGGGGGGAAGCTCAGGAACAGAGAAGGAGGAGGGATGAAACAGGAAATGGGGAGGAAGTAGGGAGAGGGCTGTAACATGGTGGAGACTGTGACCTCGATTGTGGATCAAAACACAAGTGAACTGTTGCTGGGAAACCTGTTTGCTCTGCAATCTTTCTCCGAAATGAACCAAGGAAGGGGTGAACACATGAACGAACAAACCAATAAACAAGGGCTCACAACCATAATCATGGGAGATGAATCAAAGGAGAGAGGGCTCAGAGAGTTTCCGAATGAGGAGGGCAGGCACCCACACGGGTCACTCAGATCTCAGGGCCTGGCTGGCCCAGGTGTAAAGCCTCTTTCTGAGCCCCTTCCAGGCCTCAGCCCAGGCTCTCCTGGAACCTGCAAGTTATCTCAGGCTGCATGTGTGGTGTATTAGTCTAGGTACTTTGGAGAAACAAATCCACAGCAACTCATGTATAAGAGAGAGTTTTATGCAAAGAAAATGTGCATCACGAAAACATCCCAACCCAATGCTGCCCAAGCCCACAAGTCCAACATTAACCCATTAACCCAACACCAGTCCACAAAGTCCTCCACCTCACAAAACAGAGGCAATGATGCCGACTGCAGGAGGAAAGCTGAGTCAGTAAACGAATAAGCATCTCAGCACTAGCAGGGGTCTCCATAAGGCTGTTCCAGCACCCAGGGCTGCATCGGGATAGGTCCATGCGGCTTCTCCTTGGGGATGTCTTGTAGGATGTCAATCTTGCAAGCTGAAGCAGGAAGCTGCTAAGGCAGCTGCATCCTGGTGCGACCATCACAAAGCAAGAGACCCGAGAACTAGAAAGGCGAGGCTTCACCACCCATTTATCCCTCCGCCTTTCAACCAGCACCACATGTGATTATCGGCCAGGCTGGCACAATTAACTAACTCATGTGGGTTTCATTCAAGAAAGAAAAACACCCCCTGCGTCCCACCAGGACATGAAGAGGGCGTCAGAAGTCTCTCCACAGCGCCCAGGGTGGTGTTTAAGGGTATGCCTGCACCCCAGGGCCTCAGATGGCTTTTTAATGCTTTTTAACAAGAACACTGGGGCACAGCATGTAGTGACCCCACAACGGCAGACACCCCCTGCCCTCACACCGATGCCCCTCCCAGCCAGTGGACCAGACATGTATGACTGCCCATGGGCCACAGACCCACTTCAGAGCAGCAGGTGGTCGCATCTGTTCCCCATGTAGCCGCTGCTGGGTTCAAACTGCATCCTGGCACTTCACCCCCTGCACCAGCAGGGTGCCGTCAGATGAGGAGACCATGGCACCTTCGTGCAAAGAGGCCGGCCACATCCCACTCCCCTGCCACCGCCAGTCTGTCTCCATGCGCATGCTGCTGACGGCACACCCTCTCTTCCCAGGGAAGGTCCCACAGATCTCCTAACCGTTCCTCACCCTCAACATCAGGAGCAGCAGGGGAGCATCTCCAGGTGCTGTTCAAGTGCAGGCCAGCAGCCCCAACACCTCCAGGTGCCATAAAGGTGCAAGCCAGCAGCCCCGCCCCCCTGCCCCTGCCCCACAGGAAACAAGCCACGGTGGCGGCGACCAGCACCCACCTGCCAGACCAGGTGTTCCTGGGCCTCGGGCTTGGTAGCCAGGCAGGCGCTGAGCACGACCGTGTGGGAGGCAGAGGTGAGAGCGCTGGCAATGATGGCGTCACGCATGTTGAAGGGCAGCATGGTGTAGACAACGAAGACGATGAAGAGGAAGAAAGACACCTGCAGAGAGAAGAGCAGCCGTCAGGTCAGCTGAGGATGGCCCTCCCGCAGGCCATCTCGTGCCAGCACCGGCAGTCCTGCAAGCCCCTTGGATTACCCCACAGGATGTAGCACAGGCCCCTCAGGGTTCCTGAGCTGCATCTGGGTCCCCAACACAGTCAGTGTTGCAGGGCAGCCACACAGAATTGTGGGTATAAAGTTAGGCCTACAGGATTTGGTTGTTTCCTGTAGACAACCTGTAGGTTAGACCTGCTGGTGTTGCTATCCACGGGGTCAGTGGTTCGAACCACCAGCTGGTCCTCGGGAAGGAGATGAGGCTGCCTGCCTCTGTACAGATTGACAGTCCCCAAAGCCCTGTGGGTCCCCCTGCTCCATCCTAGAGCGTCCCACCAGTCGGGTCGCCTGGGCGGCAGTGAGTCTGGGAGGCTGTTGGGTGCACAGATGTCTGAGAATGACCCCAGTGTGCGGGCACAGGGAACCAGAGGGGTGCATGCGGTTGGGAGGAGGGTGTCTGCAGGCCTCCTGGACGCAGGGCCGCTCCGACCTCCAACCTGTGAAGCACCACGTCTGTGGACTGCAGTACAATGAATGAGGCCACCTGGCCTGTGAGCCTGACCAGATGCCCTGCCAGCCAGCAGGCCCACCTACAGGGCAGAACTACCCCTGGGCTTCCTAGGCTATAAACCTCCTGCTGCTACCAGGCCCAAAGCTGGGGGTCCCACGGTCAGAAGATGTGAATGGTCAATGGCAGAGATCAGGAGGAACACTGAGGCCCCCAACCATGTCCCCTGAGAGGGGTCGGTGAGCCCAGGGCATGGGGAACTGGCAAGGTCGGCCATGTCTTCCAGTCACCCACCAGCTCCCACCGGTGACCAGACCAGGACGTGGCTCTCAGGGACCAGCTTGGGCCCCAGCCTGCTCACCACAGCTTCCCTGGTGGCTTTGGGGAACAAACACGCTTTGTCTCACATGCCTGAGGCTGGAAGCCCGAGTTAGTGCAAATCCACCGGTGACCAAGGGTCTTTCTCCCCTTCATGGAGACTCAGCAGCACCCGCCCCAGCCACCCCCGGGCTGGCACGTCCATTGCGGGGAGTCTACTGTGGAGAGGTTTCTTTTACATTTTCGATCCAGCCCCATTTCTACCAAATACGGAGAAAGGGCCAGAGCGCAGGCTCCCTGAGCCCCTTCTGCTGCCATGCCCCACTGGCCCCACTGGCCACTGAGCCAACAGGACTAATTCCAGATTGGAACCCCGTTTTCAGACTGTGCAAAAGCCTCCTTAGAAACTCTTGGAAATTAATGTGCCAGCATTCCAAACCCGCTTTAGGACCAGAACTCAAGCTGCAGCCGGGGCACCAGCTGACGCTCAGAAAGGAGCGCTCCTTTCCCCAGAGACGCTTCTTCAGCCAAGAAGACACTTGTGAGTGTCCGCTCTCTGGACACGGGAGGGTTTCTCTACATGGTCTGTCGTTGGCAACAGAACCGACTCTTCTTTGACGGACAGCCTGCCTTCAACCAGGAGTGATGGGGCCATGAGTCACTGCGAGACTCTCCTCTCCCGAAA
>NW_022111373.1:151153732-151155012 GCF_000313985.2 Echinops telfairi
GCTGAGGGAAAATGGTGGGTCTTTCTCTGCCTCTTTTCCTGAGACTGGGTCGGAGGTGCATCACAGGTTTGTAAAAGCTCAAGAACAGTAGGAATTCAAGTCGGACACACTCAGGAAGCAGAGGTGGGGGGTGTGGTCGAAAGCGTCCCAGGAGACTGCACCCCGACCCCTACCTGGGGCAGTTCCTGCTCTTTCTCCTGAGCCCCGTGTGGCCGGGGCACCCGGCTCGCTCTGGTGGTGACGTAACCCTTCATCCTCTCACTGGCACAGACCTACATGTCTCGGCGATCCACAGAGGAGCGGCTCCATTGGCCACCATGCACACCCCCACAGTCCATCCGTCTGGCCGCTCTCAGAGGGATGTCCTTTGGGCTCGGTGTTGGCACCGGTGTTCAGAGCAGCAGCAGCAGCAGCAGTACGCCCGTGGGCCACCTTCCAGCAGAGCTTCCAGACTCAGGCAGACTACAGAGCAGATCTGGACAGGGACTTCCCCAACCCCGCCAGGGAAACCCTGCCGACCATGACAGACGTGGCCCCATCATCACCCGGGACCCACCCCTGGATGAGGCCACCCATGTGGTCAGTGAGCTGGGTCAGTGGGGAGCGCGAGGACTCCGTCCACAGAAAGAACACTGTGCCTCCCAGAATTGATCTTCCATCAATCGCCAAACACTCCAGTAGCCGAACTTGCCATCAGCACCCTCTTGCTGTCCACGTGGGACGAGCCCCAGCAAGGGGGTCCAGTGTTTTGTGTCAGCCAGCCCCACCCAGCCGGGAACAACCCACTCTGTTGTCGAGGCTGGAGCAGACCCATCAAATCCCCATCGGCGGTGGAGCATCGGGGCTAGAGCCTCTCCAGTTCTGGGCATACATCTGCCTGGAAATGAGAACCCAGCACCACTCTGCCTCGTCCAGACACACACACACACACACACACACACACACACACACACACACACACACACGCAGGTGGTGTGAGAGAGGTCAGGCCAACTCCTGCCGGTGCTGAGGGTACAGTGTCTGACGTGTGGTTCAGATAGCTCCATGGGCATGACCGCCACCCTCATCAGCCGGACCCTGAAGCAATCGCTTCTGGGGGGGTCACGGCCATTGGTGTTATGGCTGTGAGCTCGCTCACAGCCACCCTCGCCCGCCCCGTCAGCTCCCGTCCTCGTGAACCGGACCCTCTTGCTCTGCAGGGTTTTCAGAAGTCCTCAGGCCTTTCCTCCTCGTCCCCGTCCCAGCCACGCACAGGCCACCGCAGACTGATGGGAGTGGGG
>NW_022111373.1:151155228-151169855 GCF_000313985.2 Echinops telfairi
AGGGGTCCCAGGAACACTGTGACCATCAGGAGCTGACCTCCAGGCGCCTCCCGGTGGTTAGAAGCTGTGACCTCTCAGGTAGCCACCACTGCCTCCCAAGCTGCGCCACCTCACCCAAAGGATTCTCCTGCACTCACCCACCAACATGGGCAGCACGGGCGTGGGCCTGCCCAGGGGGCCTCACATACTAACAAACCCAGTGGACACGGGGGTCAACAAAGCAGACGTTACTGTCCCCGTGTGTCAACATTGTTCTAATGGCCTCCACTGTGTTACTGTGCTACTGTGTTATTACGATATGTTGTTAGTACGTGTTATTACTATGCAATGTTACTGTGTTGTTACTGTGTGTTGTTGCTGTGTTACTATGTGCTATATTGTGTTGTTACTGTGTGTTGTTAATATGTGTTACCGTGTGTTTTTATTATGTGTTATGTGTTATTGTGTGCTGTTACTGTGTGTTACTGTGTGTAGTTACTATGTGTTATTGTGTATCGTTACTGTGAGTTGTTACTATGTGTTACTGAGTATTGTTATGTGTTGTAAATGTGTGTTGTTACTATGTTGCTGTATTACTATGTATTACTGTGTTTTATGTTGTTGTGTGTTGTTACTGTGTGTTGTTGCTATGTTACTATGTGCTATTGTGTGTTGTTACTGTGTGTTATTGCTATGTGTTACCATGAGTTTCCCACAAGATCTACCCTGTCCTGTGTGGTTGCTGTGAGTCAGCATGAACTCGATGGCCATGAGGTTGGTTTTTCGGTTTTGAGCCAAACTGAACCTCAGTGGCACAGTGGGTTACAGGTTGGGCTGCTCTCCGCAAGGTCAGCGGTCTGAACCACCAGCTGCTGCTCGGGAGAAAGAGAGACTGTTGCTCCCATAAAGGTTTCCAGCCCAGAACCTGGACACACAGCCACCTGGAGACTGAACCCCCGGCAGCTGGCTCTCTGTGTACGGAGCAGGGCCATTCCAGAGGGAGGTCCCTCCCGCATCACGGCTCTAACTGTGGCTTCGGAAGCTCATACATACCAGACCCCAGACAGTGCAGACACAGATTCCCCAGGGCCCTGTCCATGGTCAGTCACTGAGCAGTTTGCTGGTGTTCAGGGACCTGCAGGTGACCCCGGTAAAATGGAGCCTGCCCCCTCTTGACTGAGTCCCTGTGCTGTAGCTGTGTGCTGCCCAAGGCCATGACATGGACAAGGGTCAGCGTTTCACGCTAACGCAGACACACGACACGGTCACCACCCAAATGGCCAACACAAACACTGTCTTTGTGTCAAGTTTATTTCCGGCTGTAGAAGCAGCCTTACGAGCAGCTGGTTCTCTGAAAGCCCCACACAGACAGACGGTCTTGTGTCCCTGGAGGCCAGCCTCCACACCAAGGGCAGTGACCCATGGAGGCCAGAACGTGAGTGTGCATAGTCTCCACCCCACTGCACACCCTCCCCCTCGCTCACTCAGAAACCCTGCTCATACAGCCCAGGGGCCAGGCAGGCAGCACCAGCCAAGGTTTCGTAGCGATGGGCGTGGCCCTCAAATCCAGTCTGACTCCTCGCAGCCCCACATATGCAGAGTCCAGCTGCTCCCAGGGCTCCCCCAGATATGGCCTTTTGAAGCAGCTCACAAGGCCAGCTGCCCAGGGGCCTCCTTTGGTTAGTCATGGATGATGATCCCCACTGTCCCTAGTCACTAACCGTCCATCCTTGGTCACTACCATCTGTGCTACCCTGTGGCCCATGGATAAAGCTCTCGACTGGTTGGAACTGTCGGGCTCAGCCGGGGTGACCCTTGGGCACTGTCCTGCTCAGGCCTCTCTGGCCACTGGGAGCACAATGGGAAGGGCTTGTTGTGGGGTCCTGTGTCCTCAGAGAGGAGCCGTGTGAACAGCTGTCTGTTCAATGCCCAGGCAGAGGACAGCGATTACAGGCCAGGGCAGCAGGTTCAGCCAGACCACATCTAAAGCAACCAAGCCCCGCAGCCAGAAGCGGGCCCCACTCACAGCGTCTGGGGCGGCAAATGTGTGCTGAGCCTTCCTTCACGGCATGTCTCTTATTTTCAGTGTTTTCTTGGAGATTAGGTGGGGCTTTACATTTCCAATCACCAATTTTGTATTCAACAACTTAAATGACTTACCAAGCTCTCAGATAGCTTGCCCTGCCCCGCCCCCCCCCCTGATTTCTCTCCTCCATCCACTAGGGTTCTGTCCTGCGCATCACTCAAGTTAACCCCCGTCATCCTCCCGCTTGACCATCTTATTCCTGCCCTTACCCCTCGCCCGGTCAGCACCAATGGCTCTTTCCCAGACTGTCCATCTGTAAGGGGCCACAGCCTCAGCTTCCTCCCGAGCAGGGGCTGGTGGGTTTGAACCGCTGACCTTGCAGTTAGTAGTAAAACGCTTACTCAACAGCACCAGTGGGCTTCCCACAGGTCTATTTGAAAATATAAATCCATAAACGCAGGCATGCTCATACAAAGCAGACATGACTGTCAATGTGGCTTCCTGAGGAATTACTTAACGAAGCAAACCCAAACCCAGTGGCAGGAGGCGGCTCCGTCCTTAGCGAGCTGGGGCCAGAGTGGAACAGTCCCTCTGGGCTTCTCAGGTGGGGAACTTCCCGTGCATGAGGAAGCCTCGCCCTCCTCCCGGGAGGCGCTGGAGGGTTTGTGACTCTGCACTGGCAGCCCCCATATGGCCCACGATGCCACCACACTCAGACTTCCTGCCATTGTGGTGATGCCACCGCGGAGCGACCTGTAGGACCGGGTAGACCTGCCCAGTGGGGTCCAGGGCCCCGCATGAAGGAGCCAGTGGGCACTGACTCATCAAGGATGAAGACTGCCTGCAAAGACGAAGACCCCGCCGTCTGTCCACGCACCAATGTTTAACCCATCAGCAGGACAGGCATCTCTTCCAGGGACACACGCATAGCCACCAAACAGAGCACAGCCCGGGCCACAGAGCAAGTGCCACGCACAGTGACTGAGCGGAAGTCCTGGGGAGGCCAGCTCCGAAGCGTCAGAGACAACGGTGCGGATGATATTGTGCAGCTGCTGTGGGGCAACGACAAAGGTCAGTGGATCAGAGTGGTTCTTGGGTGTTGTGGTAGAAAACATGCTTGAATTCCAAAAGGGATCATGATACCTCGTTTGTGCTATGCAGACAACCCGTGCAACGGGTCCAAAAGGACGGAAACGGGAGCAGGGGAGACATCCAGAGAAAGCGCGTGCTGAGACAGAACTCACAGCACGGAAGATCCGTGAAGGTGCCGCCAGCCCCCACGGCCATGGTCACTTCAGTGGAAGGCTCGAGGAGCTGCCCTGGCATTCCTGCCAAACACAGCAGCAACAGCTGAGCATCACCGGATACTTGTGTCCACAATTGAGCTCAGGAAAAGGCTCGGTGAGGAGACCTAGCCATCGCACCGGCTGTCTGACCCTGAAAACAAGTGAGCACGGATGAGAGCGAACTCCTGCTGTGGCTGTGGTCTGCTCTCGCAGCCAACCAGGCATCGCCCACCACAGCGACCTGCAGGACAGGCAGAAGGGTCCCTGGGGTGATGTGCCTTCCAGTCTGTTCCAGCTCAGCTCCCTAAGTCCAAGGGGTGGAAAGAGCCCCCAGTGCTGGGCCGTCCTGCCTGGCCTGTGCTGTGCTCGCTGGGCTGGGCTGTGCAGCTCACTGAGCCTCTTCTTCCTGCTTGCGGGCCTGTTATCAGCCACGATGATGCCCCTCAGGATGGCTCCCCTGACAATGTGCACAAACACCGAGACAACTTGTGGCAGTTACACCATCTCCTGTCAACTTGCGAAGAGGTGGAGTCTAGCCTGTCAATCATGTCACAGCCAATGAGGCCTCTGTGCAGGTGTGGTCTACGCCTGATGATTCTGGGAGCTCAGTCTTCCTCCCTGGAGTCGGGACACATACTCTCTCTGCTTGACATTCCTGTTGACAAGACAGATGGAGCTACGCTGATGGAGCCAGAGCCCTGGAGCTGGAGGAGCCACATGGAGACCCACACCAGTGCTGAGATGCTTCAACCGCCACTGGATCCACAAGACTTTCCACCCATTGGCATGTGATCTTCCTGCATTCAGCAACATGGCATGTATTGCGTAAGTCTGAAAAGGACTTTATAGATTAGTATCGGACATATGGGATAATATTGGACTTATGGACTTGATCTGGACAGGGCTGGGATGTTTTCTTAATACACAATTACTCTTTTTATAAAGCTCTTTGTTATACACATAAGTGTCTATGAATTTGTTTTTCCATTCAACCCAGACTAACACACAATGTCTCACCATCATCCTCGCTTTGAAATAGCACCCCGCCCCACTGCCTGTCTTCCCAGTGCATGGTACAGGCAATGTTCTCTGCCAAGATCATCATCCAAATGCATCAATTCTTCTTCATCGGCCTCCAGCTTTCACATGCTTATCTGGTAATTGAAAATGCATGGCTTCCGGCAGGTCTACCTCAGTGTTCAACATGGCTCTGTGCTCTGGAACACTTGACAGCAGTCTTCTGCGCAGGTTCCTCGACTACAGCGTGGCCTCTGCTTTCCTGGCAGCTGCTCCCAGGCTGTCGAGGCAAATAAAATGAAACCTTTGACAGCTTCCATATTTTCCTCCCTTATCAGGCTGTACTTGTTGGGCCAGTTTCGAGGGTGTTTGGCTCTGTGTGCTGAGGCGTAGTCTGTACGGAAGGCTGTACATCTCACGGGTCACTGCCTCAAGTCCTCTTGGCTTCCTTTCTGCAAGCGAGGGTGAGCCGTCTGCAGATGGCAGGTTGTGAATGACTCTTCTCCCATCTCAATGCCTTGTGCTTCTGCACAGAGTCCAGGCTCACGGAATACTTGCTCAGCACACACACACACACACACACACACCTGATGCACATCGTCCCTGATTTTAAACCTTATAGTGATTCTGGGGTGGGTGATGAACCGCAAGGTCAACAGTTCAAAACCACCAGCCATTCTATGGGAGAAAGACGACGCTTTGCCTCCGGTAAAGAATTACAGTCTCAGAAGCCCACAGGGCAGTTCTACTGTGTTCAAGAGGGTCACTGTGAGTCAATATCAACTCAATGGCAGTGAGCTTGAACATCCTCTCTTTGTCCCTGACTTTCACATTCCAATAGCCAATACTCATCAATACATCGGATGGCATGTTTGATCAATGTCAGACTGAAGCAATTGGTAGTATCTTTCCATTCCATCACTAGCTTCTTGTGTTTTGTGCTGAGTATAAATAAAATGACTAGACTTCCTTGTATGGGGACAGATGTGATCCTGTCACAGATGGCAGGGTACTTCAAGATTGACCTTGTGATGCCCTTTTGTCATTCCTGACGGCAACCCCCAACCCCCACTCCCAGGTTATCTAACTGAAAATGGCCACTTCAACTCGCTGATGCTGAGGGAGCAGTCTGTCATTCCATTTCACTCCCCCGACTTCCAGTCTCCATGGGCTCCCATGTCAGGCATCTTACGTTCTCTCGATTAGTGGATGTCTGCAGCTGTTTCTGCTCATTCCAGTCTGGCTCCATCAGCAAATGAAGGTCCCCAAAGCTTGCTTCTATCCATGCTGTGGAGATCGCAGCTCTTTCTCAATAGTTTGAGGGCCTTCCAAACTGAGGGTCTCTCCCTTCTGCTCCCTGGAGCAGCTACCCTCTTGGGAGCCCACAGGCACCGCCAGGAGTCAGAGTTCGTTGCTTTTTGGTTTAAGCACGTAAGTAGCGAAGCCCTGGGGGCACCGGGACCTGCACACTGAAGTGCTGACCATGAGGTCAGGGGCTGGAACCCCTGGCCGCCACTTGGGGGAAAGATGGGGCTTCTGCAGCCCCACCCTGTGACACAGTGGGGGCACAGGCCAGCGCGGGTGGGGGGGTCACCGTGAGTGGGGACCAACTTGGTGGCAGTGAGGTATTTGGGATATGACCAAAGGGGAATGACTCCACCCCTGATAAGCCAGGAGGCCTGAGGACAGAGACCCTCAGTCCTGGAGAGGACATGGTGCTCAGCAAAGTGGAGGGGCAGCGGAAGAGGAAGGCCTTGGGCGAGACGGACGGATGGACAGACGGACGGACAGACGGTACAGTGGCTGCAGCAGAGGCCTGAACATCAGAACCGTGAGGGTCACGCAGGCAGGACCAGGCAGGGTTTGCTTCTGTTCGGCATGTAGGGTGGTGAGGAGCCATACCCGGGGCACCTGGCAACCACAATGTCCATGACCTGTGGGAAGTGGCTCAAACACCACAGTGACCCCAGTCTGCCCCCGCCCATGACACTGCTGTTGTCCACAACAACCCCACAAGTCCCAGCAGAATGGCCCCTGTGGGTTGATAAGGCCGTAAACCCTCCTGCCAGCAGACTGCCTCCTCTTTCTCCTATAGAGGGGATGCTGGGCTCAAACCGCCGTCCTCTGAGTTAGCAGCCAAGCACTTTCACCACCGCACTCCCGGGCCTGGCTCAACAAGCCTGATTGTGAGTGCTTCAGTAACTTGGGCCTGATCTGCGTAGCTGAGGCCACAGTGCTGGCCAGCAGGTGGGCAGGCCCAGAAGAGAGAGAGCTGGCCACACCTCACAGACTGATTTGCCTAAACCCCCTGCCTCCAGGTCCCCCTCCACCCCCCACCCCACCCCAAGACCTGGACCACGAAAAACCGGCCATCCACTGTGGCGCAGCCTCCTGTGAAAGCCAGGTCACTGGGTGGGCAGAGACCTGGAGGAACCAGGGCGGCACAAGCTCACCCAGCAGTCACTGCTGCGCAGGAGCCAGCAGAACAGACCTTGGGCACTGGGAACATCTCTGGGGAGGGAAGCCACAGACGGGCCAGAAATGGTTGTCACACTGTAGGCAGCAGGCAGAGGGTGGAAATGACTGGCTACTTACAACTCTGTGATCCTGCGACACTTTTACCTACTCAAAGTGTCACTGTGGTTTAGAAACAGAATCTTGAAGATTCAAAGCACTCGTCTGACAACGCTGCCATCCACTGACTGCCAGATCAGTGAGTTCTCCCCAGGGAAGGGCTTTCAATCCACGTACTTGCTGAAATGAGTCCCTAACCTGCAGAGAGCTACAAAGAAACCCTGAGATTTGTCTCTGTGTTAACAGGAGGATTCACATTCTGTAATAGTATTTCGTAGCACACAGAGGTGCGTGTGCCGGAATAAAACAAGTGACTGTCATGTGCAAGCTGCTGATTGCTGCTGCTGTTAGGTGTGATCCAGCCAGTCCTGGCCCATAGCTACCCCAAGTCCAGCAGGAGTCACCCCAAGTCCAGCAGGTGATGTTTGTGCCTGGTGTGCAGGCACTGTGTCAGTCCACCTCCTGCTGGGCCTTCCTCTCCCTCGCTGCCCCTCCACTTTATCAATCGATCACTGGGTATCCTCCCCCACCCCTACCCACCCTTGTCACCCAAGGCCATAGTGCCCAGCCATCCCATCTTCTGATTTTCACTCCTGGGGCCACATTGGTCCTGCTGTGAAGCAGCGGGTGGCCCTGGATTCTCCAGTCCTCCCCAGCCCTGGGGCTCCTCCGGGGGGACAAGCATTCATTGCAGACGCACCTCGTCACTACTGTCCTTTCCAGGGACTGGTCTCTGGATTAAGGGGCCTTGGTGGTGCCGTGGGGGGTTTCTCACCAGGCTGCTAATGGCAAGGTCGGCAGTTCAAACCTACCAACTGCTCTGCAGAAAAAAGACGAGGCTCTCTACTCCATAAAGAGTCACAGTCTCAAAAGTCCCCAGGGGCAATGCACTCTGTCCTACAGGGTCGATATGTGTTGGCATTGGCTCAATGGCAGAGACTTTGGCGTTTGGGTCTCCCAGCTGCCAACAGGCCCTGCATACATGCTTCCCTCTGGCCAGTGTGATGCAGCTGTGTCCTCCAAGCCTGAGCTGTGTGCGTTCATGTCAACAGCAGCGTCTCTGCACAGAGGGAGCCAGCTGGCATTGCAGGTTACACGCTGGGCTGCTAACTTCAAGTTTAGCAGTTCGAAACCACCAACTGTTCCTCCGCAGGGATATGGGGTTTTCTCCCCCCAGAAAGAGTTACAGCCCCAGAAGCCCCCAGGGGCAGTTCAGCCCTGTTCTACAGGGTCGCTGTGGGTCGGCATTGCCTCTATGCTGGTGAGTTTGGGTCTGGGTCTGCTCTGGGTCTGGGTTTGCTTGAGGGATTTCTTCCTCTGGATGAGACCCTGCTCCTTGGGCCTGCAGTTGTTCGTGTAGGTTTGCATCAGAGAGAGGAGACACGACGCTGCTCTCCCACCAGCAACCTGTGGGACCCCAAAACCCAGACCCAACCCCTTTTTCCTATGAGATCTGAACACTCCCCTGTCCCCCACCCCGGGGGTCTTGCTCACAGGGAGAGAGGCCAGGGTGGCCCTCATCCCCACTCACCCTTGCAGGGTCCCACTGGGACCGCCCTAATGGCTCAGGCTGGGGAGAGGAGGGCTTTCCTTTGTGTCAGCACCCAGAAGGCCGAGAATGAGCAGCTGTTTGCACAAGGAGGTCAAAAACCCCATGATGAACCCGTAGCTTCCTCCCAGACAGGCACAGAGCCAGCCTCTTCCACCTAAGCCAAAGCACAGGGCTTGGCCAGGGCTGGGGCTGTGTCTACCCTGATTCCTGGGGCCTTGGGGCAGGGGAGTGGGGGCAGGTCCTTCAGGGCAGACACAGCAGGCAAGGCAAAGAGAGCTGACCCCCTCATTCTCTGCCCCCCTTCTCTCTCCCCTCTTCCCCACTCCTCTCTCTCTTTCTGTTTCTTTTTCTCTCTCTCTCTCCCCTCTCTTCTCTCTTTCTATCTCTCTCCTTTTCTCTCCCCTCACTCTCCCCACCTTCTCTCTCTTCTCTCTCCCCTCTTCCACCCCCACCCCACCCCTCTCTCTCCCCTCTCTCACACTTTCTCCTGCACCTGGTCACTACTGACCTGCCCCCCTGTGATTATTAGAAACACAAGCAGTTCTGGGCAATCCTCAGCCCCCACCCCTGCCTCCCAGAGGTCCCCAAGTCGGGGTGACATGCAGAGGCTAGATGGACTCTTTCCAGTTAGAAACGCTTTCACAGGGACAGATGTAAACCTTAGCCACGTGTCAGAGATGCCATTGAAGGCTTGCCGGGCAGAAAGGCCTTATACTGCTTTGAACTGAAGGGCCCAAGCCCGGCCATGTAGCTGATTCCGACTCACAGAGACCCACGCCGGTTCCCACAGTGACGCTCTTCACAGGAGCAGATGGCCTCATCTTTCTCCCCAGGGGCGGCTGGTGGGTTTGAACCACTGATGTGAAAAGGGAGAGGAAGTGGTTCCAGAGGGGCAGAGGGGAGTCTACTTCTTTGTCATGTGCTGCAGGGCTGCCGGTCAGCTCTCACACCCTCTCTGCGCAACATGGGCTCACCTCAGCATGACCCTCTCACCCAGCCAGCGGGCATCGGCCCCAACACAGATCCCCCCTGACCACCAGGCCTGGCCCCTGTGGTCAGAGAAGAATCTTGCTCCCCAGGGGCTGACAACTCAGGGGCAAGGGTCAGGCTGTTCTTAAAAGGTGCTGCTGGTGGCCTGGCCTCTCGAACCTGTGGCTTTCAGTGGCTAGGGACCCCTGTGGTGCTCACACACCCCTTCCTGCAAAGGAACCGTGTGCTCTGCTCTTACTGTCCCTGCAGGGATGCCTGTGTGTGTGATGGAATGTACCTCTGACACCCCTGAGTCCAGTGTCCCTCCAGTGTCTTTCCTGACCTCCTCTTCCTGTGTGTGCCTTCCCTTCCCCCAAGTTAACCTTGTCTCCCCTCCTGTGAGCCAGGATCCAGCCTGAGCTTCAACCCCAGCCAAGCAGACCAGGGAGGCACATGCTCTTCAGGGGAACCAACTCCGTGAGACCAGGGGGCAGTATCGCCACTGAGCTCTGGAGGAAGGGTAAGCAGGAGTGGGTGGAATGTCGGAAGCCCCATATGGAGGGGGGGGGGTGTAGGAAGAGTGCTGTGACATCAGATGGAGGTGGGGGAGACTGCTAGCCATGTCACCAAGCTTGGTAAGCTGTTGGGTGGACACCTGACTTGCTCCGTGACTTCCCCCCCAACAACAATGAAGATCTTAGGAAACAAGCCCCAAGGCCTCGGTGGCGGGGTGGGATTCTAGCTGCCCCACAGCCTCGCCCATGCCCTCAAGTCTGCCTCAGAAATCCCATCAGAAGAGGGCTTAAAGGGAGGGAGATTTTAATTATCTGCATGCAGCAATCCTAAGAACTTCTCAGATAAGCTAATGGAACTAATTAGGTTCACCAAAATCGCAGGATACAGATGAGCTTTAAGAAACAACACTTGTGTGTATCAAGAGCAAACAATTAAAGAGGAAGGAGGAAACCTCGCTTGTAAATCAAACCACTTAGGGCACCTCAAAGCACATCTTATAAAACTGGCACTCATTTTCCGAGGGCGGAGCCAGGTCTCTGAGGAACACACGGGCGCTCAGGATTGCTGATGTGGAGACTCCCAGGGAGAGAACGCGGCTGCCAGGACCCCTTCACACAGCGCCTTCTTGTCTGTCCCCTCTGTGACACATAAGGGCCCCGCTGCACGTGGCCAAGTGTTTGGGCTGCTCACCACCAGGTTGGCGGATCGAACCCACCAGCTGCTGTGCAGGAGGAGGAGGAGGCTGTCTGCCCCGACAGATGGAGTCCTGGGAACACTAGTGGGCCATTCAACTCCATCCTGCAAGGCAGCTCAGAGCTGGAATCAACTTGATGACAGTAGGTTGAGTTTGGTTTGGGGTTTAAATTATAAGTGTTTTCCAAAGCAAAATCTCAGAAATGCAATCTAATCATCATTCGCCCCACCTGGAGTCTCCACATAGCATGGCAGCCACAGAGAAGAGTGAAGTGTAAGGTTCCGAACCAAGGGCAAGAGCCAAGGGGATGGGGGCACAGACAGCCAGGTGAGGTGAACTGTGCCCTGCTCCCCACAGGAAGCGGGAAGCGACAAGATGATGGGGTTCCCCCGGGAACATTTGTGTTGCAGTGCTGCCCCGATGCCTGCGATGGGGACAGGGTCTTCTTTGCATGTCACTGAGGCCACGTGGGCAGTTGCGGGGGGACCTAGCCCTCAGCATTTCTGGTCCCAGGAAGGACTGAGAAGACAGGAGAATGGTCACAGGGGGGCACACAGGCATCGTGGGAGGCTGTCAAGTGTCTGAGGATGCCAGGTGACCTCACGGGCAGGAATGTCTGCCCTTTTGAAGTGCCCATGTGTGGGGTTTGTGCTGGGAGGCTGAGGCGAGGGCTCCTGCAATGGAGGGGCAGGCAGGGCCAGGCCAGGCCGTGGGCCCTCCTCTGTGATGCAGAGAGGGAGGAGCTGAGGAGTAGGGAGAGCCCAGCAGGGCCTCTGTGGTGTGAAGAGACAGAGCTGAGGCAGGGCGGGACTGGGGCCCAGAGAGAAGCAAGCAGAGCCCGGGGTCTCACTCATCACTGCTCTGTCCAGTGCAGCTCCACTGCTGAGAGACCAGACCTAGGTCACCTGCCACTGATTTTCAGAACCTTCCAGGAAGCTCCGCTTCCAGTATCAGCACCACCAACAGCTCCAGGCCTTCTCCACCCCCTATGGCAGCTGGCACCAGCCATGACTTCTTCTGGCCCACCCCATGCCCAGCCTTCTGCACATCTCCTCTGGTGTCCCCGCCAATTTCACAGAGTCTGCCCTGGATCCACGACCGCCGTCAGAGCTCGGTGCTGGCTGGGAGGAGCTGCCAAACCGAGCCGGCTGCTGCTGCTGCCCCTGCCCACCTGCACAGAACCTTGCCCATCTGGCTCAGCCGCTCAGCTGATGCTGTTTGCGCCCCTGATTGTGGTCACTGTGGTGTCCATCTGTCCGTCCATCCACGGTGGTAACAGCCCATCTCATGGAGGGGGCCCCCCCACTTCCACTGACCCTCTAAGTGACCAGGCATGACGTGCCTTGTCCAGAGAAGCCGGACGGTCTCACCCCCACCATGTCTGTTCAGGAGACTTCAGAGAGCTTGTGGAAAGACATTATCTTTCAACTCCATTTGCAACAAACCGTTTGAAGCCTCCTAGTATTTCTTTGGACATTTAAATAGGAGACACCATTCCCTAGAGAAGGGTGGAGTTGGTGGGGCAGGGCGCTGAGGAGACCCACCCAGCGGGGGCAGGGTGGGAGGACACTCAGTTGGACTGCCTCTCCTGAACATGGGACACTCCCCGCCCCAGCCGGAACCCAACCAGACAGGCAGTTACAGAATGAGGCTGACCCACAGACCGATGTGGTCGGAGGTGAGTCTGCCCTGCCAGTGGGCAGGAAGGCACCAGGAATGAGAAAGCACCCAAGACTGGGCTAGGTGTGGAGAGTTACAAGCTCACAGAGCCAGGCTCCAGCCGCAGGGGATTCTGGAAACCTGTATGTGGTCCTCAGGGCACAGGTGAGGAGCTGAGCTACCAAACTCTGGAACCACAGGAGCTCAGCCTCATGACCCAGGGCCTCAGGAGGAGCCTCCAGCACCCTGGCCCCCATGATGACCCTGAGCCCCAGAACACCGCAAGCACCCTGGCCCAGCACCTCCATGAGGCACAGCAGACGCTGCAGGCACCGCACAGCCTTGGCACACGGGGCCACACCTAAGGCAGGGTTGTGGGAAGGAACCAGCGGTGGCCTCTATGGGTGGACCTCAAGCTGGTCACTTCTGCAAAGCTCCTTTGTCACAGTCTATAGAGCCAACTCCAATCTGTACATCAGCGGACACTGCGGGCCCAGAGAAGCCACTGTCCAACTGCCTCATTGCAAGCCCTGCGTGCCGCATCCTCCCACCCCTCTGCTGCCCAGGCTGGGCTGTCCCTGGTACATCCAGGCAGATTCCTGATGGAAGCGACCCCCTAGGACAGAGTGGACCTACCCCGTAGGTTTCTGAGGCTGCAGAGTTTGACAAGATCCTGCCATCCAGCCTGTTTTCTCAGGGGCAGCTGGTGGGTTTGAACCTCTGACCTCGTGGGTAGCAGTGAGTGCCCCACTGCTGCCCCACCAGGACCCCTTGGATTGGATAAAACCTAGTGGGCAGAAGGACTCTCTACTGCTGCTGCCCTCCAGAACACTCTGGCCCGAGGTCACAGCACCAGGGTGTGTGGAAGCCCCACCGGAGCCCCTCCTCCTTTCCCTGCCCCCACAGGTACCTGTCGTTCCCTCCGCCCCACTTGGGGACCCCACTGCCTGTGACCACGCACACGCAACACTGCTCTTTCCAGTCAGAGCCTTGTCCTCTGTCACACGGCCCCTTCCAGACACTTGTGCACCCACAAGCCCAGGCACCGACCAGAGGCCACCGCTGGCCTGCCACCTTACCTGGTCCCAGGGAGAGACAGTCCCGCCGAAGCACATGAACAGGTAGCCCATGGCCACCAGGCACATCCACACGACCAGCGAGAAGAGACGCAGCAGCTTCTTAAACATGGACTCAATGCAGACCAGGATGAAGATGGCAAAGAAAATCGCCAGGGCCGTGGGCACCGTGATCAAGAACGCCACATGGTCTTCCACCTCCTGGGGAGAAGAAAGATGCCCTGCGTGAATGAGGCGCCGCGCCTGGGGGTTGTCAGAGGATGGGGGAGGCTGAGGAGAGCAGGGTGCGCTTGTGACAGCAGGATCCCTGTTGCAATTGCCCCGCGTGGGAGACTCCACTTCTGCAAAGCATGGAGCCAAGCCGTTCAGAGGGTTACGTCATCCACGGGGTGGCCCGGAACATGGATGCGAGGGCACAGAGGTTTTGGGGACAGAAAGGCCACCGGGGGCAGGGACCTAAGAAAGGACTGTCGCTTGGGTTTTGTGCATCTTGTTTCATGAAGACCCTCTCAGTGTGCGAAGGACGGGACTTGGGCGCCAATGCTTGACCGCAGGTGAGCCGGGGCGGGACTTGATGCTGAGAGACGGGCACCAATCGCTGGTCTGGGGGTTGCTCTCCCCCCACCCCCACCTCTATGGCTCTGGTAGCACAAACAAGATGAGCCTGTGTCCTCAGCCCGGGGTGGACGTCTCTCAAATGCCCGCTGGCCACACTGACCCTCATTTTCAGGCCACGCACACACGCACACTCTGTCAACCCTGCGCAGGTTCAACACCGTGGTGGTGGCGTCAGGTTCATCGCGACGGTCCCACGCAGCGACCCTGCGCACGGCAGAAGGACGCAACGCCCAGTCTCCTGACCTCCTCACCGCCGTTCCTATGTGTGACCCCTACTTCAGCAGCCATAGTGCCAGCCCCTCCCAGGGAGGGTCTTCTCTCTTTCGTGGCCCTTGTGCTTTACCGAGCACAGCGTCTTTCCCCAGGAATGGTTTCTCAACACCACGCAGGAGACACAATGCTTCTACACGCAGAAGCCTTCCGGGATGGGCTGGAGTCAAGCATGGATTGATTGAGCTGGACCTTAAGACAGGCGGCATTTACTATAGTCTGGGAGGTGACTGAAGGCCCTAAGTCCTCACCAAGGGTGCTTAATTACTGAAACACGCAAGGAATTTTCTATCCAGAACACCCATTCCCCCGGAGGTCTTAGACTATTAGGACTGACAGCAACGCTGTGGGCTCCTGGAACAGCCACCTCCGACCAAGGAGAGCCTGGGAC
>NW_022111373.1:151170555-151181063 GCF_000313985.2 Echinops telfairi
GGACACCGAGGCAGACCCGTCCTCCATGGCCCCTCCCTGGAAACCTGTATGTGAGCAGCAGGCCGAGGCATCAGAGGGGGCGGGGGGCCTGCTTTTCATTTCATTTGAAATATTTTAGTGTCCCTCTCCTTCTGGCCCCCCTTTGTTCAATTCTGGGGTCCCAACCTCAGGGCGGTGTGGCCTCTCATGGGCTAGGGACCAGGGCCCTCTCAGGGACACGAAGGAGTGGGCTTCGGCACTTTTCATCTGGAATTGATCTGAAATCGGAAGAGGTAAACGGGCCTGTGTTCCCTAAAGGACGCCAGCACCATGCAAAGACAACCTGTGCACTGGGAGGAGTTCCTTTCCTCGACCCCGAGTGCCCAGCAGAGCCCTCGGCCGACATCTGCACTAAATGCCCGTGTCTGACCTCTGCCTGCCTGTTGCTGTGAGGCCAGCCCAGAGCAGTGTCCACCTCAGGCCTTCCTCACGCTGCTCCTCCTCCCACACCCCGTCCTCCTCAGCTGGCCAGTACAACAGCCACACGGAAGGCCCGGAGAGGGCTCACAAATGGGGGTGACAGGTTACCACAGGTCACATCAGAAAACAGAAGGATGCAGCCCCTGGTCTCTTCTCAGCACCTCTTCTCAGCCACGTGCCCCCTGGTCCTCTGCCCCGCTTGTCACTCTGACTCGCAGCCCCATAGTCTCTGGCCCCATGGGGAGGTGGCATGGCATGTTCGGGGCCTGCGCTCTCTGCTCTGGGCCGGCCTCCACGGCTCAGACAGAGAGATGTATGTTGGACATGCTGTTCTGATCTTGGGGTTTGTTCTCCACTGGGACGGCTCCTGGAGTGGCCTTGGTGATGGTGCGGGTTTTGCCTTTGAGCAGCTCATTCCCTCAGGGAAGCAAAGGGGTCACCCCCTGTACACAAGTCAGGACTTTCCCCCAAAGGCCACGTTTACTGCCCCCGAGAGTTTCCCAGCCTCCCCCCCGCCCCCCGCCCCCAGAGCGGCTGGAGGTTTTGATCTGATAACCTTGCGGAGGGAGGGGGGGGCCACAGGAGAGGTTCCTTTCACCCCAGCCCGAAGCTCAGTGTTTCCAGTCTCACGGCCGGGAAGAAAGACAGAAGTCTCAGTGGTGAGGAAAGAGCCACTCAGCCCCTCCACACCTCATCTGCTGGTAGCAAAGGGGATTCGTGGGGTGGGGGAGTAAAGTCTTCATCACCTCGGCAGCTGGCTAGTGAAAGTGGCAGTGGGCACAGATGCACCCTGCTTGCCTTGTCTGAGGATTATGGGCTGTTTTTGTCTCTCTCCTGTTCGCTGGGTGCTCACAGTGGTTCACTTCACACCCAAGTGTGTAAGACACCATCCTCTCTAGCTCACGTCCTAGAAAAGTAAGGACCACACATCAAGACAGACAGAAGGACTCAGGGGTGAGACCCTCTTCCGGAGCAGGGAAGAGATTCCCAGCTGTAGGAAGCGCAGCTGCCTGGGATTCCACGGAGTGTGCTATCTTTGACTGTCTGCTTCTTCAGGAAGGGAGCATGTCTTCCAGACACATAGGGGCACTCAAGCTGGCGCTCTGCTGACCGTTCTGGGGTCAAGCTGGTCTGGAAGGGCAGTTTGTGTTCCTTCTCTGACTCCCCAGGCACCCCTCTGAGGCGCCCCCCCCCCCACTTCAGGAGTCCCTGGGGTGCCAAGGGACCAAAAGTGGAGGTCAGTGCCCACCCAAGGGCACCTGGATGGGAAGGCCTAGCACGCTCACTTCAAAAACTCAGCAGCCGAAAGGGCTGTGGAGCACACGGTCACCACGAGGGAGGTTGTTGGACCCTTTGGGGGATTAGAAAAAGCACAAGCTAAGTCCCTAGTGGATATGGCAGTCAAGGGGCCTTCAGGGAATATTCCTCATTTCCTCCTTCTGGGCTCCCTCTGCAGGGAGCTGCGGCAGCCAAGCCTTGGCAGATCAGCTGTGAGCGGAAGGGATGTGCTCTCTCCTGGGAAGAAGCATGCTGCGTCCTCTGTCCTGGAGCAGCAGTGCCCGATGCCACATCATGACGGCACCTGGCAGTCTCCCAGGCAGAGCCTCCACAAGACCTGTGCTGCCTGGTGGGTGCACACCTTGTAACACCCTTGTCAGGTGCCATGGTGGCAGCCCCACTCCCACCCAGCCCACGCACAGCAGCACAAAACACTGCCCAGTGCTGCGCCAACCTCTAAAGGGTCCTTAGGTGGAAGCCGTGATTGCAGCCACCGTGCCAATCCATCTCCCTGAGGATCATCCCATTTGCCAAAGATGATGTCCTTCCCAATGACGGTCCTTCTTGGTACCGTGTCCAAAGTATGTGAGACAACGTCTGTCCATCCCCACCTCGAAGGAGCACTCTGGCTGAACCTCTTCCAAGACAGAGGTGTTTGTTCTCCTGGCGGTCTGGGAGACAGTTAATGTTCTCTGTCAACACCATCATTCAAAGGCATCCATTCTTCTTCCTCCTTCCTCGTCCCCCTTTCTGCTTTCACATACATATGAAGCGATGGAAAAGAGTGTGACGTGGGCCAGACAAAACTTAGTGCTCAAAGTGCCATCCTTACTGACATGACTTGGCATACAGAATAAGCAAATACCCTCCCAGGATGTGTAAGGTGTGGCGTTGGCAGCCAGGAAACAGAGCACTCATGGTTCCCAGAGGAAGGGAAACAGAAGCCCGTGTTACACAATGATCCAAAAATTGCTCAACATGTTTTACATCTATCTTGGAAGACAGAAATCCCCTAACCTAAATGTGACCCTAGAAGCACTGGAAACACTCGTTCACTTTTGTCAAGATTGGGAAAAGAGCTACCTGGTCAACCAACTGGAAGAGATCCATATTTCTACACTTTCCAGAGAAAGATGACCCCACCTTGTGTGCAAATCAGAGAACACTATCATTAATAGCACATGCAAGTACATTTTTGTTGCAGCAACATTGTAGCCACACATGACAGGGAGCTGCCAGAAATTCAAGCAGAAATCAGAGAGGACCTAGAACAGGATCCTCATTGCTGACCTCAGATGGCTCTTCTGAAAGCAGGGAATCCAGGAAGATGTTGACTTGTGTTGTCTTGACTTTGTGAAGGCATTCAACTGCATGGATCATAATAAACTATGGATATAAAGAAAAACAGGAATTCCAGACCACTTCAATGTGGTCTTGTGGAACCTGTACATGGATCAAGAGGCAAACATTTGAACAGAACAGGGGAATACGGCATGGTTTAAAACCCGGAAATCTGTGTTACAGGGTTGTATCCTCTCACCACACTTATCCAATCTGTATGCTGAGTGAGAAGCTGGGTAATATGAAAAATGGGGCATCAGGATTGGAGGAAGGTGTATTAACAACCTGTGATGTGCAGATGATGCAGCCTGGCTTGCTGACAGTGTGAAGGACTTGGAGCACTTGCAGATGAGGATCAAGGATCGTAGCCTTCAGTAGGGATAGCAAATCAATGTCAAGAAGATCAAAATCATCACAACCAGACCTATAGGTGACATCATGACCAGTGGAGAAAAGGTGGGCCTTATCAAGGGCTTTGTCTTCTGGGGTCTGCAACCACGCTCACGGAAGCAGCATCATGAGATCAGAAAATGCATCGCAATGGGGACTTTGCGGCACAAGACCTCTCTCGAGGACTGAAAAACAAGGATGTTACTTTGAGGACTGGAGGCCCGTGACCACAGCCGCGGCATTTTCAATTGCCTCATAAGCGTAAGAAAGCTGGACACTGAATAGAGGAGACCGAAGAAGAATCTACGTGGCGAAGGTGAAGAATATTGAAAGCATGACCTGCCCAAAGGCCAAATGAATCTGCCAGGGTGCTCCGTAGGACGGTCAGGGTTCCCCCATGCACATTAGACAGGTTATCAGGCAGGACCAGTCCCTAGGACATGACAGCCTGCTTGGCCGAGTGGAGGGGCAGCAGAGAAGAGGAGACCCTCAAGGGGACGACGGACACAGTGGCTGAACAAAGGGCTCAGACGTAATAACAATGGTGAGGGCGGCGCAGGACCAGGCGGCGTTTCTTTCTCTTAAACAAACGGCCGCTAGGAGTCAGAACTGGCCTGGTGGCACCAGGGACATATGGGCCTCCGGAACTGGGCTTGGATTTGTTTTAAAATAACGAACAAGACCATGAGTATTTTAGGCTTTGTGGACCACAGGGTCCAGAAGAGCTGTTCAACTGGCCGTGTGTCAGGAACACAAACATGTTGAAGCATGACTCGGAGACACGGAACACCTCTCTTTCGGAGCCTGGGCACTGGCCTTCCTCCCGTGTCTGAGTCTGGGCCTCCGCTAGAGCGTGCCGGTTGCAGAGCCGCGCGGAGCTTCCTGCGCCACAACGGTCTCAAGGGTAGAGAGGAAGCGCATTGAACAGAGGGTTAGACGTGAGCTTGGTGTCTGTGGACAGCATTTTTAAAGCACAAGAAAGAGATAAGACCATCACACAGCAGCCGATAAAGGGAGTGAAGGGGTGCAATCATGTCTTTGTTTTCTCTCAGGCTGAGAGTCAGGCACATTTCTTTGTGTCCAGGAGGAAATGAGAAAGCTTGGGTTTGGGAGTGGCAACAGTTGATTAAAACTAAGCCATGTCCAGGGGGACTCCAGCTCAGAGACCAGGGCTCAGTGGAGTGCGTGTGAAGACAGGGCAAGTGTGAGATTGGAAAGTCCCTGAGCAGGACACGGGGCTCCAGGAGGAGGGAATTAAGACAGTGCCTCTCTTTCCCTTGTTCTTTCCAAGTGCACACGGGATGAAGGAGGGTGTGAGCGGGAGTGTTGGGGTCCAAGACAGCCAGGCTAAGAGCCCAGGGCATGGCCAATGACCCTGAAGATGAGTGGAATCAAAGGGGCAAGAGGCTCCTCTGTTGGTTTTAGAATACCCACCTGAACTCTGCTGGTTCAAGCTCTAGAGGAAGCCAGGACTCCCCACCACGCACCCATGAGGGAACCGGCGGAGAGCCGCTCAGTTCCAAGAAGGGAGTGCTTGTTCCCCCAAGGGCAATGCAGACAAAGCCAAGAGGACGAGCCCCGGAGGCCACACACACTTCCAGGAGTGGAGTCAGGTCTAATGCCTGCCTTGGGGGACTTAGGGCACAGGAATGCTATGGTCCAGGACCTCTGGGAGAAGTGCAGCCAGAATGCTCCCTGGATGTTGCGATGGGGAGACTTCCTCTGATTTCCCTTGGACCTCAGCCACGAGGGGCCTGTCTCTGGGGAAAACTCACCATGCTCGGTAGAGCAGAAGGTGGGTGAAAATGAGGAAGAGCCGGATGGACACGGTGACTGCAGCAGTGAGCTCAGATGTCCCAGCAATGGTGAGAATTTCTCAGAGCCAGATAGCATTCCGCTCTGGCATGCATAGGGTCCCTATGAATCAGGACCAACCCATGACACCCACCACCCACCACGAGAGCACCACACAAGCTCACTCAGCTAGGAAGAGATCATGTGATCCAAGGTTAGTGAAATGCCCATGGGGAAACGCTTCTCACGCAGCTGAGCATGCGGCTTCTGACTGGTCTATTCGCCATGACTGTAAGTGTAGGACCGAATGGGAACTGGCAAAGAATACTGACAGCACCATGTGCTTCCAGGACACAAACACAGCTGTCTTGGGAGGAGTACAGCCAGAATGCTCCCTCGAAGCAAGGGTGGGGAGACCTCACCTCCTGTGCTCTGGGTATGTTTTCAGGAGAGACCGGTCTCTTGGTAAAGTAAGGGTGAGTGAAAAGAGGAAGGCCCGCACCAAGGTGGACTGACATGGTGGGTGACTGTAACCACAGCTCAGACAAAACGAGGCAAGGATGGGGCAGGGCTAAACCACGTGCTATTTTGTGGGGCCTAGGGCTGGTATGTGTCAGCACTCACTTGACTGCATCTGAGGAGCCCCGGTGGCATAGTGGACCGCATGTTGGGTTGCTATCTGCAAGGTCAGTAGTTCGAACCAACCAGTCACTCTGCGGAAGAAAGATGAGGCTGTGTTCTCCCGTAGAGACGTGCAGCCTTAGAGACCACAGGGGGCAGGTGTGCTCTGTCCTTTAGTGTCCTAATTGATTCCGTGGAAATTTTTTAAGTAACAACAACAACATAACCCTCGGAAACATCTTAAATTTTTGGCCATGAGCACCCAGTGCCCGCAGCCCACACTTCAGCGACAGCTGGCTTTATCCATGTTCCACCTTTGGACAGTGATAAAGACATCCTGTGTAGGGTTTCCTATGGGCAGAGATTTCCCCTGTTGATACACCCGGGCTTCTGCTGCAGCAGGGATGGTCCGCCAAAGCCCAGCACCTACCTGAGAGTGCCAGGCATTGCTGCCATCGATGGAAGAACTCCTTTTAGGGGACAGGCTCTTCAGGAAATACGCAGATCTCCCCATGTTCCATGGTCCTATCACCTGCAGTCCCCTTGTTATAGAAAAGGCAGGGGCAGAAGAAGGCCCGACTTGCTTAGCTCTCTGAATCCTTGGGTTTGTCTTGGCCTAAAGTTCTCCTTTTAATTTAAAGTTAAAGGGCGTTAAAGTTCATCACTGCTACTCAGAGACCCTCGAGGGCAGGCTGTGCCTGCCCCTGTGAGCTTCCGAGACTGTAGCCATTCACAGGACTGGAAAGGCACCTTTCTCCCAAAGCTGGCTAGTCCTTTCAGATTTCAGGACAACTCCTGGTGGACGTCATAAACTTGGTCCCCTTAAAATCATGATCGAGAGGTCCATGTTTCTTTGCTACACGGTCTCTTCCAACTCAAAGTGTCCATCTCTAATGCAAAATAGTCTTTGCTAATCAGAGCAGTAGTTGAGGAGGGATAACCTGCTTCTCACAGGAGATTGTGTTTATTGGGAAAACCACGGACTAAAAGATGCTTTCTTTTCCATTTTTCTTGTATCCACACCTAACAACGCTCATGGGATGGCCTGCAAGAAATCAAATGGCCTACTTCATTGGGCAGATCTGGTACACAGCTCCTCCTTAGCATGGTGAAGAACAGGGTCGCGGTTTGAGGATGAAGCCGTGCCCGTCCCAAGCCATGGTTATTTTCAGTCACCTCATACACACATGAACACTGGACAGTAGATAAGGAAGACCAAAGAAAAAATGATGCATTTTGAATCCTGGTCTTAGGGAAGAATATTGACAGTATAATGGGCTGCAAGATAAACACATTTGTCTCAGGAAAAGTACAGCCAGAAGGCTCCTTAGACACTAGGGTGGTGAGGTTGTGTCCCATAACCTCTGGGCAGGTTGTCAGGAGAGACCACGCCCTGGAAAGGGGCATCATGCTTGGTAAAGCAGAGGGCAGCGAAGAGGAAGAGGAGCGCCTGTCTGCAGACAGGTTGACCTGGCGGCCGCCACAGAACCTGAAACCACATCTGGGAGTTGGCGCAACCTTCTGTTGCACAGGGGGTGCCTGGGAGTCAGAATGGTCGTGACAGTGCCTAACAGAAACAACGAGAGATCTTCAGACGCTGCTGGAAGGAGCACGATCCAGTTACCCTGGCTGATCCTGGTACAGCAAACTAGAAGGAATTCTCTTCCAGATTAACTTAAAACATAAGTCCCCAAGCTTATTTGGCCTACCAAACCCTTTCAGCCAACAACAACAACAACCCAACAAAAAAGAAATTTACCTAGCATCCTCCTGGCAATTAAAAGCATTTGAACAGCAGCCCAGGATGCAGGATGAAGCGTAGGCATTTGCTTTTGTCGCTCCTGGATGGTGCCCGCACTGCCCCTTGGGAAACTGTATTCTGCAGCAGCCACAGACTAAAAGCTGCCTCTGGATGCCCAGCCAAACAAGGACAGACACTCAGATGGAGTCCCTCAGTGGTCAGAGCAGAGGGCCTCAGGTGCAACTCGGGAGCTGATCCCGGAAACACAGTCTCCTTTCATACCAGCTGCTGTAATTCTTGGACTCTGTTTCTTAGCTGCTGTATTTTAATAGTCTGGCTGCCTTTACACACATATGGAATTATGTTTTATTAGCTTTGGTAATCACCAAAAGTCTTTATCCCTAACCCAATAACTTAAACCTCTTATTCTTTATGCCAGAAATGGAAATTGTTACAGTCTCCCTTGATACATCCAAAAACAGACCCTCTGCCATGGAGTGGATGCTGACTCACTGCGGCCCTGCAGGACTGCCCCTGTGGGTTTCTAAGACATAACTTCACGGGAAGAGAAAGCCTAGCTTCTCTCCTAACACTTACACCCTTGAAATGAGCTGCATTTCACTAACACATGTCCATCTCCCTGTCCCTTACTAAGCAAAGGGCATGTTTTTTGTTCGTTACTTTCCCATGGTTGGCCTTTCTCCATCATGCCATTGTCTCTGGGTGTTCATTTTTCTATGCATCCTAACCGTCGCCAGTGATTTTTAATGAAACTACTTTTCTCCAAATACCTCAGCCGACTATGCTGGCTGGCCCTTTGTCCACACCAGACCGCACTAATCCCCTTGCTCCGCCCATCTTTGGTTATAAGTTATCCTGCCTTTACTAGGATTTTGAAAAATCATTGAAGCAGAAAATTCACATCAAGTTACAGTTACCTCCAAGTTACGGTTACCTCCAGAACTGTCCATCTGGCCCTCCCTTTCGATCTCGCAGGTCCTGAGGAAAGGCTCCCGTGCCCCCTCATGGGGCCATCTCTTTGTTAATAGTGCTTTTATGACTATTGCTATAATAATATTATCACTAATAATCAGCTGTCTCACAAGTAATCGTCAACATTCCCCCATCTGTGCTCAATGCTTGCCACAGCTAGAATTTGGAGCACAAGCCCAGTGTGGTATTTCAGATTCACCGCCTGGCTTGAGAGCGGATCAGCACAGCCCCTTTCCCAGCACACAAGCAGGGCAGGCCTGCCAGGCACCCCATCTAGACAAGCCCCGCTGACTGCAAAGCTTGCCCCTCCCCTGATCAGTGTGGGGCCCTAGTACCTTGAAATCTTCATTATACTCCCATCGTTACTTAAGGAGCCCTGGTGGCACTGTGGAGTAAGCGTTGGATGGCTAAGCACCAGGTTGGCAGTTCAAACCCACCAGTGTCTCTACAGGACACAGAGGAGGCTGCCTGCTCCTGGGAAGATTTCATCTCAGGAACCCAACAGAGCAGCTCTGCTCTGTCCTGCAAGGTCCCCAGGAGTCAGAGCCAGCTCAGTGGCAGTGGGCTCCATTTAGGTCTTTATTTAGATGGGTCTTTACATTGACACAAGGTATCCAAACAAGAACTCAGCACAGTGTCATCTGAGAGAGAAGCATGTCACGATGGAACCAGACCCTGCTCTGTCTCCCCTGGGATCACCCGGTGTGGTCATTGTAGGTCTGGCTTGCCTGGGATCACCCGGCACCATTATGTCGCAGGAACAAAGCATGCCGAGGCAAATGGGCAGACACTCCAGGCTGTGTTAGTCCCCGGACGCCAGTGTAGACGAACTATCATAAGGGTTTTCAAAGAACTGGACTTTTTCCTCACAGCTCTGGAGCTGACGTGTCAAAGCTATGAAGCCTTCAGTGTGGATCATGACTCAATTCAAGGAAGGCCCAAATCCTCTCAACTGTACCAGCAGAGAGAGTCATGTTAAACAGAGAGAAGACGGAAGTTCTCAAGGATTTCCTCTTGCTTGGATCCACAGTCAATGCTCATGGAAGCAACAGCCAACAGATCAAAAGACACATTGTGTTAGGTGAATTTGCTGCCCAAGACCAGTTTAAAGTGTTGAAAAGCAAGGATGTCGCTTGGAGGACTAAGGTACACCTGACCCAAGCCGTGGTGTTCTCCACTGTCTTCTTTGCATGTGACAGTTGGACACTGAATAAGGAAGACAAGGAAGACCTGATGTGTTTGGCCTGGGGTGTTGAAAAGCACATTGAAAGTATGGTGGACTCTAAACGGATGAACCGATCTCTCTCGGAAGAAGCACAACCACAGTGCTCCGTAGAGGCAAGGATGGCGTGACCGTCTCACCTACTTTGGGTGTGTCATCAGGAGAGACTGGCCCATGCAGGAGCACATCATGCTGGCGACAGTGGAGGGACAGTGAGGAAGAAGACCCTCGAGGTGAGCTGGGTGGACACAGTGGCTGCACAATGGCTCAGGCCGGGAACAATGGTGAGCATGGCGCAGGGCCAGGCGGCATCCCCTCTGTGGTGCACAAGGTCACTATGAGCCAAACCCACTCGATGACACCCATCAACAGCAACAACAGGAGGCCACAAACCCAAACCAGGGTCTTGTCGATGCTGATCCCGCTGGCTCTCTCCTTTAGGTCCTGGAGTCTGGGGCGGCCCTGGCATCCTCCCAAGAGATTGTCCTTCCCTGTGTGAGTCTCTCCTGCTCTTTCCAGGCCTCAGAAAGAATTCGGTTTAGGACCCACCCTACTTGGGAATAGCTTCATTCACATGACTTAAGAAATTTCATGTCTCTCCTGTAGCCCCAGGTACAAGCCTTCCCCTTTCTACAGGTATCTGGGGATCACGAGCTGATCAGTCCCAGG
>NW_022111373.1:151181180-151189432 GCF_000313985.2 Echinops telfairi
CCCCCTAGTAGCAGTGGTTTCAGTCTGCCCCACCAGGAACCTTCTCTAGGGCTGTGACCTGTCCAGAAATCATGACCACTCTAAGAAGCCTTCTCAGGGGCTTCACTGTGTTCAAAAGAAGCTGCTGTACTTGAGCTCCAAATGCAATGAATTATTCATTCAGCAAATTATCATTTGGGCTGCTAATTGAAAACTCCCCTTTCAGGCACAAGTGCTCTGCTGGGGTGGAGACACGGCCTGCTTCTGCTGGCCGATCGCCGTGGCCCAGGCCTCCGCTCTCAGCCTCGACTCTGTCCTTCCAGAACTCAGGGCGGAGGCCGCCAGACCACTGACAGAGCTGCTGACATTCACAGGACTTTTGAAGCCGCTCCAACACGCCTGCTCAGTGCTCACCCTCCCAAGTCTGACTCCTGGAGCGGAGCGGAGGCAGAATTTCCAGAAGGGGAGAACAGGGATTGTGTTGGGGCCTGGGCAGTGTTGTTGTTGTTCGGTGGTTCTGACCCACAGCGACCCCATGCACAACAGAAGGAAACACTGCAGGGTCCTGCGCCAGCCTCACACTGGTTCCTGCCGCTGTGGCCTGTCCTTCTTGTTGATGGCCTTGCTTTCCTTTGTTGCCCCAGCAGGACTCCTGAAGCTCTTCTCGGAGGGCCCCACAGTGCCCCTCCCCACTGCCGCCCAGGTTCTTGGATTCTGACCCCTGGAAACCCAGTAGGTTGGAGCGGCCCCCGGCCTGACCTCTCCTTTGGCTAGCAGTCAAGCACTTGACCACTGTGCCCCCAGGACCTTCAGACTCCGGTGCCCCTGCTCAAGGCACTGGTGCTGGATTGCCAACGGAAGCAAGCGGCCACCTCCGCTCCTGCTGGGCATCCACTATGTGGGAACCGCAGACCCTCCGGTTAGCAGCCTGATGCTCCCCCTCCACCAAGTTCCTTGAGTGGACATCAACACAGGCTTCACTGGGCCATGACCCAATACCAGGGTTGGTCCACAATCCTGGGCTCCCATGCCCAGTGGGTACGCACGAGGATGGTCAGGTAGACAGGGAACACATGACAAGCAGTACTGCGTTCCCTCGTGATTTTGTGTCAAAGTTTCCCGGGCTGAAACACCAAACACACGCATAGGCTCACTCTTCCCTGTGTCCTTTGACACCAAGAACTCAGAGCTGAGCCTGCAACAGGCGGCCTTGGACAGGGACACATCCCTGCTGGGCCACCCCCAGAAGGAGGTACCCCACTGCACAAGCCACCGGCGGGACTGAGGGCCAGTGGGGTTTAGGGTGTGGGAGAGACACAGGGCTCCAGGAATGGATAGACTGTCAGCTGGGATGCTTCCCGTGTCTGATGATGACGCCGGCAGAGAACTCGAAGCACGGGCAGCCAGGAAAACACACACGTCTGCTGAAAGCTGCCCCTGCACCGGGGCCAGGCGCAGACCGGCCGCTTCGGGCGCGCTTCCAGAGGCGGCCCTCCTGCCGCCAGCAAGGGCTAATCAAGGGGCGGAGGCCTTCAAGGCCGTTCCATGCCCATCCCTGAGCAAGGGTGCTGTGGCTGGGTTCTGACACTCAACGACCCCACAACAGGATGAGACGCTGCCCGGCCCTGCGCCATCCCCGCAGTCCGTGCTGTGTCTGAGCCCACGGTGGCTGCCCCTGTGTCAGCTCGTCTCGGAGGGGCTCCCACCTTTGCACTGCCCCTCTACTTTACCAAGCACAATGGCCTTCTCCGGACAGCACGTCCCAAGTACTTGAACCCCAGTCTCGCCGTGCTTGGTTCCGAGCAGCACTCTGGCCCTACTTCTCCCAGACAGATTAGTTTGCTCAGAGTAAGACATCGGCACTGACCCGGGCAGTCGCAAGGAGGAAGGCCCTCCACAAGGTGGACTGGCCGTGGCTGCAGCAATGGGCTCAGACCTGAGCACCAGAGTGAGGGGCGCAGGAGCAGGTGGGGTTTCCATATGTGGTGCATGGGATCGCTAAGAGTTGGGGCTCCCAACCACCACCACCACCACCACCACCCAATTGTGGGAAAGGGTCTCAAGATCGGCTCTGGAAAGGCAGCCAGTGATGCTGTGTGACGACAGCCAAACGCGGTGCTCCTGCAGCCGCCAGGAGTCAGGCCAGCCTGCGGGACAGTGCACAACCACAGTGGCCTGCGATCCTCTCTTCAATGTCCGAGTGAGTGATTTTAACCACTGCCCCCCAGAGCATGGATCTGGTGCATGCCCCAGGTTGCCAGAGGGCAGCAGTTTAGGGAAAGGGGAGGCAGTCTACTCCCGTGAAGAGTCCCCTTCTCAGAAACCCATAGGGGCAGTCCTACCCTGTGCCAGAGGATTGCTGTGAGTCAGCACAGACTCAGTTGGCAGTTAGCTGAATTGAGTTGTGGGAAAATGCATTCTGTTAGTGAAAGCCACTCCCCTGTGGTGTGGTTGTTACAGCGGCCCTAGAGAGACAGGAAAACAATGGAGAAATTGAGCTCTGAAAAAACCTATCATGCCACCACTTCCATGCACCCGTCATGTGGAGGCATTTCTGTCCAAATCCCTTTCTATATTAAAAAAGAAAGAAACAGCTGAAATATAACTCCATGTATTCCGGATTTCAAACTCTAACGGTGGATGCTGCAGCATGAACTTTTAGCAAGGAAAGGACCCCCTGCCGGGACCACCCCTGGGGCTCCGGACCTAGGATACATGCTCTCTAGGAAGCTCTGTGCAGGACGAAGTCAAAGATCATGAAGCCTGGTCTCAGCGTCCACATCTGTAGAAGGGGGGGGGGGGGGGGCTTCCAGCCGGCCCAGCTCAAGGACCACATGTTCTCGCTCTTCACAATTCCAGTGCAAGCAAAGACAGCCTGGCGGGGCCCTCGGTCTGGGAGCTACGGCATGCTAAGTGCTCCTCACTTACTAATTCTAACCACCGTGCCACAGAACAAAACAGCAAAGAGGGCACAGAGGGGTTAAACAGTAGATCATCCAGTCATGGAGGTGGAGAGGGGAGAAGCCTAGACACATCTGCACAGTCAAGCCCATCACTCTCTGGCCTCTGTTTGAAATGGGGGTGGGTGGTGGGGGTGGGTGGCAGATGCTGTACACACTTCATGGTGTGCTGCAGGGGTTGCTGCTAAGGGCCTGCCTCTGCGCCCCTCTGCTCCCCCACCCTGCTCAGAGTCCCCAGGGTGGAGCACAACATCTGGTCAACTCTCTGGACCACTCACAACTGCCTCTGCACAGAAAATTACCACGTCTCCTTGCTCTCTGCATCCACACAGTACATCATAACTAAAATGATTTAGTGGATTAGTGGTGGCAAATTACAAACACCTGCCAACTGAGATTTCCCCGGTGCAGAGAAATGGACCCAAAGTTGTGTTCCTGGCTGCCCAGCTGCTGACCCTACGGTGTCGGGTCCCTAGGGGCCACAGGGAACTCCAATGAAAGGAGAGGTAATTCTGTCCCCTGTGGTCTGAGCCCACCAGCCCAGGAGCACCAGGCAGAGAGAGTGGGCCAGCTGCCAGCTCCTTCCTGGGGGAGACCCAGGCACCTGCAGGTCCACCTCCACCCAGGTGCAGGGGTGGTGGGCCTGACCCTCCCCCACAGAGGGTGCCACAAAGGCCCCCAGAGGAGGCAAACCGGTGCTTCTTCCCTGGTCTCTTTTCCAGCTGAGCTGACTAGCTGAAGGAAACCGCCAGGAGTTGTCACTTGATGATGATGTGTACACATGCATTGTATTTTTTTGATGTTTTATTGTCAATTCAGTAGGGTTTGCATATCAGATAATGAAATTTGAGACCCCTGTTAAAAGGTGCCCTGGTGGCATAGTGGTTATACATTGGGCTTCTAACTGCAGTCAACAACTTGAAACCCCCAGTGGCAACTCGGGAGCAAAATGAGGCTTTTTGTTCTCATAAAGAGTTCATCTCAGAAACCTGCAGGGGCAGTTCTACCCTGTCCTAGAGGATCGCTAGGAGCCGGTATCGACTTGATGGCACTGAGTTTGGGGTTTTTTGGTGGTTATAAGATAAATATATGTGTAAGCATATATATGCTATGAACATCTTTGTCTTGTATATACATATATGGGCATATAGATGATTCTTTATATAAATATACATTTATATACGTACACATATGGGTGTCCCCAAGGTAAAGAGGTCCACAGTGAAAGAACATACTTGGAAGGCGGGGACCAGGAAGGGGGGCTGGGGAGTGAAGACTCCTTTAAACCCGTGGGAAGACATGTTACATTTCCAGCTCTTTGGGAAGAACCTGCAGCCTTTCTTCAGGTCCAGATAAAGAAACATCTGGCTTTCTGCAATGAAAACTCCTGATGGAACCAGACTTGGAAGGAAAAGTACCCCGTCCCTGCTTGACAACCTAGTTCAAATCACCATCAAAGCAGGAATCACCAACCAATCAACCCATCAATCCCACTGCAATCACCTGGATTCAGAGTCACAGTGACCCTGATGCACAGGGCCTCCAAGGTCGTTGTGTCCCAGGAGCCGACTGCACACCCTCCCCGCCCTCCCTTGCCCCCCAGCAGCTGGTGAGTGTGTCCATCTCTGACCTTCTGTTTGTGGCCCTGCACCTGGCAGGCTGCAGCCTTATTGACGCATGGGCCTTCCCATATGGAATCAGTGCATATTCACGCAGGGTTCAAGAGCGTGCTGAAATAAACCTTTAAAAAATCTATGGTTTTTCAAGACATGACTATTTAAAATGCATGGGAATCAATAAGTAATATAAATAAAATGTTTTGGAGTAGAACTTCTCCATATAAATTTGAATTTTGACTATCGCCCATCACGGATTTCACTCCAAGCTGGCTGGCTGGTGGGAACACTTGCCTGCTGCAGGGCCTCCAGCTGGAGGGCTGAGGTGGTGAGTTGGGGCTTCAGCCCCATAAGCGTTTTCCTGCTCAGACTCAGGGCTGGGTGGCCAAGCCCACTCCTGTTGTGTGGCCTTACCGGCTCCAGCCCTGGCACGAAGCAGACACTCATCAAAGAGCTGACAGCCATTGAGGAAACCGGGCTTCACTAGACGCTCTCTGTGGTCAGCAGTAAAGCCCCCTGGTGCTGCAGCGGTGAGGCACTCAGCTGCTAGCCGAAAGCAGGGCAGTTTGGACCCACACGCTGTCCCACAGCCCTGCAAGCCCAAGGGCAGTCCCGCTCTGCCCTCGGGGTCTGGTGAGTTCCGGGCTCTTGGAATCAGAGGAGCAGCAAAAGACACATTTGAAACAAGCTAGTCAAGCTGCTAACTCCCAAGCTGCTAACTCCTGCTCAACGCAGACTCCCCCTGCCATCCAAATGATCCCCACTCCCAGAAACCGGACAGGGCGGGCAGAGCAGAACTGACACTGGAAGCCCCAGAGGCTGTCAGCCTTTATGGGGACAGACTGTCTCCTCTTTTTCCCGATGGGCGGCTGGAGGGTTCAAACTGACCTTGTGGTTAGCAGCCCCGTGACTGAGCCCCTGTACCACCAAGCTCCTCTTCAAGGCATCATTGGTGATGCCCCATGTCTTCAGATTCTGCTTCTCAGACACTAAGCCTACGGGAGCTTTTGGCGGCAGAAAATAACCAAGTAAGCAAGACGGTGACTTCAAGGGCACCCTGGTGGCTCAGAGTCAGGCTGCTAATGTCCGATCAGCAGTTCAAACTACCAGTCACTGCAAGGGAGAAAGATGGGGCTTTCCTCTCCTCTCAGAGCCTCGGGGGGCAGTGCCATCCCACCAGAAAGGGGGCCTCCGAGTCAGGTTTGAGATGCTGCCTGTTGGGGACCTTTCAGCTCAGGGTTCTTGTTGCAAAATAACACAAACAACTGCAAAATAGACTCATAATATGACCGGCTGAGGGGCTCTTTCACAGCATGATGGACAGGAGGGCTGGCAGGGTTCTGATCATCCAGCCAGGTCAGGAGGCCCACCAGGGGCCGATGGGCAGGACGGCCCACTCACGACAGCTCTCTTCCCGAGAGGGCACAGACCTGTTGTGACCTTCCCACCCCCACCCCTCCAAGCTCTCAGATGCCCTCCTGCTCTGTCCTGTGGGTTCCTGTTCCCAGAGCCTTCTGCAACCCTAGGCTTCCCAGCCACAGACAGCAGGGCTCGCTCCCAGAATTGCCAGACTCTGCTATGAGAACTGATGAACGTCTAGAGCACGTCAGGGTCAGGGAGCAGAGCCAGGGGCACGGAGAACTCAGCTCGAGGCTCGGGCAGCAAATCACACAGGCTTGATGCCCCAGATCCACCAGAGTGCAGCATGCCAGCAGCTCTCTTGAGGTGGGAACCTGGGCAGCCCCCAGGACAGCTAGTTGCCAGTGGGGGAGGAACTCCCCCCTGCCCACGAACACTGTTCTACGCCAGCATGTCCCATCTTCCAGGGGTCTGTCCACCCACCCAGGTAGATGAAGATGAAGAGGGTGTAAGTAATACTAAATTCACAGCCCTGCAAGAATGGTTGTGGGGTCACAGCTTGGTGCTGACTCCCTGCTGGCAACCCTCCAGGTGAGGCTCCTGGTGACTGCCAGGCATCTCTTCTGGTGCACTGCTGCCTACCTTTCAGTTGGAGACTGAGAGCTCAGTGGTGTGGGCCTGCAGGAACTTGTGTTTATATTGAGGGTGAGTGCTATGGGAGCCCAAAGTGGCCCTATGCCTGCCCAGGACAGGGTCAACGGCTGAAGGAGGTCTCTGGGCCAGGCGCCACAGCCCAGGGGACACTCAGAACCCAGAGAGGCAGGAGGTCCCAGGACAGCCGGGTCCTGGGCCAGGGCTCTAGGTGCCAAACAAACAGGACTGGAGGCCAGGAGCGTGCAGGAATGAGAGGAAGAGATGCCCGGGTGCATTTTCTTAAAGAGGATCTCACCAGAGCGCATGCACCCCATAACGTGGAACAAACAGGGACGGGGTGGGCAGCAAGCCAGAGAAATCTATGGTCAGCCAGGTGGGTCCCACTGCAGCAGAAGACACACACGCTGTGGAGGAGACCACGAATGTCTGTGTCGGGGAGCATCAAGCTGTGGGGGGAGGGGGCAGGGGACACGCACCAGCCTTTAAATAAATGTAGGGAGGCAGCTATAAATAGCCATCACCTGCTGCCCCTTCCAGCGGCCTGACCACTGGCCTCCGGGGTTGTATTACAGAGGGCAGAGCTCCTGGGACGAAGGAAAGACCTTGCAGGCCCAGGAGAAGCGACCCCTGTCCCGTCCAAGGGCAGTGCAGAATCCATGGTGCCACCCTTCCCTGCCCTGGTGACGGTGGGGGCATCTGCTTGCCGTCCGAGGCACTGACCCCCAGACGCTTCTAGCTTCTGGTCCCTGCCGGAGCTCTTCAGAGGCCCAGAAAGCCAAGCCCAGTGGCCTGGCCACAGGACAGGACAGTAGCAGTAGCCCCTAGGGGGTGTCCACCGCTGGGATCTAGGAAGCCATCTCCCTCTCCAGAACCGCCCCAACCTTTTGGTTTGTGGCCAAGGGCCAGCCACTGCTCTGCTGCACCAGCGCCCCTGTTCAGCAGACAGTCTGGGGGGAGGGACAGGAGGTTTCCGTTTTTTTAAAGAGCCCACTGGGGTAGCGCGCTTTCATACCCAGAGACGTCAGAACCCCACCCACCTTCCTCACCCCTCCTGGGCAGGGCTGCGGAGGCAAACTGCCCCACGCAGGGGCAGAGGCAGCTCTCTGCGCTCCTGAGTCAGCTAAGCCCACCCTCCCCTCCCGGCGGGGGCACCCACCAACAGGCCCCTCCTTAGTCCCTCAGCTAGGAAACATCCCCGGCCAGCGAGCACCCCGAAACTGGGGGGACGGCGACGGATGCCCGGCACAGGCCCCCTCCGGCATACCACGGGGCGCAAAAGTTTGGGCCCCTAGGGCCCCGCCGGAAAGGGTCGCCATCCACAGGTCCCAGGGAGAGCCAGCGCCAGCGGGGACGCGGCGCGCAAGACGGACCGGGCACCTCTGACATTAGCTCAGCGCGCACTGCCCTCGGTCCCGGACCGAGCCTCCGGCAGCACCAGCACTGCCGCCTGCCTCCCCGAGCGCGGGCGCAGCTGCCTCGGGGTGCCCACTGGGGGCCAACCGGCCTGGGAGCGGGGGCGCGCGCGAGCCGGGGACCCCGGAAAGTTGGCGGGCGGGCGGCACTCACCAGCCCGAGCCCGAAGAAGACGGCGAGCAGGGCGAGGCAGGCGCCCATGACGATGAGCAGCAGGAAGACGAGCAGTGGGTGCTGCTGGCTCAGGCGCGAGTAGGACTCGTACAGCCAG
>NW_022111373.1:151189834-151200252 GCF_000313985.2 Echinops telfairi
GGCTATCGCCCGCTGCCCCCTCTCCTCCATCTCAGAGGGGAGCTCCAGCTCCCAGCGACCCCCAACTTCCAGACCTTAACCCCCTGCTTGCTGGGTAGGAGGGAGCCTGCCAGGGGCTGCCACTTGCCGCCCCCCACCACTACCGCTTTCCCAGGGTGGGGGCTCCAGTGACCGCCCCCCTCCGACAGACATCCAGACCTTAAGCCCTTGCTTGCTGACTGGGGCCAGGCCAGGGCCTGGAGAGCCTGAGCCCACCGCCCACTGCTCTGGGAAGGCGCTGTGTCAGATCACCAAGGGCTTACTAACCGCGGAGACTTAAGGAACTTAACCCCTTTGTTCAGAGAGAGCGTGGGTCTGGAAAGGGGGCTTCCGCCCCGCTACCTCTCCCCCCTGTCAGGTGTGTGTGTGTGGGGGGCTCCACCTTGCCAATGACCTACCCCAACTTCCAGATCTTAACCCTCTGCTCCTTGGCTGAGTGAGATCCCAGCCAAGGAGCTCCTGCCCTCTGCTCCCACCCCCTTTCACAAGAGGCGCCTTCAGCCCTGGTGTCTCTGCCCCCCTTCCCCAAACTTCCAGACCTTAACCCTCAGCTTGCTGAGTGGCAGTCAGGCCAGGAGCCTGAGGCCCACCATCCCTCCCACCCCTGGGGGAGTGGGGGGTGGCTCCGGCTCCCAGTGCTGCCTGGCCCCCATTTTCCAGACTTTAACCCCCTGCTTGCTGAGTGGCAGCCAGCCAGCCAGGATAGGTGGGGGGAGAGGGGAAGGAGGAGGTGTGTCAGCTCACCAATGACTTCACACTGCCCCCTCCCCTCCAGTTAGAGAACTTTAAACCCTCTGGTTCAGAGAGTGGGTTCCCAGCCAGGGGGCTTCAGCCTGCTGTCCCCCACCTCTAGTTTGCCAATGACCTAAGAGCCCCTCCCCCCTTTCCTGGCAACTTAAAACTTAACCCCCTGTTCTTGACTGGGAGCCAGAAGACCAGCAGTCACCCAACCCTGGCTCACCAGTGATCTAAAGATCCCCGGCTGAGAGATCTACCCCTGCTTGTTGAGTGGGAGCAGGGCAAGGGGGGCTGAAGCCCGTACCCCACCACCTGTCACTCAGGGGTGGGGGCATGTCTGATGGCCAGTGACGTAACACTCTCCACGCAGAATTACAGATCTGAGCACCACCTGCTGCATGAGTGGGGGGCTGGCTGGCTGAAGCTCATACACCGCCCCCCCCCAGGGTTTGCTAATGACCTAAACCCCTATGCCCCCATCCTGCCAACTTAGGGATCTTAGCGCCCTTGTTCACTGAGTGGCAAACCTGACAGGGGGCTTGTACCCACTGCCCTGGACTCAGTGCTGGAGGGGGGGAGGGGAGGCAGGGGTTAGCCCAGGACGTAACCTTGCCCCCCACATCCAGACCTTAACCTCCTGCTCTATGAGTGGGTTCCTGGCTGGGGGGCTCCCTCCCACCACCCCTGACCCACCACTAAAAGCCCTCCACCCTGCAATTTAGAAATCTTAAGCTCCTGCTCACTCTGTGGGTGCCTGGCCAGGTCAGGGGTCTTCCTCCTGCAGTCCCCACCCACCACACCCCTGTCAGCACCTACCTGCCTCTCTGTTATCTCGGGGAATGGCCCCACTTGGTCTCCACCATCTCAACACCCCGCCAGCTTAGAGAACAGCAAGGGCCCCCCACCTAGGTGGGAGCATGGCCAGCATCCCTCCCACCCACCTAACAATGCTCTGAGAGCATTGGCTACCTGCTATCATACCGTTTTGATTATCACAAGGAGAGACACCCTCCTCCCCATGCTCCCGGAGTTCGCAGAAAAGAGGCCCACTCCCCCTGCTCAGAGGGGCAGTGGGGATTTCCTGTCTTCTGCCCCACTGTCCCCAAAGAGGGTGGCATCCCAGGAGCCATCTGTCCTCCATCCCCACACTCTCCCCCTCCCCCTTCAGCGGTGGTGTCAAGCTCCTCTCATGCCTTGAGGGAGGGCTGTTCTGCTCCACACTCAAAGCCAGGCCCAGGAGGCGCTGCTGGGGTCAGGTGTTGCCGGAAGAGGCAGCTCTGGGACTGGCCTCTGGTGCTGTGGGGGGCGGTGGGAGACAAAGGTGCATGCGGATGCTGGGGCAGCATCCTTGTCCTGCTGCAGCCCCTCCTGTCCTGGCCAGGGAGCAGGATGCATCGCCCCACCCCCTCCTGGCCACCCCTACCTTATGCAGGCTTTGTCCAATTACAGGGAGGCCAGTATGCCCCCACCCCCACCCCAATCAGGAGACAAGCCCTGTCTCCTTGCTAAAGCTTCCTGGAGCACAGGAGGGGACCCTTGGCTCTCAGGCCACCAGTAGGTAGCTTGATAGTGGGACTCTGGATTGTTCCGGGAGAGACTTGATCTGAGCTTTGGTCTCTGTACCCTGGCATGGCCCAGGACCTCGGAGTCCTGCTTGTGACCCTGGGACCCCTCAAGCAGGAGAATTTGGTCCTCTGACCGGTGGCCACAGGACCAGGCACGGAGAAGGGCCAGGTGGCTCAGGAGTTAGTTCTATTTTTAGCAGCAGGTAAAGCCTGCTCATCCCAAGTGTCCATGTCTGGGCGTTAGGTGGCACAGCTCTGTACACATGTGCTTGCTCGCAAGCACACACACACACACACACACGCACGCACGCACGCACATCTTCTCTACTCCTGGAATCTCAGGGAGGTGCCCTGGGCACATGCACTCAGGGTCTTCGGGCCTTGTGCAACCCAGAGATGCAGAGGGAATGGGGGGAGGTCATGATGAGAAGGGGCTCCCAGTGTCTTCCTTTGGCCCCACTGCCTGTCCCCTGCCACCCACCCACCCCTGCCACATGGCCCAAAGCCCCCTCAGCAGGAGAGTCAACTCCTAGGGCTTCAGGTCCTGAGTCTGTCCTGCCTGTGCATGATCAGGACAGCTTGCTCCAGTGTCAATGCCCACTGCCCCCCCCCCCCCCGCCCAGCACAAAGCTTCCTTCTTCCATGCCACACTAAGGTCCTGCCAGATCTCAGGGTTTGGGAGGGTGGGAGGGCAGACTGGTCCACAGAGCCCAGATCCTCAGCTGGATTGGCTCCATCCGTTCTGGTTCACCTGGGCTCCCTTCCACCGGAGACCCTCACTCTCTCCCCAGGCTTTCCAGGGCTAGCAAATGCCCACGGCTCATCTTCTTGCCCATCCTGGCTGCTCCTCCACATAGTCCTCATATTGACAAACATGTGCCTCGCCCACTCAGGAAGAGGGAAAGAGTAAGTTGTCTATAAATCAGGGTTATGGAAAGAAAGAACCTGTTAGGGAATATAAACGTTTAATTAAATCTCTTCCTCCCTTTTCTAGGGCAGCTGGGGTATTTTAAACACCCAGAATTGATTATATATATGTATATATTCCATATGGCAGAGGGGCTGCTGCAAGACTTTGAGGAAATTCACTAAATCTTGGTGGTAAATATAAGAGAGGCTTTGCATTCCACCCCTCCCCCCAGATCCGCCAATGAAATATTCATCACTCATTCCATGGTTGGTTCACATGATAAACATTTTTTCTGTGCATACTGTGTATCAGAGATTCAAGAGAAAAAATTTAAAGTGGCTGACAGCTGGGGTGAGAGGCAAAATCAAGGGGCTGCCCCTCTGTAGGCTGTTCACGGCTGAGTGTCAGAAGCAGATTGCCAGGTCTCCTGAACCTTCTACAGCACCCAGGCGCTCCCCTTGCAGACACCAACCATGAGCAAAGCCAGCTCCTGCCACCTACAGCAACAACCTGGCCAGTGGACTGAGACTGATGGAGCTGCTGACCCAGGGCAGGCTTCAACCCAGGAAAGGAGAAGGCGGCAGATTGAGGCTGCGTGGACACACTTACCGAATGGACTGCCGGGCCCACCCACATCGCTCTCCACGCCCATGAGACCAGAAGAACCAGGTGGTGCCCGGCAACCATTCACGCCCGCTCTGAAAAGGATCCCCATAGAACTTCCCACAGGCCGTAGGGGCACATGTGGAAAGGCAGAGCTCAAAATCACAAAAGATGCCGCCTGCTCACTGCACAGAGAGGAGGCACAAGCCGGGTGGACCTTCCCCAGGGTTCAGGTCCAGGGCTGAACTCACCCCCGGGCTCTGGTTTCAGCCCAGCAGCAGGCAGGTCTACAAGAGGGTCAATAACAGGAGGGAGGTACCCCCTTAGAGGCATCAGCCATTTGAGATCACAAGGGCAAAGTCCAGGGGATTAGGCAGGGAGAGGGGCTGGAAACAGGAAGCACAGAGAGGAGGTGGGGGAGGGATCCATGTCAGGAACGGAATCCTGTCTGAGTCGGAAACCTTCACCTGATTCACAATAACATGCTTGAAAATAATAATACGTACAGACATACAGAAAATCAACTGAAATGTAGATCCTGATTGAGTAATACTAGAAAATGAAGTGGAATTTGGAGCCTCCTCAGTCAGGGTGCTTGCTGCTTGGCGGAGGCTCTCTGCAGGGCCGAGCTCTCCGGCATCTCAGCCCAGCCCATCAAGGATGACAGGCACACAGAGCTCTCCCTCTGTAAGAAGGGGCTCGCTGGACTGGGGCACGAAATTGACTCAGGAAATTCCCCACGCTCACCGGGAAGCTTCTAGCTCATTTCCACGTTGCTGCGTGGCAGAAGCAGCCCTGATGGAGCTTCCACTGCCACCAGAACATGGCCCCCAAGGAGAGGGTGGGGTGTCTGCTGGCCTAAAGGCTTATTGTGGTGGGGATGGGGGGAGTCACCTGTGCATGTTCTAGGATTCTGTGAGTCAAAACTGACTCCGTAGCTGTAGGTGGGTTGGGTTTGGGGGGCAGCTCGGCTCAGCGGGGGCACAGCAGGCAGTGAGGAGAACAGCAGACCCCCTACGCATCATTCCATTAATGACACAGAGCAGCAGCGGATGTGGGTGCCCCCACAGGCATGGGGGGCATTCTCAGGCTCTGTGGCAACAGAGGGAATCTACCTGTCCTGGGATGACACTGGGGGGCAGCACTGGGCCCTGCTGCCAGGTGGCTGCCCCAAGGTTGTGATGGCAGCTCCCAAGCTCCCGAAAGGCCCTTCTGAGCTGCCTGAAAATCACAACCATTTGTAACCTAACAGGAGGGCTGGCCTGGCCTTCTTCTCAGCTGGGCCCCCTAAATGCATCTGGGCTGGCCAGGTCCACCCTCCTACGGGGACTGCCTTCCATCCACCCCACACACCCGCTGCACCTGACTGAGAATCAATGGCTCCATTGTCCTGCTGGGGCAGCTCTGGGCATCAGTGCTGTTGCTAAAAGTAGCCTGGCTTCTGGTTCCTTCTCCAACCGCCCAGTGGGCTCAGTGAGGACGCTGCCTGCCCCTCCCTGTGTGTGTCCACAGTGCCCTGATTGCAACATAAAGGGCCCCAGGGTAATGTGTGCGGGCGCCCGCGCCCCCACCCCACCCACTCCCCCAGCCGCAGCCAGCCCAGCACAGAGCCGCTCTCAGGCCACTTTCCCAGCCAGCAAAGGGACACTGACATTTGTGTAATACAGTTGAACCCTGTGTCCACAGACTCATCCTCACCAGGAGATATGTTGTGTGTGTGCCTCCAGATGGCATTTACATCTTTATTGAACTGCACTGCTACCAAGAGCCTTAACAACACCAACCCCTCCCCTCCCCCTGGGCTTTCCAAGGGCACAGACCCTGCTCTGGGAGGTCCGGGATCAGGTTAACCCTTTCAGTTCACCTCCAAATCATCCTGCCCAGGGCACTTCAGAGCCTCTGAAAAACCTCCTGGATGAGGAACACACCCTGCCCTCCCTGCAGTGCCCAGTGACCTCCACGTGCCCTTGAGAGATCAGACCACTTGGCTGACTGGGGGGTTTCCCCTCTGAGTGACAAATAGGAGGCCACATCTGGTTCAAGGAGATTGAGGTTTAAAGCGGGGATTTCTTGTGATAGCTTGGGATTCGGGGTGTGTAAGGGGCCAGAAATCAGGGCAGTGTTTTGCCCTTTAACAAGCTTTGTGTGGTTCCTGAGTCAGTTCAGGGGATTTTGTCAAAGCCAGGGTCCTTGGAACTCCTTGTGGGAATTCCAGCCCAGGGTGTGGGGGTGGGGGTGGTGGTGGGGGGGGTGCAAGTCCCTGTTCCTGAGCTCTTCAAGCTTGACAGAGAGCTGCATTTCCCTGAGCCTGGCTCACAGGATGGCCCTAAGCTGCAGAGACTGATGGGTTCTAGGACGCAGTGCTCAGATGGTCCCAGCAGAGGCCTGACCCAGTGTCCAGCACCAGGGAGCCCACCCTCTTTGAGTTTTATGACCCCGCCCCTGGGGATCCCTCAGCCCAGTCAAAGCAGACATTGGTTCCTTGAGCTCACTTTGAAATGCTAAATAAGGAACAGGGAAAGACAAGAAATGGTTTCTGCTGGTCCCTCTCACTCAACACGGAGTCTCTCTGCCACCCTCTGATCCAGGAGTGTGCCTTCCGGCTGGAGCTACATCAACCTCAGCACTTGCAGAAGTCCCTGCTGGGTGACATGAGCAATTGCTGGTGTTTGGGGAAGAACTGCTCAAGTACCAAGTACTAGTGTTTGCTCCCATCTTTCTTATCAGCTGCGCATCCTTGGAGAGGCACTCTGCTGGTCCAGTGGGTGATGCTCTGCACTGGCAACCACAGGGTCAGCAGTTTGAAACCACCAGCCACCCCATGGGAGGAAGATGGGCTTTCTACACCCATAAAGAGTTACAGTCTTGGGAACTCACAGGAGGCAGTTCTGCCCTGTCCTACAGGGGCGCTGGGAGGCAGAAGCGGCTCGATGGCTGTGAGAGCCTCCTTGGAGAAGTCAGACAGCACCCCAGAGTGTCTACTCGTTATCTGCAAAGTCTGAAACACAGGGCACTGTTTATAGGAGCTCTCCAGCATGTGTTAGGAAAAGGGAAAGATTTTAATCACCTTTCTTTGGGTCAAGGAACAAAAGCAATTAAGTGCATCCAGTATAATTATGTGTGTGTGTGTGTGTGTGTGTGTGTGTGTGTGTGTGTGTGTGATGAAGCTGAACTGCCCAAACAAGGGCAGTGTTTAATAACCAGCATCATTTCCTCAGACCTAAGTGCAAGGGGACAGCATTTCCTCTGTGAGCCAAGCCCTGGGAGGGTGTGTGGATGGCCCCTGGGCGCGCTCACGCGGCAGCCTGTCCTGGCTCCCTGGCTTCAGGACCGAGGAGACTGCTCCTCTTGTTCAGAGTTGCTTCCCTCGCACGCACCTGCTGCTGAAGTTGCTGGATGCCACGCAGTCGGTTCCGACCCACAGCCACCCCGTGCACAAAACCAGGAATCACCCCGCAGGGCCTGCACCATCCTCACCATTGTTCCAGCACTCGAGCAGTGTTGCAGCCACCGTGTCCATCCATATCCCCGACGGTCTTCCCCTCTGTCACTGACCCTCCAGCCAACAGGGTGGCCTTCTCCAGGGACCGATCTCCCCTGAAACATGCCCGGGTTTGTGAAGAGTCTCACCATCCTTGCTTCTAAGGAGCACTTGGGCTGTACTTTTTTCAAGACGAAGCCATCTCTTCTTCTGGCCATCCGTGTGCTTTCAACAGTTGTCACCAGCACCGGTCTGTCTGCCTTCCTTGTTCAGTGTGCAACATTCACTGGACCGGAGGTGAGGGAGAAGACCAGGGCTTGGCTCAGGGGCAGCTTAGTCCTCAAAGCTGCACCCTCGCTCTTCCACGCTCCAAAGAGACCCAGGTGTGTGCCCACTCCTACCTGTCCTGTCTCCTGACTGCTGCTTTCCTGCCATATCACCCAAAATGTGCAAAAAATATCATCAAACCAGACCCACCCAGCTGTCACAGATCGACTCTGACTCATGGATCCTGATGCATGGACCCTGATGTGTGGACCCTGGTGTGTGGACCCTGACGTGTGGACCCTCACCCCCACCCCTGGGTCACCGAGCAGGTCTATCCACAGGGCTTTCTTGGCTAGACTCTTCCCAGACGCAGATGGACAAGCGCTTGGTGGGCTCCATGGGCACAAAGCACCGACCTGTAGTTGAGTGGCTGAGCAGAAGCCATTTGCACCCCTTTGGGCCCCCCATCATGATGGCCGGTGACATGTGCCCACATGGCCGCCGGACGGTCAGGCTGTCCTAGGCTGCGTCTTTAGGGAAGCAGGTTACCAGGCCCTTCTCCCTCAGAACAAGCCTCCTCCAGGGCTTCAAATCTCCAGCCTTTCAGAGAGCAGCTGACTGCCTCACTGCCAGTTACCAGAGTGCCCTGCAAAGATGTCACGAGTGCTGAGTGCGTACCAGTCAGGCATGTGAGCCAATGAGTGAGGGAGAGAATTGGGACCCAAGAAAAGCATTACCAGGTAGAGCCACTCTTCTAAAGAGAAGCGCACCAGACAAATAGTCCCTGCCAGTCACTTTCCACCAGGTATTGTGGAAGGCGGCTGTGATGTCCCCGTTTCAAGCATCAGCAGGGGCAGCCAGTGGACGTGCTCTCAGGGAAGCATAATGCAGACCATGAGGAAGGCCCTGGGGACCAACATCCAAATTCAGCCACTAACCCCCTGGACAAGGTCGGATGGCCCAGCAGCGAGGTCCTCCTTGTGCTTACTAATCTCTATGAAGAATTTGCACTTTTTTCACCCTACCAAAGAATGTGCTGGCACCTGTCTCTCTCTCAACCTCACAGTCTCTCTCTCCACAGAATCAGACCCCTGCAGTGTTTGTAGCGGTGGACCGGACACGAAGCAAGGTGAACACAGACTTAATTGTCTTACCTACCAGTTTGAGCAAATGGTGTCACATGTGTCTTACCATATCGATGTGGTAAAGCCCATGCAACACTATTCAGTACAAATTAGCAAGTAAGTACAAGGAGGCTTGTGCTTAGGTAGCCCTCCCCTGCAAAAGGGCCACATTGTCTGGGAAGGAGCTGGCAGAAGAGGTCCCTGGAGTGTCAGGCTCTGAACAATGGATCCTCGTTTTTACTGTTTCCAAGTGGGTGCCAACTCTTAGCACACGCTTGTCCGGCAGAAGGAAACAGTGCCAGGTCCTAAACTATCTTTACGATCATTGCTATGTCTAAGCCCAGCGTTTCAGTCACTGGGTTGGTCCATCTCCTGAGGGTCTTCCTTTTTCTCACTGCCATCTACTTTCTCAAGCATGATGTCCTTCTCCAGGGAGCGGGCTCTCCTGATAGCACGTCCACGTATGTGACATGATGTCTCACCACCCTCCCTTCTGAGGAGCATTCTGAATGTACTTCTTCCAGGACAGATTTGTGTGTTCCTCCGACAGTCGGTGATACAGACAGTATTCCTCACCATCATTTACTTGCATCAATTCTGGCCTAGGCTTCCTTATTCATTGTCTAGTTTTCACATGATCAACTGTGTGGATCATAGTAGACTATGGAGAGGCTTGAGAAGAATAAGAATTCCAGAACATGTCACTGAGCTCTTGAGGAATCTGTACACGAATCAAGAGGAAGTTGTGCAAACAGAACAAGGGAATGCTTCATGGTTTAAAATCAGGAAAGGTGTGCATCAGGATTGTATCCTATCACCATACCTATTCAATCGACACACTGAACAAATCACCAGAGAAGGGATTATATGAAGAACAATGTGACATCAGGATGGGAGGAGAGCTTATCAACAACCTGCAGTATGCAGATGACACACCTTACTTACTGAAAGTGAGGAGGACTTGAAGCACTTGCTGATGAAGATCAAAGACTGCAGCCTTCAGTCTGGATTACAACTCAATGTAAGGAAGACCAAGATCCTCACAACTAGACCAATAGATAACCAGAAATAGAGAAAAGGCTGGAGCTGTTAAGGACTTTGTCTTGGTTGGATCCAGAATCAATGCTCACGGAAGCAGCAGTCAAGAGATCAAATGACGCATTGCATTAGGCCAATTGCTGCCCAGACTTCGTTAGAGTATTGAGCGAGAATGTGTTGAGGACTAAGGTGTTCCTGACCTAAGCCATGATATTCCCTATTGCATCATATGCATGTGCAAATGAGACATTGAATAAACAAGACTGAAGAAGAGTCAGTGCTTGAATTGTGGTGCTGGAGAAGAATATTGAAAGTATCAGGGACTTCTAAAAGGACAAACCAATCTGCACTGGAAGAAGCAAGACCAGAATGTTCTTTAGAAGCTAGGGTGGCAAGACTTTGCCTTACATACTGTGTTAGTCTGGGTTGACTAGAGAAACAAATTCAGATACACTCATATGTGTATAAGAAAGAGCTTTATTAATTTGTTCTTTGTCAGTGGCTTGATGTTGTTGCTGTTTTATTGTACATTGTTGCTTGGTTTTGCTCTGTCTTGTTTTGTGCATGTTGTTGTCTCCGCAGGCCTGTCTGGATAAGACAGGCTGGATGAACAATCTGGAGGAGAAAACAACGGGACTGACAGTTCCGGGGGG
>NW_022111373.1:151201751-151233026 GCF_000313985.2 Echinops telfairi
AAAAAGGAAAGAGCTTTATATAAAGAGTAATTGTATATTAAGAAAACATCCCAGCCCGGTCCAGATCAAGTCTGTAAGTTCAGTATTAGCCCAAATGTTCCATAGCAGTCTGTAAATTCCTCTTTAGACTCACGCAACACATGCACACATGCAATGATGCAGAATGCAGGAAGATCACAGGCCAGTGGGTGGAAAGTATTGTGGATCCAGTGGCGGTGGAAGCATCTCAGTGCTAGTGTGGATCTCCATATGGCTCCCGCAGCTCCAGGACTCTGGCTCTATCTGTGTAGCTCCATGTGGCTTGTCAACAGGAATGTCTCACAGGGAGAGAATGTGTGTCTGGCCTCCAGTGAGCTATTTATCTCTGTAACACCTCCAAATGAGACCATCAAGCTGAGACCTGATTGACAGGCTAAACTCCACCCTTTCACTCTTAATAGTCTGAAGTTGACACCAGATTATATAACTACCACACGTACGTTGGGCGTGTTGTCAGGATAGACCAGCTCCTGGAGAAGGACGTCATGTTTGGTAATGTGGAGGGTGGTGGAGTAGAGGAAGGCCCTTGATGAGATGGATGGACACTGTGGCTGCAGCAATGGGCTCACAGTTGTGAGGACGGCGCAGGGCCAGGCAGTGTTTCCTTCTGTTGTGCAAGGGGTTGCTATGGGTCGGAGCCATCTCGATGACCCCTAACAGCAAATAGACACATTTCTAAGAATGCTGCCTCATATCAAACAACCGTTTTTTGATGGATGCATCATTTTGAGAAAGGTTGGGAAGGCTCAGGAATGAGTGCAGAGAGGGAAGACCATCAGCCTCAGTGAGGAAGAAACTGTGCTGAAGGCCAGGAACTCCGAGAAAAAGACCCAAGAGTGGCCACTGATGAGGTGGCTACTAAGGCTGGGTCACACATGATTTGACGTTTTCAATTTTCTGCAAACTTCTTGATCTCAGCAAGCTTTTTGCCCCGTGGGTGACAAAGTAGTTGACTGAATGTCCGCTGTGTCACAGATTTGAGCCTCTCATCAGTCTTTTACGCAAGATCAAAGCTGGGGAAGTGGTTTTGCAGAATGCGTGATCACTGACTCTGGGCGACTTCCAGCCAAGCTTCCTTTGCCGCTCGGTGGGTTGAAGGCTGGGTGGCTAACCTTGAGACTGGTGGTTCAAAGCCCTCAGACGGACTGTAGAGAAAGACAAGGCCATCTTCAGTAAAGCCCCACGGGCTCATGAGCCCTGAAGCAATTCCCCTCTCTCCTGTGGGGTCACCACGCTTCAGGATCGGCTCCATGGCAGCTGGCTCTTCTTGGTCAGCCAGGCTCAGTCCACAACTGCTTTTGACAGAAATAGGAGCATTAGCATCAGAATGGACAAAGAGGTGCCAGGAGACCTCACACCTGGGAGTGCACTCTGTCGGAGCTGCCCATGGGCTCCCCAGTGCTCCCTGGGGCATCAGGCCAGTTCTGACCTTCTGGGACCTTTTCCCTCCAGTGAAGGAGGAATCCCCAGCTTTTCTCTCCTCTGAGTTCCTGTCCCTGCTCTGATCTCTCCACCTTTGAAAGGGCAGTGGTGGGGCAGGGGTAGAACTCCCACCTTACACACAGGAGACTCAGTGTCTCCCTGAGTCGGAACCAACTAACAATAAAGAAAATAACACACAAGAGACCAGCTTCCAGGCCCAGCAATGCGTCTCCGGTGCAGCCACTCCTGACTGACCATGAAGGCTTGTGTGTTTCTGTCGGGATGAACGGGTTTTAATGGAGCTTCTAGACCGAGGCAGACCAGGAAGAAATGCCTGGTGAGCTACCTATGAAGATGATCTGTTGGCCACCATAGATGGAGCAGAGGTGAGCCCTGTGTGTTTGGTGGGGACAGATGTCCAGGGAAGCTCCCTACAACAAGTCCATGTCAGTGGAGGAGGCTGAGTGCTGATGTCCAGCCACTGGGCAGAGATAGTGCGTTGACTGTCACATGTCCCCACATCCACGCAGGGCCACGCAGTGAGTCCTCGGGAGCAACCGGGCAGTGGAGCTATGGGAGGCAGGGTGCCCCTAGCACCCCTGGAAGGGCGTGCTCACAGTCTGAATGGATTCCAAGACCGGCTGAGAACCAAGACCTACCTCTCAGAGATCAGCAGTGGCCGTGGTCCCCTGGTGAGGAAGGCTCCTTGGGAACAAGACCTTTGCCGAGTGACCAGAGTTGGGAGGAACTTTGGGTTCTTCCGCTGGAAGCCCCAGGTTTCCTGGGAGCCCCCACAGCAGATGATGTGGGCTTGACTTTAGGGTTTGCAGCATGGCCTGTCAGCCAGAGCAGTGCTTCAGTGGGTTGCAGCAAGAAGAAAGCACATGGTGAAAGTGCGTCAGCCAGTGAGGGGCCTTCTCAGAGCAGAGCTTTCTGACTGGGAGAGGGAGACTCGGATGAAGAAGGGCTGAATGTCCAGCCAAGCATGTAGCCTCAGTGACCCGCGTGCTGGGAGCAGACCCTCCAGAGCTGGGAGAACTCTGGGCGTAGAAACATTGTAATCACGCACCCAAAGGACCGTTGTGTTTTGCTTCTGTTCCTTCTGATCACTGGGCATAGCCTCCATAAATTCACACACACACACACACACACACACACACACACTTTATAATATAAGGTCGCTAATGAGGACGGGCACCCCTGTTTAAGCTGTTGGTAAAACTGGATCACTACCAGCAATTTCATTTCATTTGTCCACCTATCCATCCATCCATCCATCCATCCATCCATCCATCCATCCATCCATCCACCCAAGCATATAGCCACTCACCCATACACCCATCCATTTATCCAGTCATCTATCTACCCCTCCACCTACCTGTCCACCTGTCCACCCACCAATCTACCCACCCACCCATTTACCCATCCATCCACCCACCTACCCACCTGTCCATCCACCCACTCACCCATACATACATCCACTCATCCATCTATACACTCATCCATCCACCCACCCACCCATCCACCTATCCATCCATCCACCCTCCCATACATCTATCCATACATCTAACCAATCCATCCACCCATCTACTCACCCCCATCCACCCATCCATCCTCCATCCATCCATCCATCCATCCATCCACTCATCACCCATTCATCATTTTTGCTGTGAAACATATGCTGCCCTCAATTGCTCAAGTTTACTTGTTTCTCTTAACCAGCTGGAAGCTTTTTTGTTGTTGTTGTTGTTTCTTAATTGATGCAGGATTGATTGGTGGCCTGCCCACACCACCAAGAAGGATTAGTGGGTTAGTGGCAGCCCTCTGATGGTTCTATTTTCAATAGTGCTTAATTCCAACTACTTTGGAACTAGGCAGGGTAGAAATCTCAATTAAATCAGTAGTTTGTGGAAGGCAGAAACCATCATTAAAATACAGCTAATGTAAAAACTATTAAGGAGCCCTAAGAAACCGTGCTTATTTTAACCCCTTGTTGTCAAGGTGATCCGAACTCACAGGAGAAAGAGCAGACCTGCCCCCAGGGTTTCTGAGGCAGTGACCACATAGACACACAGCTAATGTAAAAACTATTAAGGAGCCCTAAGAAACCGTGCTTATTTTAACCCCTTGTTGTCAAGGTGATCCGAACTCACAGGAGAAAGAGCAGACCTGCCCCCAGGGTTTCTGAGGCAGTGACCACATAGACACCGGCTGTCATGTCTCAGAGCTTAGGGGCCTCGCTGCTAAGCCGCAGCTGGGTGGTTCAAACCCACCAGCTCTTTTGTGCCGAAATGTGGGGCCTTCTGCCTCCATAAGATCCCGACCTTGGAAGCTCTGTGGGGCCATGCTTGGTTGACCTATAGTGTGGACATGGCTCCGAATCGGGCCCATGGCAGTGGGTTTTCTTTATGGGAGCAGACTGCCTCACCTTTCTCCCTCTGAACAACTGGTGGGTTAGAACCAGCAGTCTTTCCATTAGTAGGCAGGTGTTTTAACCTCTGTGCCAGCGGGACTCCTTCCTGATGAGTTTGGAATCTGTGTACTTAGGCGTCAAAACTGAAATGCAGGGCTTGTGTGAGAGACTGAGATGGCCAGAAGGGCAGGGCAACAGTGGATGCAGTGAGGCAGGCGAGACCACCTCTATGGTCCAATAGACCCCTGGGACCTGGGCTGGAACGAGCCGGTAGACCATACAGCAGGGAGTGGCACGTGACTCCCCAGCCCCAGGCGTGCAGAGAAAGGGGCTGCTGTCCTCTCCTCCTGAGAGGGCATGCAGCTTTATTCACCAGCTCCCCCCAGCAGGGCAGGCTGACTCAGCCCTCGGTCTGGCCCCTCACTGCAGTGAGTGGACGGGCCCAGCCCCATTCTCCGACCCTCGGCAGTGGCCTGAAGATGACCAGGAGAGGGAGATGAGGTGTATGTGGGCTGATGAGGACAGAAGTAAGGGCGTGTGCTCTTCTGCATCATCTATGGATCACTGGTCCTTTTCCTGTCCCAGAGTGCAATAACGTCGGCCCCTGGCCCCAGGCTGCCCCGTGCTGGACGTGAGTGCTGGTTGGGTTGCCTTCAGCTTCACTTCACAATCAGATGACTTCGGGCCGGTGGACACAGGTGGCTCTCTGATGGCCCAGGCACCCAGGACCGCTGACCCCCAGCTGCCCAGCTGCTCTGGCTGGGACAGACTCCAGCCGGGCAAGCCCACTGCTATGACCAGAGGTGCGCTCTCTCACCTCACAGGTGGCCAAGGATGAGTGGGTCCACCGAGTGGGTGTGCTACCCACTCTGCCTCCTGGAGCTCTTCCTCCACAGACATGGGAACCCTCCTCTCAGACAAGAGCATGCTCAGTTCACTGTTGGAAACCAACCTGCTCCGTGCCACACCCCGGGTCCATGCTGAGGCAGATGGTGATGGAGGGGGGACAGGGTGCCCAGGGGACTTCAGGGAATTCTGAAAAACCCTTTGTTTCTCCTGATAAACTCTGGCTTTTACTACCATTCCTTTGCTAAAGAGACCAAAAAGGTCTAACTTAAGAGTAAAATGTAGTCAATGGCCCCTTTGTCCTGAACCCATGCACACGCCCCTCCCCTGGGGCTGCAAGGGCACATGGCTCAGGCGGGGAAAGAAGCACTCCTTGGTTTGTTATTCTTAAAACCGAGGAGCTGTTTTTAAATATTTCCAGGCTTTTGATCCTCCATTCAGTCAAAGAACAGCATGTATTATGAACCGACAGATGGACGGACAGAGTGCTCTGAGTTGCTGCGCGAACGCTGCATCTCTGAGAGCCTTCAGCAGCAGGAGATTAACAACAATTAAGTGGGAATTAATGGACGATCAATTTTGGCTCAGGCGAGGGTAGTAGACCTTTTAGTACACTTCAAGCTATGGGAAACGTCACCCCTCATCTCGAGAGCTGGTGACTTTGAAGGACGAGTGAGGTGCTGGATTGTTACAACAGCAGTGGAAATCAGAACTTCTGCTCTAGTGATGCGGCTCTTCAAGGTGCTTGGAGCAAACCCTGGTAAACAGGAGCATTCGCCCACAGGACACTAGTGGGTCCTACTGCGGAGCCGTTCTGCAGATTCCACGTGCGTCCGTCCGGTCTGCACGTGGCGCTGTGGTTTGTACCCTGCACTCCGGATACAGCACAGCTATGGACTTCAGACCTGGTGCAGGACCTGTGGCTTTTAGAAGATTCACGTAGGGTGAGCTTTTGAGCATCACCACATACTACACCTGCCAGTGACACCTGCGTTATGGCCGCTACACTGGTGTAAAGTGAAACATTGGGGCAGGGTCTCAAAAGTCAGCTCAGTTAAGCTCCGGTTAAAAGGAAAGGACATGTGTCTGTGCATGCATACAGGCATGTAGAGGAGATCAGGAAATTCCCTTTGAAACTTGGTAGACGTCACGATGTTGGTTCCGACCCATAGTGACCCTCTGTAGAGCAGAACTACAGTGACCAGTGTTGACTTTCTGGATTTTAAAATTAAGGCCAGAGAATGGTACAGGAGAAAATGAACAACTGCTGCTGGTTCTAAGTGTCCTACATCATCATCAAATTGCTATCTTCTATCATAAAAATGTTGGGTAAATTCTTTCATCCAATTACAACCAACTCAATGATATTATAAGATGTTTTAGAGTAAAGTTTGCTGTATTTACAAATTCAATTTTCTCTGTTGGAAACCTTACTGATTACCCTATATTTTGCATTTCAAATTCCATAATTTTATTTTCCAGGGTTAAAAGGATTTTAAACTGGTAAAATTCTTGGCAAGAATTATTGTATGGATACCAGCTCAAAGGTCAAGGCTAATTCAAAACAGTTTTTTTAAAAAGTCACTGCTGTTATAATCAAACCTATTAAGCGTTTCATTAAAGCAGCTTCACTTTCACATTATATCTAATCCTATTTTTACTCCGCTGAATGCATTCTGAGCACGAGGCTGGGGCAGTGCGCCGCTTCACCGAGCTTGTCAGCTGTAATTCTAAATATTCCTCTGGAAAGCCCTAGGGTCTGTGACGGAAGAATAGCTACAAAGGCATTTCCAAATGTTTGAGGAAAAAATTCGCAAACTTTAAGCTCCATTTTCCCACAGGCCTCTTGAAGCCCTATCATATTATTTAAACAATACTCCTCGGATAATAATGCTAAGTCGTGAAGATATGTACGCATATATGCAGATACACATTTGAACATGCTAGAGAGTGACCTTGCTAATTGCAAGGTCGGTAGTTCAAACCCACCAGCTGCTCGGCAGGAGAAAGATGAGGCGTTTTATTTCCCAGCCTTGGCGGCACAGTGGTTCTGTGTTGGGCTACTAACCACAAGGTTAGCAGTTCAGAAACCACCAGTAGCTCTGAGGGAGAAAGAGGAGGCTTTCTACTCCTGTAAAGAGTTACAGTCTCAGAAACCCACAGGGACAGTTGAACTACCTAGTCGTGCAGGGTTGCTATGAATTGGCATTGATTTGATGCCAGTTGAGTAGTTAGTAGTTAGGTAGTTAAAGATTTACAGCCTCTGAAAACCACAAGGGCAATTCTATGCTGTCCTGCTGGGACAGTAGTTAATGAGTCAGAATTGCCTTAGATGTCTGTGGAAGTTGGACCTTGAATAAGGAAGACTGAGCTCCCTCAGTCTCTGCATTTGAATTGTGGTGCTGGTGAAGACTATTGAAAGTACCATGGAGTGCTGAAAGAGCAATCAACTCTGTCTTAGAAGGAGTATAACCAGAGTGATCCTTAGAGCTCCTTAGAGGCAAGAGTGGCACGTTTTCATCTCATGCACTTTGGAAATGTTGTCAGGAGTGACCAGTCTCTGGAGAAGGACATCGTGTTTGGTAAAGTAGAGGGGAAGTGAGAAAGAGAAAGGTCTTTGGGTTAAGTTGGTTTCTCTAAAGAAACAAAGCCATTGAAGCTTGTACTGTGGTATATAGAAAGTTATTTATATCAAGACGTGGCTTAACCAGGTGTAGGAATAGGTAAGTCCAGTCCAGTTCACGTCAGGCTTCTCCTGACACGTGGAGGCTGATGAACAGGACGGAACAGGCGATCAAGGAATCAGACCAGGATGATGAAGCAGAGACAGCAGGGGCACAGGCTGGCAGATGCAAGGTCCAAAGTTGCCTAAAGGAATCCACTGTTGGGAGTCTGCTGACAGCCCATGGATTGGCAGGCGACACAACAGGAGATCTAGAATCCAGATGTGAGGTCCACTTCCAGCCGAAGGTGAAGATTTAAGGAGAATTTGCCTCTCCTTGATCGCTTCCTCTTAGACCAGTGGCTCTCAGCCTTCCTAATGCCATGACCCTTTAATACAGTTCCTCATATTGTGGAGACCCCAAACCCTAAAATTATTTTTGTTGCTACTTCATAACTGTAATTCTTCTACTGTTATGAATCGTCATATAAATATCTGATATGCAGGATGTATTTTCATTGTCACAAATCAAACAATTATAGCATAGTGATTAATCACAAAACAATGTGTAATTATATATTGTGAAATATTTATTTCTAATGACAAATAAATGAAATTTTGTCCTGAAGCATGATGTAGCATGGGTAACAGTCTTCACGTTGGGTACTCGTATGTGGGAGTATCTGCCTGTGGGAGGACCCTCCTAGAGATGGTTAGAGGAGCGGGTTCTTGGTTCCTAAAACCATCAGAAATTTGTGGTTTCTGATGGTCTTAGGTGACCCCTGTGAAGGGTCGGTCATTCAACCCCCAAAGGAGTCTCGATCCACAGGTTGAGAACCACTGTCTTAGACAAAAAAGGCTTATGACATAAAGGAGGCATCTTCATGTCATTTGAGAGATAGTTTGACTCCCGCCTCAGCTAGTTGGATCTGGTCGACACAATCCTGACCATCACAGCTCTAACATCAGAGCAGTTGTGAGCATGCAGGACCGGGCCATGTTTCATTTGTTGTTCCTAAGATTTCTTTATGTTGGGACCATATATTGGAACCATTCTATTTGGTGGCACCTAACAACAACACAAGTCAGAATTTATCCTTAGGAAATACCTTGATTGATTGTGGTTCTTTGCCTGGTGGGGTGACCCAAACTTTCATTCCTGAAGAGTCTGGGCTATTACTAATGATGTCCGAATTGGGATTCTGTACTTTACTATTAACTTTAATCACAGGACAAGGTAGTACTAAGAGATGACCTACAGAATCTCCTGGATTCCAGACGTGTTCCTCATTACCTCCATTATGTAACACCAATCCAATTTCCCTTGGTAATCTGGACCAATCACACCCTCAATACAGTAACACTCTCTTTACTTGCTGATCCAGAAGCATGAGGAGCCCCAAATGGCCAGGGGCATTCTGAACTTCCAGGCCAATGGAATCTGTGCTGTATTTCCAGGTGGGAGTATCCTTCCTTTGTATCTAGGATGTATAGATCTGAAGGGTCACTGGGACAGGGTGAAAAATTGCTGCTAGTGGGTCACTAGAAGTAGTTGTGAGTGACACCATTCCTATTTCCACCCCATGGTTCCTGGACTCATGAGTCCTGGCTACTGGGGACTCCATACTGTATATTGGATTCTGGTTTAGAGTACATACAGCCTCCTGGAGAATTTTGTCCCAACCCTGTGAGGTGTTGTTACCAAGTAATTGTGTCTTCCAAAAGAAGCCATTCCATCGTTCTAACAAGCCTGCTGCTTGAGGACAATGAGAAACACGTTATGACCAGTCAATTCCATGTGCCTAGGCCCACTGTTTCACTTCATTTGCTTTAAAGTCAGTTCCTTGGTCTGAAGCAATGCTGTTCAGGATACCATGCTGATGGGGAAGTAATTCTGCAAGTCCACAAAAGAGAGTTTGGCAGAAGTATTGTGTGCAGGAAGGCAAATCTGTATCCAGAGTAGGCCTATTCTAGTACAAACAAAATACTGTCCTTTCCATGAAAGTCATGGTCCTATGTAATCAATCTGCCACCAATTTTCTTGGTGATTCCCCCCTAAAGAATGGAACCATTTCTTGGACTCAGTGTTGGTCTCTGGTGCCAGCAGTGGTGTCAGTTAGGACACACAGCAGTGGCCGTAGCCAAGTTAGCCTTGATGAGTGGAAGTCCATTTTGCTGAGCCCACACTTCCATTCCTGCCACCATGTCAATTTCTTCATGTGCCCACTGGGCAATGACAGGAGTGACTGTGCAAAGAGGATGACTAGTTTCCAGAGAATGTGCCAACCTACCCATTCGATTGTCAAAGTCCTCCTCTGCAGAGGTAACCCTTTGGTGAGCATTCATATGAGACACAATTTCCTTCATTTTCTTGATCTATTCAGAGAGATCCATCCACTTGCCTCTTCCCTGTCACCTCCCTGTCACCAATCTCCCAGGCATGCTTCTTCCAAGCCCCCTGACCATCCAGCCAAACCAATGGCCACAGGTCATGAATTAATACAGTCACATACTTGGCCACTTCTCCTTCCAGGAAAACTGAACACTTAGGTGCACTGCTCAAGCTCCGCCCATTGGGAGGATTTCCCTTCACCACTGTCCTTCAGGGACGTCACAGAAGTGGGCTGTGGTGCTGCCGTTGTCCACTTTTGAGTGGCACCTGCATGCCGTGCAGAACCATCACTGAGGTAGTTAGTTTATTGTGCCAACCTGGCCGATAAACACATGTGGGATTAATTGAAGGGCAGAGAGATAAATGGCTCAGTGAGCCTTGCCTTTCTGACTCTTACTCTTTGATCATCAGACCAATGTGCAGCTGCCTTGCTTGTTCTCTGCCTCAAGTTGCAAGCTACACTACCTGTGGGACACCTAACCCTTGGACTGTGTCACTGTAATTTGAGGTTCCTTCAAGACCTGCTTTGCCACACCATTGGAGTATTTACATCTCTTGAGCTGGGGACTGTCGGACCCTGTCATCTGGCTGACTGTTGGTGACCTGCCTTGCTGTTTGCTGCCTGTGCCCGGATAGCCAGAATTGCTCTACAGAGGACTACCTGGTGGCCCTCAAGACTTGAAGGACTGCCAGTGTCTCACAGCTGTCTCACAGGAGTGAGTTGCACTGAGCCATTTGTACTGCTTTATAATTTAATTAACTGTTTATTTCTTATGTTACATATCTATCCGTATAAATATATATAAAATTATTAGCAATCTGGTGTTGTCTCTCTAGAGAACCCTGTCTAACACAATCACTTAACCAAGCACAAGTTTTCTGTTCCAGCTGATCATGAGGAAATTGCCATGAGCCCATAGGTGCAGACTGGGATAGGGAAGCTGACAGGAGGGGAGGCCACAGGAATTTGGGCAACTTCTCCATGCAGCTTGTTTATGGGATATTATTCCACAATTTCTGCATTCTGTGATTCACTTTTCTTTGGAAATGGGCAAAAATATGGATCTCTTCCAATGAATTTGTCAGGTAGCTGTCTTCCAAATTTCTTGGCATAGACAAGTGAATGCCATTTTAAAAAATGCAATTGTTATTCCATCATTTCCCTGTTTTTCAACCCAGCAATTCCAAGTTTTGGCATTTACCAAGGAGAATGGGATGCTCACTGTATTCGGTTCCCTAGATAAGCAAACCCAGTGACGCTTGTGTGTGTGTGTGTGTGTGTGTGTGTGTGTATGAATAGATATAAAGAGATCTGTGTCGAGAAATGGCTTACACACTTGCAAAGGCAAATAAGTACAGCTCAGTTCAAATCCGTAGGTCAGATGTCAGCTGAAGGCTACTCTGACTTGCGTAGCTGTGGAAGCTGATGAGCAGGAAGCGAGATGAAGAAGAAGAGGGCCACAGGCTGGTGGACGCAGAGGCAAATGAACCCAAGGTCAGCTGCACATATAGATGTCTGCAGTCTGCTGATGGCTAGTTACCTGTAGGGGACACACAGGAGAAGCAGCTGCAGGAGCCAGATCCAGCCGAAGGTAAAGCGGCAGAAGAGAGCTTTGCTCTGCTCTGGATCTCTCTCTTATGCAAAATTCTACATCCCCAAGGAGATGTCATTAGGCTGTGACCTGGTGGACAGATTGAACACCACCCCTACTTTCACCCCAGTATGTCTACTGGTGTTAGGTGCCATCAAGTCAGATCCGACCCATAGTGACCCTATATATAACAGAAGGAAACACTCCCCTGTCCTGCACTATCTTTATAATTGTTCCTATGCTTGAGTCCAGAGTTGCAGCCAAGGTGTCAGTCCACCATCTTAAGGGTTTCAGTCTTTTTGGCTACCCTTCTACTTTACCAAACATGTTATCCTTCTCCAGAGACTAGTTTCTCCTGACAACGTGTTCCTTGAATTCTAAGGAGCACCCTGTGCATACTTTTACCAGGACAGATCTTTTGTCTGTTTAGCAGTCCAGAGTATTTTCAATATTCTTCTTCAGCATTACAATTCAAATGCATCGGTTCTTCTTTGGTCTTCCTTATTCAAAGTCCAAGTTTCAAGTGCATATGAGGCAACGAAGGCCATAGCTTGGGCCAAGTGCACCCGAGTCTTCAAAGTAACACCCTCGCCTCTAAAGAGGGCTCGTGCAGCAGATTTACTCTTTGCAGCACGCCTTTGGATCTCTTGACTGCTGCTTCTATGAACATTGATTGTGGATCCAAACAAGATAAAAAATCCTTGACAGCTTCGAATTGTTCTCTGTTTATCATGTTGTCACCAATTTATCCAGTGGTGAGGATTTGAGTCTTCTTCCATTGAGTCACAATCCATACAGAAGACGGCAGGTCTCGGTCTTCATCAGCAAGTGCTTCAAGCCCTTCTCACTTCCAGCACGTAAAGTGATGGTGTCTGCATATCTAAGGCTGCTAGTAAGCGTCCTCAAGTCCTGATGCCACATTCTTCTCCATATCATCCAGCTTCTCTGCAGGCTTGCTCTGCACGCAGATTGAACACATATGGTGAGAGGATACAGCTTGCACTCTGCCCTTTCCTGATTTTAAGCCATTCCCTTGTTCTGTTTGCATAACTGCCTCTTGATCCATGTACAAGCTCCTAATAAGCACAATGAAGTGTTTCGGAACTTGCGTTCTTTTCAAGGTTACCCATAGTTTGTTATGATCTATGACTATTGGCATAGTCAATAAAACACAAGTAAACATCTTCCCCATATTCTCAGCCAAGATCCATTTGACATCAGCAATGCTATTCCTATTTCCATGCCCTCTTCTGAGTCTGTCCAGAACCTCTTGCAGCTTCCTGTCAATGCACTGCTGCACCCATTGTTGGGTGATCTTTAACTGAATTTTACTTGTATCTGATCATTGTTCTATGATTTGAGTATTCTGTTGGGTCACCTTTCTTTGGAATGCACAACATTGAATCTCTTCCAGGCAGTGGCCAAGTAGCTGCCTTCCAAATTTCCTGGAACAGATGATGCTTCATCGGCTTATTGAAAAGTTTCAGGGGGTGTTCCATCAATTCCTGGTGCCTTGATTTTGGCTAATGCTTTCAGATATATCTAGGTGACATAAACTAACTATCATACCCACACATTTAAAAAAAGAATATTATAATAATCGTTTTCACCCACAAAAAAACAAAAAATTGGAAACAACTCACCAGTCCATAAATAAGAAACTTGATCAGAAATAGGGGTGTATTTATGACACAACAGCAAAGGGTGTGGTTCACTGACACAACCACAGTGCGATGAATCTCAACAACCACAAGGAACAATAATTAATGCACAAGAGGACCACAACTGCACGAATCCACTTACACTGCTCTTGTTAGGTGCTGTCAGATCAGTCCCCACTCAGAAACCTCACGGGAAGTTCAATCAAGAGTGCTGCCGAGGAGCCTGGGTCAGTGACGAGAAGGTGGTGTGGAAGAACTTTAGGGACATACTAGGGATTTCTCTGCCTTGATGGGTGTATACACTGATCTTACCTCATTGGATACCACAATTAAGATCTGTATGTGGAAAATAATCATTTTATTTGGATTCACAATCAACACCCATTGAAGCAGCTGTCAAGAAATTTAAACAAATATGCTGCAAATGACCTTTATAAAGTGTTAAAAAGCATCTGGGTCATTTTGAGGACAAAGGTGCCCTTGACACAACCCAAAGTATTCTTCAGCACCTCATATGCTTCGCAACTCGGGACAATGAATGAAGAAGACTGGAGGATCAATTGTGGCTTTTGAGCGATGGTGTCGACAAAGAATGTTGATTTTACCATGGACTCAACACATCTACCTTAGAAGAAGTACAACTAGGATGTTTCTTAGAAGTGAGATGGCAAGATTTCATCTCACACTTTGGACACATTGTCAGGAGAGACGAGCACCTGGGCGGGACGCCACGATGGGCTCACGCAGAAATGGCTCTGAGGACGGCGCAGGACTGGGCAGTGCTTCCTTTGGTTGGACACAGGAGAGCTACGGCTCTGAATCGACTTGCTGTCACCTAACAACAGCAGCACTCGCTCTTTCTCAGACCCGTCCATGAGATAGAATTCAAACTGCAGGTCACTTTGTTCTTAGTGCTGTCCTGAAAGGGATATAGCCATCAAAGAGTTTGGCTTGTGGACCAATATCAGCCTTGCAGTGATGAAAATGATGCACTGTGTGTGTTAGACAGGAATGTTAATAATTATATATTTATTTATACAGATAGATATATAACATAAGAAATAAACAGTTAATTATATTATAAAGCAGTACAAATGGCTCAGTGCAACTCACTCCCGTGAGACAGCTGTGAGACACTGGCAGTCCTTCAAGTCTTGAGGGCCGCCAGGTAGTCCTCTGTAGAGCAATTCTGGCTATCCAGGCACAGGCAGCAAACAGCAAGGCAGGTCACCAACAGTCAGTCAGATGACAGGGTTTGACAGTCTCCAGCTCAAGAGATGTAAATTCCAATGGTGTGGTGAAGCAGGTCTTGAAGGAACCTCAAATTACAGTGACACAGTCCAAGGGTTAGGTGTCCCACAGGTAGTGTAGCTTGCAAATTGAGGCAGAGAACAAGCAAGGCAGCCACACACGGGTGCGACGATCAAAGAGCAAAAGACAAGAAAGACAAGGCTCGCTGAGCCATTTATCTCTCCGCCCTTCAATTAATCCCACATGTGTTTATCGGCCAGCTTGGCACAATAAACTAACTACCTCACTGGTCTATCTGATGTGGCCAGTGGAATGATGCACGGGAGGCGCCATGATTAAGACAAGAAATGAGTAGGATGCATATGGCATTCACCCCATCAGGCATTCCAGTCCACAGCATTTACAGCAAACAAATATTGAGCAGCTAGATTCCATCCGGACTATTTCCAAGAGTGCTCCCAGCAATCCCCAGTCGGGCTCCACGCTGGTTTTTCTCTGTGCGCACGGCTGGCCCAGCATCGGTGGGTCTGAGGTGTGTGCTTCTGGGGAGTATGTTACAGAGATTTGCTGATAACTGGAGAGAAAGGAAATGCTGCAGGAATGCAGAGTGATGACAGCAGATAAGAATGAGCATCAGATGTGTGGAGGGGCAGCAGAAGGAAATGAGGTTTGAAGCTCTGGTCCTGAAGGAGCTGCTCTGTTTGTTCAGTGGTTCAGCGCCAGCTGCTACCAAAACACTCAGCAGGAGGAAAGAAGGAAGACCTGGAGATTTGCTCCCCAAAAGATGGCAATCTTGGGAACCCACTGGGCGGTTCTGCTCTGTCTTGCTGTCACTGTGGGTTGGAATCAATTCAATGTTTGGCTTTGGTTTATCTATTCCACACTTCCCACCTTCCCCCCCCTCTGCCTCAGTAGGACTTGTCACCTGTCTTTCCCCACCTGCCATCTTTGGGGGAAATTCCGCAGAGAGTTGAAATGGTTCTAGGATACACTGGTCAAAAGCCTTCTGGAAACATTTGGAGGGGGAGTCCACCTGATTAGAACTTCAAAAGATAATAAGAGTCTGATTACTAATAATAGCGGCCTTGTGCTTCATCACTGTTGGGTGGATTGTTCTCTCTCAGAAAAGCAATGCTGTGGAGCGGGGAGGAAAGAACCCCCAAAGGAGGGGAATGAGAGAGGGTGGTGATTCCCTGAGGTGGAGAATGTCTTTCTCCTGCGAGGAGGAGTTAATCCGGGGCCACAGAGAACAGCCCGGGTGTGTTAGCCCAGGGAGCATAGAGAAACAAATCCATAGACACTCATATGTATATCAGAAAGAGCTTTATATAAAGAGTAATTATATATTAAGAAAACATACCAGTCCAGTCCAGATCAAGTCCATAAGTCTGATATTAGCCCATATGTCTGATACCAGTCAATAAATTCCTCTTCATACTCACACAATACATGCAATGATGCCGACTGCAGGAAGATCACAGGCCTGTGGGTGGATCCAGCAGTCGTGGAAGATCTCAGTGGTGGCAGGGGTCTCCATGTGACTGGATTCCTCAGCTCTAGGGCTCTGACTCCATCAGCCTAGCTCCATGTGGCTTGTCAACAGGAGTGTCTGGGAGGGAGGAAGTGTGTCTGGCCTCCAGTGAGCTATCTAGCTTATTGCACCTCCAAATGAGGTCATCAAGCTGCGACCTGGTTGACAGGCTGGATTCACCCCTTTGCAAGTTGACCGATGATGTAACTGCCACACCGAGGAACGCACCTCCCTCGAGGGACCTCCTACTGGAGGCCGTGATGGGGACATCGGGGACTTGGAGAAGAAAGTCCTGCTGTCTTCTCAAAGGGCAATCACAGGATAGCAGAAGGTTCTGGGCTTAGGAACTGAGCAAGCAGCTGTGCACACCTCGGTGGCCTTGGACCATGCTTTGTCACAGGGGGTGGGGGGTGAGGGGGCTTAGGTGGGGAGTGGGGAAACTCAAGCATTCATTCTTTCTTTATTCATACATTTCTGTACTTCCCACATTTTCTAAGAAAACCATGTATCTCTTTTATACTGCATACTTCTAAAAATTGTAAAAATAAGTCCCTCTGGTGTTAGTCAACAACTAGAAAGAATAATAGCAATATTCTAATGATTTCTGCAAACATAGACATAACATTGGAACATGAGAGGGTCTGACTTCAGCTCTTCACTGTGAATTTGTGGAAGATAGGTCACTTTCTGACATGGCTCTCAAAACATCTGCCACCCACGTTTAGGGCACGCAGGTCTGGTTCATTTACTAACTAGAAGAGACGCGTGGCCTTTCCGGCAGACCTATGAGATGCTTTAGAAGCCTCTAGATCTGAGAGAGAAGAAATGTTACTGCCTGACACCCTTAACTTCTGAGTGCAATCAGACTTAGCTGTCCCACAGCGATGACCTGTCTACCGGTGAGCAGGCAAAGGAACAGTAGCACCACTGCTCTTTCTTCCTCCCTCAAAAAACGTTCTTGTTTCAGTAAGAACCCAAAGACCCCGAGGTGACCTGTCAAACACTGCTCTGGACACCGCCCTCCTGCTGGGAACGGAGCTCAGACGGTCAGAGGGATGAGGTGCAAAGGGTCTCACCACGCTTCGCACCCCTGGAAGCAAGGGCTGGACCTTTGGAATTCCATCTAATCGACTCAGATTGTGATCCTGCTGTCCTTCAGCTACCCTGCCCTGATCTTCGTCATGTGGGAAGACATAGTCTCCCTGGGTTAACCTGTGATCACCCCACCACTCCACACCCCCTAGGGGACTTAGCTTTGGGTACCGTGAGAGCGTGTGCCTCCGTTGTACCAGCAGGGATGTTGTCTAGCCGTGGTTCATTCCTTGTTCATCCGAGGACCAGAAGAATCAATGCATTTGAGGTGTGGTGCTGCAGAATGCTGCGCACAGCGGCGGCCAGACAAGCAAACCCAGGCATCTGGGTCGGAAGAGGCACGGTCAGAAAGCAGCGAGGGTGGTGAGACTTCATCTCACGCGTTGTTACGAGGTGGGGCCCATCCTCAGAGGGGGACATTCTGCCTGTTAGAACAGAAGGTCAGTGAGAAAGAAGGCCTTCCGCAGGTTGGACGAACTTGACGGCTGCCCTCATGGGCTCTGAGACGGCAGTGTTGTGAAGGAGGCAGAGGGCACCCTTCAGCTGCTCCTGGGGCCTCGATGGGTGGGCGTGGACGCCAAGACACCTCGCAACAGCAAGTCAAGGTCACCAGCACTAACCTCCACTTTACCAAGCGCGGTCTCCTTCTCCCAGGACTGGTCTCTCGCATAAACCGTCCAAAGGGTTCCAAGTATGTGTATTTGTGCCTTCTCCACCATAAGGGTTCGTGTTTGGAAACAGGCGTTTCTGTGATGCTAAGGAGGCCGCACTTATGTGAGTGCAGTGGATTCTAAAGCTAATCCCTTCTGAGTAAACACAGACAGGCACACAGACACAGGGGAAGCATGAGGGTGCTTCTACACATGAAACAAAAAGCCCAGGGTAACCACAGGATTAAGAGAGAGGCGCACAGAAGGAACCCCCATTTGGGCTTCCAGAATCCGAGTGAGACAAGATGTTTCTGTCCTTCGAAGTCACCACGGAGGGCTGTTGTCACAGCGCCAAGAGACTGAAACAGCCGGTGGTCAGCGTTGGTTCTCCTTGTCACTGCTCTTGGCAGTGCAGTAACTCCATGACCCAGCACCTGCCCGTGTTGGGGTGAGGCTGCCTGCCTTATGAAGAGGTTGCCTGCCAGCCGGCCCATGAAGTGCACCATCATGGGATAGCTGGGGTCCAGCGGTCCACAGTGCTGGGCCGCTGTCACTCTTGATAATGGAGAAATCTACTCACAGGCGTACTCTTGGTGAAGCCGGGGGCGCTGCACTTTTAGAAATCACCACTCTGCCAGGCACAGACAACAGCAGCTGGCATCGCCAGCCCCTTATACCCCAGAGCCTGCCCCTGCCATGCACGCTTGGGGATAATTACTATATCTTAGACTTTCCTTTTGAGAGGAAAGTTGAAGTTCGATGTTCACAAAATGCTAAGCGCATTTTTAAAGGAGAATATGACTTGAACATCTGAGTCTGGATAAAAGGGTATAATTTTGTGTAGGAAGGGGATTCCAAATGAAGAACTGGAGTTATTTTAAACAGCAGAGACACTTTCTTCACAGAAGGCCCTGGGTACGAGAACCGGCTGAGTTTCCCGTGTTTCCTATGCATTCAAGGCAGAGAAGGTTGTTTAGGAATACTGAAGTGCTCTTTGAGCGCGGCTTGCTCTCTCAGCTCCTGCCGTCTCCTGTCCGGCCTCGAGTCCACACTGGTGGGTGGGAGGTGAGAGCAGAGGCTGCCCACAGGGAGGCCGTGCCCCACTCTAGAAGTGGGATCTTTTCCAGGAAACCGCAGTCCTTCCACTGATGGGCGAGGTCCACCACAGCCTGGAGGGTCATCTGCTTCCCTCGAGGACAGTGGATTGATGTGCTGCTGTCATGCATGTCTGCAAAGAGGCTGTGGCTCAGTCTGTGAGCAGCACTGCTTGCTGGCGGCCCCGTGCAGCTCTGACAGAGATCCCACGAGGGGTGGCTTGATGAGCAGAAAGGGTTCTGCCAGAGTGGGAGACCCGCGGTCTGAATTCAGGGTGCTGGCCCCAGGGTAAGGCTGCTCTCGGCCACTCTGGAAGAAGGCCCTTGTCTCCTCTGAGCTTCTGGCTCTAAGAGAGCTCCATGGGGCTCAGGGTCTCCCTGCACCTCTGCTACTCAGTTTCTTCCTTAGTCAGCTCCTTTCAAATCTCAGAAGAGGTGGATCCAAGACATGGTCTAGCTAAGACTGTATCCTGAAGAGTAAATGCTATTTCCAAATGAGGTTAGAGACGCAGGCTTAGGGCTTACAGGCATTTCTGAGGGGTGGATGTGCTTGTGTGGTGGTGGGCGAACGTGGCCTGTTCAGTGTGGCAGAGTGGGAATTGGTGTGGTCTGGATGGTGGGGGGTGGGGTGGGCATTGCCATCCATGTGGGAAGGCAGCCGTCTCATCGTTAACAAAGCTGCCTGTGCCCCCAGTGAAGGACTCTGCCGTCTCACTCTGAGGTCCTTCCCCAGCAGGATGCAGCATTTTCTTCTTAAAAGCAGATCTTGAATAGCCCAATGTCCAGGGAAGACACAGTCTTGACGTGGCTCTGAGCGCCCCCCACCACACACACATGCAAAAGGTTCTGGCATCTCCCATTGACCGTGCATATAGGTGGCTGCTAGCTGACAGGTGGGCAGTTCTGACCCGCTCAGCATCGCCAGGGAAGAGAAGCTGCTGGCATCGTTCATGAAGGTTACAGCCAAGAAAACCCGGATCTGCTCTGCCGCCATGGTGGCCCCTGATTCAGCAGCAGCCAACAAATGGTGCAGGGTTTTCTTTCTTTATCTTTGGTGGTGGTGGTGGTGGTGGGGGGGTGCGCAGGGGTTTTGTAGAGGGGAGCATTTGGTACATTAAGGAGTTTCAAGAAGGATTTGGCCAAATGGAATTTAAAGATAGTGGAATTTTTCCTATGCACTTTTTGAAGCCTCATCAAATTCACATGATGGGATATTACTCATCGTCAGTAGAACTAAATGAATTGCTGAGGCAATGAATGGACACAAAGAATTCTGCTGCATGAAAGATGCTGCATGGTAGAGTCTGACTTGAATAGCCCCTTCTGCTACCCTTTGTGTTCCTGGGTCAAGAATGCGCACAGCTGACCTGCGCCAATGCAGCACCTCAGCCTGCGGCTGCCACGCTGCACCGGGGGCTGGCCCCTCCTCAGCCTGGCAGCTAGCCTCTGGGTCTTGATTGGAGGTTGCTCCCATGATGCATGATTTAACGAAATCAGAGAGCACGCTTACGTTCTGCACACTTTTCCTCAATTAAAAAAGTATATAAGCATCCATCCATACCCTAATTATCACCACCGCGCTCATGAATATTTTGTTGGCTTATTAGTTGTGGTGCTCAATCACACATGCATCTTGATTGCATTATGAATATGAAACGTGCTGATTAACAATTCGTATTCATTTGGAAACTCACAGGCAGAGGAGAAAATGGCCTTCCGTGTGTGGCGAGACAAGGACCAAGCCAGCCTGTGAGTTCCAGCTTCTCCTCTATTAGCATGGTAATTGCCTTTAATGACTTTGTTCTTCTCAGCATCCTCAGACACAAATCTTTAGATGGAAAAGGCATCAATTATTCCAGCTCCTACCACAACTGGGAGCCAAGATGTTCCACCCAAACCCGTGTGCATCATCCTTCTTGCGAGGAAGTCCTCCCTGCATTGTGGCCTGGCCGGCAGGCCCTGCACTGAAAAGGAAAGCCTTGTTCCTAACCCCAGTCGGCTGAGTCCCCAAAGCCAGGTGCCAAGCAGCCTCCCTGCTCAAAGAGGATCTCCTGTAAGCTGCGGAAGCTCGCAGACTCTTTGCTGTCTCTAAACATCGCATCAGAACAATAGAGCACCAGGAGTTCTGGGCTATTCACCACAGGACTAGCAGCTCCAATGCACCTCCACGGAAAGGTCTGAGGATGTCTTTCAGACGGTCACTGCTGATGTCATGGGGCGCATGGGCTCAGCATCGATTTAAATAACAAAACATGTCAACACTATAAAAAAAAACGAAAAGAGCCAAATCCCCTCCTACTGAGTCAATTCTGACTCATAGAGACCCTATGAGACAAAGTCTAACTGCCCCTGTGGGTTTGGGGGACTCAAAATTCTTTGGGGAGCAGCAAGCCTCCTAGCTCTCCCACAGGACAGCTGGCAGTTTCTAACTGCTGTCCTTGTGGTGAGCAGCCCGACATGTATCCACTGCACCAAGCGCAATAACGCCCCTGGTCCCTGCTCAGGCTACGAACCATGAACCACGCCAACATTGGAAGAGGAAGATGGGAACAGTGTGAGGTAGCCTGCACGTGGCGTCTGGGCTTCTCTGATGTCACGAGCATGGAAGAGGACAAACTCCACCTCAGCCCAAGTCCAATTCCACTACAACCTCCACCTTCCACAGCCTTCCCACAAGTCTGACGTGACCCTCCCTCCCGGGGTCCCCTCTCCCTTCCTGCAGGTGTCCTCAGTTTGATGCAGCTGACAGACCCACAGACCAGAGTCACGAAGGTCAGGCATAGTAGGAAAGCTGATGGGTTAGAACCCAGAGTCAGAAATGCTTGGGGTGTTTTGAAACGGACTGTGGTGGCCATTGCATGAGGCTGCGTGGTGACCAAGCGGTGGACTACCATGGGGTCTGGACGATGTCCTAAATGGTGAAGCAGAGAACAAATGGTCAGGAGACCACTGTGTGGTCAGGATGGCCTCTGCTCAGCTGTGCCCACAGCCGCACTCTCTCTGGTCCACGGCTCTCAGCCCATGCCCCTGGACTGGTGCCTGGCTTAGGCAAGGATCATGGAGCTCTTCAGCTCTGCCAACAAAGGCCTGCGTGAGGCCGGATTGACTCGAGAAACAAATCCAGTGACACCTATGTGTAAGAGAGAGCTTTCTATCAAGAAGTAATTGCATATCAAGCAAACCTCCCAGCCCAGTCCAACTCAAGTCCGTAAGTTCGATACTAGTCCTAAGTCCCTCTTCAGACTTATGCAGCCACAAGCAACGATGCAGAACGCAGGAAGATCACAGGCCGGTGGGTGCAAGGTCGTGTAGATCCAATGGCAGTGGTCGCATCACAGGGCTCACAGCAACCAGGGTCAGACAGCAGGAAGGTGAAAGCAGAGAGAGGGGTGAGGGAGGTTCCCAGGACCCTCCTTATGAACAGGCCTTGCCCACAGGGAGTTACCATTGGCTGTGACCTGACTGACAGGTGAAACTCCACCCCTACATTTGTACACATCTTCAAGTTGACATTTGATCATGTAACTACTCCTTGGGGTGTCTGAGGCTATAACTCTCAGTGGGAGCAGGCAGCCTCATCCACATACTGCAGAAAAGCTGGTGGGTTTGAACCTCTAGCCTTGAGGTTAGCGGCCCAGTGCCTAGCCTATAATTAATCCAGTGTTCCTTATACCTTCCTTAGACCTTTGAAAATGAATGATGTCATGACAAACTCCTTTTCTCAGTTCCAACTTAGGCTTCTAATATTTCAGCATATTTTATCAAAATTATTAAAAACACAGGGCTTATGAAACTTGGATAGACTTGCTTATTAAACTTGGGGAGACTTGTATTGTGGTGCTGGTGAAGAATATTAAAAGCACCAGGGACTGCCAATAGAACAAACAAATCTGTCTGTAAAGAAGCACAGACAGAGGGCTCCTAGGAGGAAGGATGACGAGGCTTCGTCTGACATACTTTGGACATGTCAGCAGAGGCCAGTCCCTGGACAAGGACATCCTGCTTGGTAAACTACAGGGGCCATGACAAAGAAAGGCCCTGGACGAGACGCAACTGTGGGCTTGAACACAAGAACATTGGTGAGGGTGGTGCAGGAACTGGAAGTGTGTCCATCTGTATCTGAGGGGTTGTTATGAGTCTGAACCGACTTCATGGCACCTAACCACACTAGCTCGCTTTGGCATTCTTGGAAGCTGAGGGTGCCAGGTAATTTAAGAGGGAGCGTGGGACCACCAAGGATTTATGAAGCAATTCATTCTGATTTCCCTCAAGCAGAGTTACTGACTCAATTCATTGGAAGGGTTTTGTTTAATGATAAGTGCGTAGGCATAAATAAGAGTGTAGGAGGGAGGAAAGACACATGAGTGTCCCACGCAGGGCATCGGCCAGGGCCTCGGCGAACACCTTCCTTCGCAGCAGAATTCAGGTGACTCAACAACGACACCACCCCGGCCCCGACTTTGAAATGACAGGCGGATGTGTTCCGTGTGTCTCCCAGAATCTGGTCTGCCCATTTACCAACCCGGGCTCTCTGCTGGCCTGTCCTCCTTGCTTCTCGTTAGCGCTGAAACGTCTTCTCCAGGAAGCCCTTTCAGAAACCCCAGCACGGACCTAAGGCTTGCGCTTGGTGGCTGGCGGGGTGCAAGGCCTTTTCAACTTTTAGAAACACAGCAAGAAGAATGTTTTTAGTGACTTCTTTGTAAAGTTATCTGCCCTTGGAAAAGGGCATCAGCGTGTCAGGGCAGAGGGTCACAGAAAAAGAGAAAGACCCCCAGCCAGATGGATGGACGTGGAGGAGGCAGCAGCGGTCTCCAACATAACTCTAATGGTGAGGAGCGGTCAGGACCACATGGGCTTCATTCCATCACACGTGGGGTCACTGTGAGCCAGAGCCAACTGGACATCCACTCAACAACCACGTAAGGGCCCTATTGAGAGAGAAAGTGTGTCCGCCTTCTCTGGCTGTGATGTGGGCGATCAATGACCAGGACCGTCGACATGGCAGCAATGGGGTTTCCCTGGGAGTCTAAGGTCAAAGAGTCACTGAGAAGACAGGCAGGGTCCCCCACGTGTGCCCATGGTCAGCTGTGTCCCCCCCGGAAGGCTCAGTGAAAGGTCAGCAGAAAGACCCAGTTCTTGCATCATGTGTCCACAGAGCAGCGGAGCAGAGCTGGCCCGGAAACAACTCCATTGAGTATGTGGCTGTGGGCTTGATCCTCCCTCCGCCAAGCAGCAACATGTGTCTGCTTTGCAGACAACAAAGAAGGAGCATGTGGAGCCAGGCAATGAGAACCTCCCCACAGCACTGCCCTGCAACGCGTCCAAGTCTCCCTGTGATTGCGTCTCATTCCAGACATTTCCCTAACACTGCTGCCGCCGTGGAAAATCCTACAGGAGGCATAGATGCATGCCACCCTTGCCCCTTCTTTCATTACAAGACCCCTGCCCAGCCCCAGCCCCCACCCCCAAAGCAGCATATTTAATCCAGCCGGCAGGCACATGGCACCATGATAAAACTGCTTCAGCTAAAAGCAGGTACCAGGCACCAGGGAGCATTATGTTGCAATGCCTTCTGCAGACACATTGTGATTTGAGGAGGAAGTGTGAACATTTGCTCTTTTTTTTTTTTTCATCTTAGAGAAAACAGATGCTTTGAGCTTTTAAAAATGATTTTCCGATGCACAGGGGCAGCGTCTCTGCAGAAAGGCTGGGCTCCTCAGGAAGCACTGGTGCAAAGGCTTGGGCCAGGGGCCCTCAGACGCCAGGCTGGCTGAGAAAGGCAGCCGGCAGCCTAAGCTGGAGCTCAGGTGGGTCACGCTGGTGCCACTGCCACAGACCCCTTGCTGTAGGCAGATGCTGTCCGGTTGTTTCTGACGGGAGAAGGCGCAGAGATCACACGCCCGACCCGCTCCGTCCTCACCACCATCGCCATAGCTGAGCCCATGGGGGCGGCCGCTGTGCCAATCCACTTCAGCTTCCTGTTGTTAGGTGCCAACGAAAGCACTGCCCGGTCCTGCGCCACCCTACGTGGTCCCTATGCCTCAGCCACCGTGTCCATCCACGTGCTGGAGCGTCTTCCTCTTTTCCTCTGCCCCTCTGCTTTTCCAAGCATGACGTCCATCTCCAGGGACTGGTCTCTCCTGACCATAGGTCCGAAGTCTGTGAGATGAAGTCTCGCCATCCTTGCCTGGGAGCACTCTCCCCGCGGGTTCTCTGTGGAGCACTAGACTCTCTACGTGCTGGGCGGCCCAGGATTGGGATGGGCTGGGTGGCAGGCAACTCAACGACACCTTCTACCAAGAGAGGACCCTGGTCCCTTTCTGGCTCAACTCGAAGATGGCCCATCACGACATGTGGGTGGTCATCCACCTCGCCTGAGGACCACTCATAGCCCCTTTTCCTTCCTCCTGAACCACACCTCCATTTTGATAGAACTGGTCCATGCAACCGATTCTGTCTCTTTCCTCAAATACCCAAAGTAGCCCCACTGCACCTCCCACTTCCCAAACCTGTGTGGACAGCTGCCAGACGTCCTCTCTGACCAAGTCCTGCAGAATGCTCTGACCACACACGCAGACAACTGAAACCAGCTCAGCTCGGCCAGACCACCTTCCTGCAGCTCTGAATTGCTGCAGTGCCCAGAGAGGCCCTGTGTGACAGGCACCCTCCTGCTGCTGATTAGCTCCCTGCTGGTTTCTTAACTGGAATCCCTTCCTCCTTCTTTCCCCCCCTCCCCACTCTCTGCTCTCCCCCGCCCTCCCCTCCACTGTTATGTATGGGAACCTTGTCCCCTGTCTGAGAAGAGTTCATTCCAATTTCTCAGAGCACCTCGCATGATTCTTTGCTACACTGCAGGTTCATGATGTCCTTGTTGAATTGGTTTTTATTATGCAACGAAAAACAATGACTTGTGAATGATATTTATTAACCTTTTGTGACTCCCTCAAGCATAAAATTGATACTGAATTTTAGTTTTAATCTAAAAGTGAATAAAATAATAGGATTTATTTACCAAAAAAGCAAAATGTGTAGGAAGCCACCTACTAAAATTACGTATTGTTATTTTTGGGTCACATATTCAGTACTGGGAACCAAGGTACAGAAAATAAAGCAATCTGATTACCAAATACTTGAATAATTGCTCCAATGTAATGATAAAAGTAAAGGAGCGCATTTCGTAGAAATGTCTTCCTCTGATGAAGTGTCCTCGTGGAAGCACTAGTCAGGAAATCAAAGGACACATTGCAACTCTTTATCCTTTATAGTTGCTTTTTAAAAATCATTTTATTGGGGCTCGTACAACTCTTACCACAATCCATCCATAAATCCATTGTGTCGTGCACATTTGTACATTTGTTGCTATCATCATTTTCAAAACATTTTCTTTCTACTTAAGTCCTTGGTACCAGCTCCTCATTTTTGCTGCTCCACCTCCCACCCTCCCTCCCTCACGAACTCTTAATAATTTATAAATTATTATTGTTTTGTTATGTCTTACACTGACCGATGTCCCCTTCACCCACTTTTCTGTTGTCCATCCCCCTGAGAGGGGGTGATATGTAGATCATTGTGATCCCCCCACCCCCACCCCACCTTCCCCTTACTCTCCTGGTATCGCTACTCTCACTATTGGTCCTGAGGGGTCTATCTGTCCTGGATTCCCTGTGTTTCCAGCTCTTATCTGTACCTGTGTACATGCACTGGTGTAGCCAGATTTGTAAGGTAGAATTGGGGTCATGATAGTGAGTCGGGGGGCGGGGGGGTGGGCGGGCATTAAAGAACTAGAGGAAAGTTGCATGTTTCATCGGTGCTGTACTGCACCCTGACTGGCTCATCTCCTCCACGTGACCCTTCTGTAAGGGGATGTCCAATTGACTACAGTTGGGCTTTAGGCTTTAGGCCTCCACACTCTCCTTCATTCACAATGATATGATTTTTCATTCTGGATCTTTAATGCCTGATACTTGATCCCATCGATACCTCATGATCACACAGACTGATGTGCTTTGTCCACGTGGGCTTTGTTGCTTCTCAGTTAGATGGCCGCTAGTGTATCTTCAAGCCTTTAAGACCCTAGATGTTATATCTTTTGATAGCCAGGCACTATCAGCTTTCTTCAGCACATTTGCTCATGCACCCCTTTGTCTTTAGTGATGTATCGGGAAGGGGAACATCACAGAATGCCAGATTATTAGAACAAAGTGTTCTTGTGTTGAAGGAGTACTTGAGTAGAGGCCCAATGTCCATCTGCTACCGTAATACTAAACCTATAACTATATAGACATAGATCTATTTCCCTATTGTTATATATAAATATATTTATATATGTACATGTCTGTATTTTGGCTTCTGTAAATGCCCTTTGCCTCCTAGTTCTTTCCTCTATTTCCTTTCACTTCCTCCTATCCCACTACTGTAGTATTAAGTGAGGGGAGGTCCAGCCCCTCAGCACTACCCTCGCATTCAGTAAGCCCAATTGTATGGCTGAGATATAGAAATATTATATTAAAGTCATCAAGAGCATGAGAGGTAGAGGAGAGATATTACAATAATGCAGTCAGACACATTTTATGGTAGCATTGCTCACCTCAGCCCCACTTGGTGGTCCACGGTGGTCCACGTGGAGAGAGGGGGGAGGGAAAGGGAACAACAGAGAGAGGACTGGAGAGGAGAGGGGGAAGAGAGGGGAGTGACCAGCGAGAGGCCAGAGAGAGATCTCTATTGCTGACCCAGGCCTATATACCTTTTGGGGGTGTGCAAGCCCACTAATTACAGGTAAAGACATACGTCACAGGAAGGGGTTGCACTATAGGTTATACAGCAATGAGAGGGGGTGGTCTAGGGACATACAAACAATAGGAAGAGGAGGGACTGGGGTATACATGTGACAAGATGGGTGGATCCTAGATTTCAGATGGCAGCTTAACTTTGACCTGTTCTCTGCGTCTCCATAGGAACCATTATCAGTAGGGTGTAAACCCCACCTACAGGAACCAAATAGATGACTGCAGGCCTGTCCAGTGTCTTTAACAGCAGGGAGCAGGGCCCACTGCAGTCTGGCAACTGGTCGCCCTCAGTGGGGGAATGCCTGCACATCTGACCTCCCCCCCCATACCACTATCATGTTCAGCCTTCATTTGGGTTTCAGAAATTCCTCTCAGTTACATTTCCCTTGATCAAGCCCTACCAGGCCTCCTACACCCTACTCGCCATTGATGATTTTAGATCACTTGTTGTTCTCTTCTCCCTGGGTTTGTTAACACCCACTTCCTTTCCCCTACTTCCCCATCTCTAGTGTTCCCCCAAACCGTTGGTCCCATTGTTTTCTCCTCCAGGGTGTTTATCCTGCCTACCTTATCTATATAGACATGCAGAGACAATAATTTTCACAAAACAAGACAGATCAAAACAAAGCAACAAAAGAAAACAAAACAACAACAGCAACAAACAATGCCAAAAAAAGAAAAGCCTATATATAGTTCAAGATCTGTTTGTTGACCTTTAGGAGTGTTTTCCAGTCGAGTCTGATGGAGTGCCATGCCCTGGCACCACAGACTATATTTGGTATTCCCCGGGGACTTCATTGCTCTGTTGCCCTTGCTGCTTTGCTGTATGATCTTAGTGTTTGCCTCTGTGTGGTGGGGTCAGATCAGGCACAATTCCAGCGCTGTGTCTCCAGTGTTGTCCCCTTTAGGGCTATGGGTCAGTGAGGGACATTGTGTCTCATAGTGGGGCCTGCCATATGGTCCTGTCTGTGCATTGGCTGCTCTGGGCAGGAATATCGTCCTTGGGACTTGGTGGGCCAGGATATGCTCCACTTTCTCTCCCTCCCCCTTTGCTTGCTTCTGTGTGCTCTGATGAGACAAGTCCCTCTCCCTGAGCTGTATCTTCAGTGCTGTCCTCTGAAGTGAATTCTTCTGGGGGGAAGTGGGGATTGTCCACGTAGTTGGGATTGAGGCTGGTCCCTCAGACCTCTCTATTGGTCCCCTGCTTTATGCCCGTATGTTGCATTCATGTCTCGGAGCACCAGGTTGAAGACTGGTCCCTCTTTCCCTGTGGAGATATAAACAACACCCTCCCCTTGGGTGGGTTAGCGCCCAAAGGACACCTTGCAATGGACAAATCTGCAGCCAATAAACCTCCTGAAGTGTTGAAGAGCAAAGATATCACTCCGGAAAGGAAGGTGGGCCTGGCCCACGCCGTGTGGTTTCCAAAGGCCTCACGGTTCTGAGAACGCTGGAGAAGACTGGAGGCATTTGAGTTGTTGTGTTGGCAAAGAATATCACAAGTTCTGTGGGCCGTCAAAAGAACAAATAAATCTGTCTTGGAAAAATACAGCAGAATGCTTCTTAGAAGGAAGATTCGTGTGACTTCATCTCACTAACGGTGTCAAGTCCTTTGGACACTGTCTGGACTGGCTTCTCTGGAGAAGCAAAAGCCAGTCTCACACACATATACATATGCACACACTGTTACACATATATTTATATCAAGAAGATGGCTCACACAGGGGTAGAGGAGGGCACACCCAGTCTGCGTTGTGTGGGTCAGACGTTAACCTGGAGGGTCTCCTGATCCACACAGCTTCAGGGGCAGGAACACCACGGGCTGAGATCAGGCTGCAGAGGTAGATGGATCTCAGGTCAGCAGGTCAGGCTTGTGTCAGGCAAGATGAATGAATCCAAGGTTGGCATGTCAGATGGCACCTTGCCGATGGTTCCTGATGGAAGCAGGCAGTATGGCAGGTGCTGGTTCAAGTCTGAAGAACTGGAGCTCAATGAGCCACGGGCAGTATCCAGACTCAGAAACATAAATAAATAAATGAACCAGCTTTCTCACAGTTTCCACTTAGATAAGAAGGAGGCCACAGCCCCAGGGGAATTTCCTTTCAGTTGTATCAGAGCTGGGACCTGAGGATGTGGGTTGCTTCACACCCTAATCATTTTGAGATTACTTGGCTGCTCTCAACAGATGCCATTGTGAAGCTGATTCATTGGGTCAGGTCACATCCAGGCAGATGACGATATCAGTCCTAGATTTTGTTAAGTCAGCCCGACTCATAATGACCCAATGTACCTCAGAAGGAAGCAGTGCCCCCGCCCTGTGGCATCCTCACAATTGTTCTTATGTTTGATCTCCTTGTTGCAGCCACCGTGTCCATCCTTCTTACTCAGGGCCTTCCTCTTTTTCACTGTGCTTCCACTTTACCAAGCATGGAGTCCTTCTCCAGCAATGATCTCTCCTGATAAAATGTCCAAAGGAGGTGAGATAGAGTTTTGCCATTCTTTCCTCAAAGGAACATTAGGGCGGTACTTCTCCCAAGACAGATTTGTTTGTCCTTTGGGCAGTCCCTGGTACTTTCAATATCCTTTGTTTCTTTTTAAAATATATATAAATAAAATGCACCTTAATTTTTATTCCTTTAAAAAATCATTTTATTGGGGTTCATACAGCTCTTATCATAATCCATACATATATCCATTATCAAGCACATTTGTACATTTGTTGTCATCCTCACCTTCAAAACTTTCTCCTCCGCCTGAGCCCCTGGCGTCAGCTCCTCATTTATTTCCCTCCTTCCCTCACTCTCTCTCCCTCCCTCACAAACCCTTGATAATTCATAAATTATTATTTTTTCATGTTCCATACTGACTGATGTCTCTCTTCACCCACTTTTCCACTGTCTGCCCCCCCCTGGGAGGTGGTTATATGTAGATCATTGTGATCAGTTCCCCCTTTCCTGCCCACCTTCCCCCTACTCTCTTGGTATGGCCACTGCCACCACTGGTCCCAAGGGGTTTATCTATCCTGGATTCCCTGTGTTTCCAACTCTTATCTATACCAGTGTACATGCTCTGGTCTAGCCAGATTTGCAAGGTAGAATTTGGGTCATGATAGTGGGGGGAGGAGGGGAGGAAGCATTAAAGAACTAGAGGAAAGTTGTATGTTTCATCAGTGTTATACTGCACCCTGACTGGCTTATATCTTCCTTGTGACCGTTATGTAAGTGGATGACCAGCTGTCTACAGATAGGCTTTGTGTGTCCACTCTGCAATCCCCCTCATTCACATTGATATGATTTTTTGTTTGGGATCTTTGATGCCTGATACCTGATCCTATCACCACGTCGTGATCACACAAGCATGTGTGCTTTGTCCATGTGGACTTTGTTGCTTCTCAACTAGATGGCCGCTTGTTTATCTTCAAGTCTTTAAGACCCCAGATACTATATCTTTTGATAGCGAGGCACCATCAGCTTTCTTCACCACATTTGGTATGCACCCATTTTGTCTTAAGTGATTGTGTCAGGAAACTGAGCATCATGGAATGCCAGGTTATTAGAACAAAGTGTTCTTGCATTAAGGGAATACTTGCGTAGAGGTCCCAAGTCTGTCTGCTTCCTTAATACTTAACATATAAATATATGAATGCAGATCTATTTCCCTACTGTTATATAAAAATATATTTACATATGTATGTGCCTGTATTTAGACCTCTATAAATGCCCTTTGCCTCTAGTTCTTTTCTCTATTTCCTTTTACTTTCCTCTTGTCCCACTATCATGTTCAGCTTTCATTTGGGTTTCAGAAATTCCTCTCTGTTACATTACCATTGATCAAGCCCTACCAG
>NW_022111373.1:151233510-151236055 GCF_000313985.2 Echinops telfairi
TAGCGTTTTGCCCCAGTGTGGTGGGGTCAGATTGGGCACAATTCCCACACTATGTCTCCAGTGTTGTCCCTTGTAGCACCATGGGTCAGTGAGGGACATCATGTCTCATTCTGGGGCCAGCCCTACCATCCTCTCTGTGCATTGGCTGCTCTGAACAGGAATGTCATCCATGGGGCTTGGTGAGCCAGGATGCATTCTATTCGCTCTCCTTCCCTCTCCATCTGCTCCTCTGTGCTCTGCTTAGACGCGCCCCTCTCCCTGAGCTCTATCATTAGCGCTGTTCTCTGAACATTCTTCTGGGGGTGGGGGGTCCATGTAGTTGGGATTGGAGCTGGCCCCACAGAATAGGCCAAACTTTTATTTCCACTTTTTACAGCACCAAAATCGAAACACACTGATTCTTCGTCAGTCTTCCTTATTCAGTGTCCAGCTTTCACGTGCGTAGGAGGCAATGGAGCATACCATGGCTTGGGTCAGGCACACCTTAGTTTTCAGAGTAACTTCCTCACTTTCCAACACTGTAAAGGGGTCTCGTGTGGCAGATTTACCCAATGCAATGTGTCCTTTGATATCTTGACTGCTTCTTCCATGAGCTCCTCAGAAAGGCATTGCTAGGCTTCACCTAAAAAACTCCTGAGAATCCTGGCCCAGCCAAGTTGACACAAAACCAAACTATCATAGACATGTTATCAGGATAGACCACTCCTTGGAAAAGGACATTGTACTTGGAAGGCCCTGGATGAAATGGATGGGCACAGTGGCCACAACAATGGACTTGAACACAGCAGTGACATGCACCCGAGGTCGGTGGAAATAGGGCAGGGCACCTGCAACCCTGTGCAGCTCCATGTGAGTGCACCCTAGAGGCAGGCAGAGAGTCCCAGCAAGAAGGAAGGTGAAGGGGCAGAGAGAGAGAGAGGGAGGTTCCCAGTTTCTTCTGTATAAGAAGGCCACACTCCCAAGGAAGGCATCATATGTATGACCTGATTGACAGGTTGAACTCCATCCCTACACTTTCATACACATTCACAACCTGGAATTCTGTGATTCTCACCCTTACGGCACAATGGCTGAAGACAAAATGAGTGCATGAGCAAATGTGGTAAAGAAATCGGATGGTGCCTAGCTATCAATAGATATAGTGCCTGGGGTTTTAAAGGCTTGAAGTTAAACAAGCAGCCATCTAGCAGAGAAACAACAGGTCCACATGGAAGAAGCACATCAGCCTGTGTGATCATGAAGTGCCCACAGGATCAGGTAACAGGCATCAGAATACCCCAAGCAAACAAACAAAAACATATTGTTGAGAATGAGGGGTTGGAGCAGAGACCCAAAACCCATCTGTAGACAATGGGACATCCCCTCACCAAAGGGTCACCAGGAAGGGATGACTCAACCAGCACGCAGTATAACACCAGTGAAACACAGAACACTCCTCTGGCTCCTTGAGACCTCTCACCCCCCATAATCATGACTCTAGCCCTGTCTTTCACTGCGGGCTAGACCGGAGCATGTACACATGTACAGATAAGAGCTCACGACACAAGGAATCCAGGAATAATGCGAATGGGAGTAGTGATACCAGGAGGGCAGGAGAAAGGTGGGGAGAAGGGGGAGGAAGGGGGAACCGATCACAATGATCGACACATTACATCCCCACCCCCACCTCCAGGGGATGAACAACAGAAACCATGGGGGAAGGGAGACAGCGGTCAGTGTAAGATATGAAAATAATAATTTATAATTTAGCAAGAGGTCATGAAGGGAGGTGAGGGAAAAAAGAGGAGCTGATACAAAGGGCTCAATAGAAAGTGAATGTTTAGAAAATAAGGATGACAACAGATATACAAATATGCTTTATATAATTGTTGTGTGGATTGTTATAAGAGCTGTAAGAGCCCCCAATAAAATGATCTTTTAATTAAAAAAAAAATTCTAACTGCCAGAGGTGGCAACCACTGTGTCCTGGCAGCCAGCACGTGTGCAGGTCACGTTGACAAGCACAGCCTGGGTTTATATACGCAACAAGACCGGCAGGAGGACGACAAACCACACAACTACACAGAGGACCCGCAATGCGTAAACAAAAGCGTGCTTCTCAAGAGAGGTGACATATTTGGGAGTCTGTGAAAGATGAATTTACTTGGCAGTAACCCGGACACAGTGTTCTAGGCATCACGTCAACCCACTCCGAGCCACTTCACCATGCAGAATGCTGGGCAGAGCTGCCACCGCAGCACCTTGTGCAAGGGATTCGTGCAGACAGCTCCTGGACACACAGGCAGAGCAGGCCGGTGCACCTTGGCAGGCTCCCCAGGGCTGTCTCCAGGCACTGGGACAGAGCAGCATGGGATGGTGTTAGAGCTTCATCCGGCTGAGGTTGGGGCAGGCCACCCTGGTGCTTTGGCTCGGCCGTGCGGGCAGCAGCACTCTCAGAACCGCAGGTGCAGGAAGTGGTTTGGGGGAGTGTATCAGGGTGGAAGTACATTGTCCAAACCCATACCACACTGCTCACAAGGAGATGAGGCCTAAGCCAGAAAGCCAC
>NW_022111373.1:151236603-151245265 GCF_000313985.2 Echinops telfairi
ACCTGATTGGCAGGCTAAACTCCACCCCTTTACTCTTAAGTCTCAAAATGACAACAAATTAAGTAACTACCACAAGCCCATAGAAAGGAAGGTGACCTCATTAGCACAGGTTACCACATTAAGAAACAGAATGCTGTTGGAGGATTTCAATGGCTCCTGTCACCAAGGCATGAGGCATTGAGCTTCGTCTCTGGGTCTGGGCCACTCCCGCAGCCACAGCCATCCAGCTGGCTCCATGTCAGGATGAGCGCTGGGCAGCAGAGGGAAGCCCTGCTGAGGCCAGAGGGGTCCTCTGGCTGTTGTCCCCCCCCCCCCCCCCCCCCACACACACACCTCACCAGACCATTGCTCCAACAAACACAAGTCTTCCCCCAGCAACTGATCCTCGGTGACTGTCCACGGTGAGGCATAAGCCCCCACAATCGAATGGTACAAGGGGTGGTTGTGTAATTGAAAGGTACAATTAAAGAGACATCGATAAGATAAAGCATGCACAGTGCTCACCTCTGTGACAGCCATGATCTCAGCAGCCAGGTCCGCGCAGAGAGAGAATATATTTCCAATCATTGTTTAGCTACATTTTGGGGAATGTGCAAGCCCCCCTAATTTCATCATAACAGGAAGGGGTTGTACCACAGGCATACATGCAACAGGAGGAGGATGAGCTAGGGGTGTACACACAATAGGAAAGGGAGGCGCTAGGGGTACACATGTGACAAGATGGGCAGACTCTGAAGTCATGATGGTAGCCTAGCCTTGACCCTCCTTGAGTTGACTTGACCTTGTCTTAGGCCTCTCCTTCAGGGGAGCAATCCACTATGCTTATCAGCAGGGAGTGGGCCCCACCTAGGGTGGGACAGACTATAGGGTCTGATTGCTCTAGATGCCTGATAACCCTCAGCGAGATAACCTCTAAGCAGTTGACCTACAAGCGTATAGTCGTTGACCATGTGTTAGCAGTCATTGGGCAGAATAGAGCCTGCTTGTGCAGCACACCCACACTCATTACCCAGAGGCCCTGTGCGCAGGGAACCAGGATGATCATTGATCACCGGTGCCCGTAATTTCCCTGGCTTGTGATATTCTGCTCTGGCAGAATACTGGCACACTCAGCCCTGCTGCAGCTGGCTCAAAGCCAGGGCCTGGCGTGGGGAAGGGGAGGAGCCCCCTGGTGGGGACTGGGGCTGGGGGTTGCTCCACAGAGCCGGGGAGGGGTGGGGTGTCAGAATCCTATGGGCACGGAGGGCAGGTCACTGGGTGCATGGGTTCCTCTTCCGTTTAGGAAAAGCCCCACTATGCTCATACTCCTGTCCAGGCCAAAGGGCACAGGAGTCACGTCCAGCTCAGCAGCATCCCCCACCCCGCCTCGGGGGTCAGAGGAGGACTGCTCCACTGGACGCCAATGCTGATGTCTCCCACGTGGCCTGCACTCAGCCCCTCCCCCTCCCCTCTGACCCACAGAGAAGAGCTGAGCTCCAGAGGACTCCCTGGCGAGCTCTCACCAGGCCTTTCTTCCTGCTGCAGCGTGGACTCGCAGCGCCTACCTTTCCCTTCGTGGTGGAGTGAGCTCACGGTTGCACCTGTAGGACTTCAGGCTGTGAGGGTGGTGGGGAGCGTGAAGCACAGGAGGGAGGCACCAGGGCTGCTGGAAGCCTGGTGGACCTGGTCCCTGGTGGAGAGGAAGGCCGTCTTCGAGATGCTTGGACAGGTGGCTGCAACCACGGGCTCGGTCAAGGCGTGGCTGTGAGGGTGGAGCAGGGCCAGGTGGTGCTCCTTCTGCTTGGGATTGACTTGAAGGCCCCAACAGCGACCCGCAGCGGGGGTGCTGTGCATGAAGCATTGGGCAGCTGACTGCAAACCCAGCTCCTATTTCGTGAGGCTGCAGAGGCCGTCCGCCTCCTGAGGATTTGCAGCTTGGAAAGCTGAAGTTCCACTCCATCCTACAGGACAGGGCGTTGCGGTGCGTATTGTTTGTTGTAGGGGTCACTGAGGCCGTTCCAGCCCACACAGAGCCCATGAGCACACAAGCATCCCACCGCCAGTCTGCGCCGCATGCCCTCACCAGGCGCTCTGAGCCCACAGTGGCAGCCCCTGCGTCAGTCCACCTCAGTGAGGGCCTTCCTTCCTCTCTGTCTCTCTGTCTCTCTCTGTGCCCTCCACTTAACCATGGGCAAGGCCCTCCTCCAGGGACTGGTCTTTCCAGACAGCATGCCAAAGTAAACCTCGCCACCCTGGCCTCTCAGGAGCACTCTAGCGGCCCTTCTTCCAAGAGAGATCAGTTGGTCTTCTCAGCAGTACCTGCACTTCCACATTCTTCTCCAGCTCCACAACACAAACACATCGATCTTCTTCGGTCTTCCTTACTCAGTGTCCAACTTTCACACACACATACGAGATGATGAAAAGTACCATGGCTGGGGTCAGGAGCAGCTTAATCCTCAAAGTAACCCCCTTGCTTTTCAGTACTCTAAGGAGGTCTTATGCAGCAGATTTCCCTAACGTAACATGCCTTTTGATCTCTTGAGCATTGATTTTGGATCCAAGCAAGACAAAATGTTGCCAACTTCAACGTCTTCTCCATCGATCAGAATGTTACCCATTGGTCCAGTTTAGGGATTTTGGTCTCCTTCATCAGCAAGTGCTTCAGGTCCTCCTCACTTTCAGCAAATAAGGTTGTGCCTTCTGCATATCTCAGATGGTTAATAAGCCTCTCTCCAATCGACTTTGCTGTTATGATGGCTAATACAGTGCCCTGCTGGACCCTTATTTCAATGCTTGGCTGCTGACTTACAGACTGGTGGTTTAAACCAGCCCAATGATTTGTCCATGAGAGGCCTGGTGATCTGCTTCGCCCATCGGAAACCTGGTGATCTTTTTTACATGGGCTGCTGTCAGCAGACCCCATGGGCAGCTGTACTCTCTATGTTCCGGAGTCATGCGAGGGCAGCTAACAGGAGTGCCCATGCCCAGGACCTGGTGCCCACACACTGCCCCCAACAGCCCAGGGAGGCAAGTCCTACCTCACCCCTCGCTTCAGAAACAGAGGCCCAGGAGAGGGTCTGGAGAGCGTCTGCCCACACAGCGGGGCATGGCAGACATGCAAGCCCAAGACAGAGTGGCTCCACCCCTACAGTACGGAGGTTGTTCTTCTCAGCAGAGTGTGAAACAGAGAGTGTGTGTCCCACCTCCAGGGAGGAAGATGGGAGTTCCCAGAATCCTCAGGAGAAGGCCATGCCCCCACAGAGGCACCATTGCCTATGCCCTGATTGACAGGCTAGACTCCACCCCTTTACCCAAGTTGACAGGAGATTATGTAACCGCCACACTGTGTCATTCCATCTCTTTAAGAATTTTCCTCTTTTCTAATGACCTTCTGTTTTTCCAAGCGAGATGTCTTTCGCCAAGTACTTGTTAGGTGCTGTCCAGTTGGCTCCGACCTATAGTGACCCTATGCACAACAGAACGAAACACTGGTCTCTCCTGACAATACATGCAAAGTATGTAAGATGATGTCTTGTCATCCTTGCCTCTAAGGAGCACTCTGTGCGTACTTCTTCCAAGACAGATAGGTTTGTCCTTTCAGCAGTTCATGGTACTGTCAATATTCTTCTCCAGCCCCACAGTTCAAATGCATCCATTCTTCTTTGGTCTTCTTATTCCATGTCCTTCACATGCATATGAGGCAATGGAAGATACCATGGCGTGGGACAGGTGTTTTTCATTCGGGTTGCAAGATTCTACCATGCCATCTGCAGCTTTATTTCTATCATCAAGACCATGTCTCAAATACTGATTCTTCCTCTTTGTTTCCAATTGCCAGTACTTATCAACGCACTTTGATTGTATGCTTGGTCAACTTCAGACTGAAGATCTTAGTAGAAGTCTTCCCCGTGTCCATCACTATCCTTAGTGGTTGGTGTATAAACATGAACACTAGCTGTATTCACTGGACTTTCTTCAGCCTCGTGGATATTATCCTATCACATAAAGCATTGTGCTTCAAGATAGATTTTGAAACATTCGTTTTGACGATGAAGACGGTGCCTGCACGCATGCTTCCTGAGTGTGTCATTCCTGCCGTGGCCAGCCAAGACTGTCTGATTCAGTGGCCAGTGCCAGTTCATTTCAGCTCACTGGTTTCCAGAATTCATTTATTTATGTGACCCACTTCATCTTTTATTATTTCCAGTTTTCCTTGAGTCATACTTGTACATTCCACTTTCTGACCTTTGCTGTTGCTTCTTCTCCTACTGAGGCTCACACCACCAGCAAATGACTGTCCCGGCGCTTTACTTCACCTCAGCATGAAGGTGGATGCTCCTTTGAGGGGTAGCTCTTCCCCAGCTGTACCGTGAGGGCCTTCATCTCCAGGCACTCTAGCTGATCGTGTGCTGTTGCGATTCATAAGGCTTACAGTGGCGAATCCCTCAGAAGCGGACATTCTATTCCTTCCACGTAGTCTATCTTAATGCTGAAAGCTGCTGAATCCTGGTCACCATGGGTGACCTTGCTTGTATTTGAAATACCAGTGACACAACTTCCAGCATCACAATAACTCAGAAGCCTCCATAACATACCAGAGGTGGTATAAGCACTTACAGTCTTGGAAAATCCCTCGCAGGACTCCCCTCTCTGCCAACAGCCAGTGCTGGGCAGAATGCGCTCGCTGGGCCTGGGTGGGGCTCCTTCCTCTCGTCAGCCCTCGGAGGTGCCTCTTCTCTCTCCTACAAGGTGGCTGTGCGTTGGGATGACCCCTGACCACGGGCGTGGCTTCACCTGGGACTTTCTAAGAGAGAAGATCCCTAGATCTTCCTGTTGGACAACTGGGTGGCTTTGAACCACTGATCTTTAGCTTAGCAGCCAAGTTCTTAGCCGCTGTGCCGCCAGGACAGGGACATGGTTTCTTATTTGTCCCGTGGACCCCATGAGTAAGGACCAGCCTCACAAGCAGGACATGGTGCTTGTGAGTAGGTGGTCACTGAACAAGAGGAAGACCCCCAGCAAGATGAACTGACGACACCATGACCCTGGTAGGGGCTGAACCAGAACAATTGTGTGGTCGTGGGGTCACATGAGTCCCACATGGGGTCACTGTGAGTCAAAACTGACTTCACAGCAATGGTGGACCATATGACCAAATCGGCGTTCCTTGGAAATTCCGTCTGCCAGTTTTTCGTTAACTTTTTATTTAATTACATTCTTCACCAAGAACGGCAAATTAGGAACCTTGGCTTCAGCTTCGGAATGCTCAGGCTTTCCAGAGAAGGGAAAGCTTTCTTTGGTGATGAAGACGAAGATGGAAAAGCACTGCCTCTGAGCATTGCGTCCCGCGAGCCGTCCCGACCTGACGCTGCCCACTTGCCCTTTTGGAGGCAGCTCTCGCTCTGCGTTCCCATCCGCGAGGCAGCTCCGGATGGAGGGCTGCACACCTGGTGCAGTTAGCTCCGACCTAAATCTACGCTGGCAGAGGAGAGGAACACCAAGGAAGGGATTGAGCAATTTTGATCTTTACTGAAATTTGTATAATTAGTCCACAGCAGTTTTCTTTCTGACCTGCCCCCTGCCCCCACCCCACCCCTCGCCCCTCGTTCCCGTAATACTGAAAGTTGCACTTGGACACTTCTGTGCTGGCAATGTGAGGCATTGCTACTGCTACCTGGGCGAGGAGGATGGAGTAGAGGCCGGTAGAGCTATCTTTGGCAGGGCAGACTCCTAGGCTTTCTTGGCCTCAGGTGGGCATCCATGCTTTCCGCATCCTTAGGACACATCAGAGGGAGGGTGGAGATCATAAAAATTAACGTGCTGGTAGGGAATCATGGCCCTGTCATGCGGCTGGAGGGACATGGGTCTGAGTCCCAGGCTTGCTGATGCACTCAGGCACCAGCAGCAGCCTCCTGCATGCTGGCATGGGTGGGGCCATGCTGTGTCCATCATGTCAGTCATCCATGGAAGGTCACCTGAATTGCTGTCCTTTGCTAACAATAGCCACCCCACCCCCACCCCACCCCCAGCGCCATGCCTGAAGTCAGCTAGATGAAGTCTCTCCGACCTCAGTTCTAAGGAACTGAACTTGTCCTGAACTTCTGTGCCCTGCTTGCTTGTTCTGGTCGTTCATACAGTAGTCAACGTTCTCCAACAGCATAGAGTGTGCCCGTCAGTTCTCCTGGCAGCTTGTTGCCAGTGTGTGCCATCATGTAGATGCCAGTGTAGAGAGACCCTTCAGTAATCACACGGTGGAATGTCCCCGCAGCGTTTCCTAAGCTGTGAGCCTTAGAGAGAAGGCTGTCAGGTCTTTCTCTGGGAAGCTGCTGAATTGAGTCCAAACCTCCAACCTGTCGGTGAACAGCCGGGTGCTCAGCTACTCGGGCTCCTGGGCTCCTTCCTGCCAACCCAAGTCCACCGCCACTGGTTCTGACTCAGAGTCTCATCTTTCTCCCACAGAACAGATTGTGGCATCGAACTGCTGACCTTGAGGGTCACAGTCCAATGTGTAACCAATAGCGACACCAGGGCTCTGTCAGCCTTAGGCAGGGACTATCTGTGCCTTGCCTGCTGTAGCATTGCACGGGATGTGATGACTAGCCAATGAAAGGTTGGCTGTGCCCCCCGCCCCCCCCCTTACATGAGTCCTCACACTTGTTGTCCAGGTGACCCTTGAGAAGATGAAAGGCTGCACATGTCTGGTGACCCTCTGCACTCTGCCCTGATGGCCTTTCCTTTTAATTCACAGGTTTGATAGGAGCTTCTCTCAGCCACTTCACTTGCTGGGCCACGTGCTTGCAGGAGGCTATTTCTGCTCGGGGAGAGAAGGATTGAATAGAAGCAGTGTCCGCAGTCACCCTCTGGCGCCATGCTCTGCAATCCTGTGTCTGCTCGGTCTTACGGGGGCTTCAGAAAGGTCATTGAGAGAAGAAATTCAAAGATGGCGGTATTTTTGTGATGCCTTTAAAGCCATCCAGTATGTGGGTGATGGGATCCTGAGCCATCGTGTTCGCTCTCACTGAGTAACTTTCTGTCCTGGTTTGCTTGTTTGTTTGTTTTTTAAAAAAGACACAGAAGGAAAATAGTCGGATAAGATACATCCTTTTTTGGTGAATTTTAACTTCTGACTTAGAATCAGTGACGTGGCTCTGTTGTTGCTGGAATGTAGTCTAGTCCTGATGTTTGGTCCATTGCCATCCCATTGGCTCCCACTTGCAACGACTCCGTGACCCACAGGAGAGAATGTCACCTGGCCCCACACCATCCTCACCCGGGAAGAAATGATTGGACCCATGGTCGTGGTCACTGTCAATGCATCTTCTTGAGGATGGAAGTGGAAGATCCCATGCCGAAAGAAGTCCTATGCATGGCCAGCTCTGCTGGGGACACCTTGACATTAGCAATGCTTTTTGAACAAGGGCTGAGTCTTCAGGGCTCACTGGACCCTGGAACTATAAACCTGCTCTGAGGCATGGTCAAACATTTGCCAGGCTTGAGGAAAACCAACAACCAAACTCACTGCCTTCGAGCTGATGCCAACTGAAAGGCCCCCCCAGGACAGGGTAGAACTGCTCCTGAGAGTGTTAGAGACTGTGACGTGGGCTTGGAGGGCCTTCAACATTACGTATGGTCTTATCTCTAAGAGACAATGCACTTCTTATTTTATAGACGGTCTGTGCCTCTGTTTTCCCTATTGAACTCAAATTTCAACATGAAAGCATTCAGCAATGTAAGTCAGTGGGGGAAAACTTCCATGTGGGTGTAGTGTAGTGTATTATACCTTATCTGTAAAGACATAATGTGTATTGAACATTTATTAAATATAGATTTAGACTTTAGAGGAAATGCCTGAGAGTTCCAAGGCTGTTCTGAGTTTCCTTTCCCTGTGAAATCCCTTGGAAGAGGTTTGCTTCATCTCTGTAATTCCAGAAAAGAATCATGAACCTTTCCTCCATTGTATTTTCCTAGGAAGTTGCTGCTGTGCCCCCGAGCTCTATTAATGTGCAAAGAAGATCTCAGACCTCCACTAATCAGGACTCTCTTCTACCTCTAGCTGCACATCCACAGAAAAGCGACACACTTCTGCGCTGTGTTTCACATCAGACAATCCCCCCATTTAAGAGTGTCAACATCTTTTATCACACCAACAGTTGGGCAGTTATGTTCACAATATGATTTTAGTGTTTTTTACCACCCTCAAACGAAAGTCTTGTACCTATTAATACTCATTGTTCCTTCTTCCCTTCGTGGGCTCCCAAGTCTTGGGCAGCCTCTTCCTGTCTCTGTCAGTGTCCATTCTGGACCAGATTCCTAGAGACAAAGTGATTCATGGACTGCTTCTCTGTGACTGGCCCCTCCGGTTCCACATTGATTCCAAGTGTCATCATGGGGTCACATGTGCTACTAAGCACATGGACATACTTTATGTCACCAAGAACAACTCCATCGTGCCAGGGGCCTTCAAAGAGAGGGAGGGCAGAGGGAGAGCGAGGTTCCCAGATTGCCTACCTTATAAAGAGCCAACCCCCTCCAGGAGGCACCATCAGGCTGTGCCCTGACTGACAGTGTGGCTTCCACTCCTACACCTTCCTGAAAATTCAAGTTGACATAAATCCTCTGAAACACACACATCTCTCTCTCTCTCTCTCTCTCTTATACACACACACACACACACACACAC
>NW_022111373.1:151245487-151248837 GCF_000313985.2 Echinops telfairi
CACACACACACACACACACACACACACACACACACACACACACACACACCAGTGAGACGCTCTAAATCCTCTTCCCTGTCTGTGATCAGGCCTGAGTTGAGGAGATACCAGCTCTCGCCCAGCAATCGTTTCAGGTCCTACAGGTGGCGGATGGAGGCCTCTGCGGAAGGCTGCTGTGGGCTGCCAGGCCATGTGGCTATGCTGATGCCCTCGCTCGGGTCAGTCTGTGGGCTGAAAGGAGGATGGCCTGCTGGCGACCGCGAGTCAGCAAGCAGCAGGCACAAAAGGAACAGAGCTCCCAGCATGCTGAGTAACCCGGCACCTCGTGCCAGCAAGCGCTCACGAGCTGACCAGGCTTCACATGGATGGCAAACAAGCGACAGCGTGTTCTCTTCTTGTTTGAGGGCAATTCAAAGCCGCTCAGAGCCAGGGTAACAAGAGCTCCCTGTTCCTGTTGCCCTCCCAGCAGCCTTGCAGTCCTACCCGCTGACCACTGCTGGCACAGAAACAAGGTACACGGTGGGCAGAGCTTCCCCATGAAGCAGCCTCAAGGAGACGGTGCACGGAGGCAAGGCCAGCCCTGGGCCCTCTTCTCCCTCAGCAGTCACTCGCTCCAGGGTGGCCACAGGCCCAGGCAGGCGGGACAAGGCTGCTTAGCAAAGACCACACACTTGGCGCTGAGCTGGGAGTATGAAGAAAACTGCCTCCGAAGACCAGCACGTCACTGTCACTCCTGCGTCCTCCTCTGGACAAAGAGGCAGCACGGGCGGGGAACTGGCCGCCCAGGGAACAGACATAAACACCCAGACAGGACCTCGGAGGGGCACACAGCCCAGACAGATCTTCTGTTAGAACAAGGTTCGCTTCCCCTTCCAGGCTGAGAGCTGCCACGGTGATCCCGGTGAAGGTGTGCAGGGATTTGAAAGGAAACAAAGAGAGCAGACCAGCCCTGAGCGGAACAGGCAGAGGGGAAGCGGGAAGAAAGAAGCCATGTGCTGCTGCTTCCGAGGGGAGGGGAGACACCGGTGAAGCACACACAGGTGTGTGTGCACAGCAGGCAGGAAGCAGTCAGGGGAGGCTTGCCAGTCTGTCCCAGAGGAGAGGGTGCTTTACATATCAGTGCATTCCACCCAGTGAGTCTAAACCGCTGTCCTGACGGCCCAGTGGCTGGGGGCTGGGCGGCTAACTCCAAGTTGGTGCCTTGAGCCCCTCAGCAGCTAGGCAGGGAGAGAGACCTGGCCATCCTGCCTAGAAAACTCCCTGGGGCAGTCTACTGTCACATAGCGTAGGTGTTTAGTGCCAAGTCACTAAAAAGGAGAGGTAAGCATAGCATCACCTGTGCTTACTTGCTAATCTGTGGGGAACAATGTCACGTTGTTTTTCTACATGGGAGATGCTGCTTCTCGGTCTGGCTAGCATGCCTCTCTCTCCCGACCCCACAGCACCTTCCTACCGACTCCAAGCCTCCCCTCACAAGCAGTCCCGGACGGAGTCCACCTTTGTAGGTGCCCACATGTATTCAAGGCTGCCCGACAACACCAACCAACCTGACTGCCATGGAGGGCCTTGGGCGGAGCTTCCGGCTGCTAACGGGGTGACTGCTGGGGCCACCAGCCATGCTGCGGGAGGCAGGGGGCAGTGTGCTCCATGAGGATTTCCAGCCTTGGAAGCTGTGGGGCAGTCCTGCTGTGGCCTATACACTCGCAATGTGCTAACCTTGGCTCAGGGGCAGTGGCTCTGTTACCTTGGTGTGTTCACTTGAATAAGTGCCCCACTGGGAAGTAATTGAAGTCATGTGGGGAAGGGCCTCCTGCTCCCACCCAGGAGCTGCCAGACCTCCAAGAAGAGGAACCTACCTGTGAACAATGAGGGGGAGGGGACACCTGTGATCCTGAGGGGACACCTGTGATCCTGAGGTGGCACCTGTGGTCCCGAGGCAGCAGGCAAGCCCAACGGCTGCTGAGTTCCTGCTCAGCTCCTGCCAGGGGTAGGAGTAGGGGTTGGAGGAAGGTAGGGATTCTTTCTGCCCCCACTCTCCCTTCCTTCCTCCATAGTCTCCTGGCATGTTCAGTCTTTACAGTCTTATTCTTTGATGTAAAAACCATTTTTCTTTTTCCTTATAATAGTGCTGTCATGAAATATTTATCTTTATGAGATTGAATAACTTAGATGAACATAATGCTCTCTAATTTTGTCTATGTCTTAAGGTGTTTGAGAGACTCATTGTTTTTTATTTTTGCCAATAATATCCTGCTGTTTGAATGTACCAGAGTTTGTTTATCCATTTATCTACAGTCTGAGTTTCTTATTCTTTTCCTCTTTCTGCTATTATTGGAATAGCTGCAATAAACATAGGTGTGCATATGTCTGTTCATGCCTTGCTCTTTACTTCTTTAGGGCATATACCAAGTAGAAAGATTGCAGGGACATAAGGCATTTTGTATTTGCATTTGTTTAAGGTGATGACATGCAATTTTTTCTTTTTAATTTTACTGTGGGCTCTTATAGCTCTTACCACAATCCATACATACATCCATTGTGTCAAACACATCTGTACATATGTTGTCATCATCTTTTTCAAAACATTTTCTTTCTACTTGAGCTTCTGGCATCAGCTCCTCATTTGCCCCCTTTCCATCCCTCCCCCATGTCCCCTTGATGATTTATAAATTCACCTCTCTTTTTACCATGTCTTACATTGACCGCTTTCTTATTTCACCCACTTTCTGCTGTCTGTGCCCCTGGAAGGGCACCACACTTACCCACAGTACTTGTTTAATTCCACAGTCTCACCAGCAGTGTGTGAGTACTCCACACCCTCTCCAGGATTTACTACTGTCTGTTCTTTCTTTAATTGCTAAGAGTGTCAGTGTGAGGTGGGGTCTCTCAATTTGTATTTCTCTGATTGCTAATGAATGTGAACATTTCTTCACAGTGAAATCGTATCAAGAAGAGTTGTGCAATCATCCCCACAATCACTTGCAGAGCATTTATTTTTCAGTCTTGTACTCATCATTATTAACTCCCAACTTCCCCAACCATACCCCCAAAGAGCCATTAATCAAGTCCCTATCTCTGTAGATTTGCCTACTATGGATTTCATATACAGAAAAACATTAAAAAGCAAGCAAGCAACAACTAACAAGCACAACAAAATAAAACAGATAAAATCCTCAGTCAAAAAGAGAGCAAAGGAAAGAACTAGGGGACAAAGGGTATGTATAGAGGTATTAAGACTGGAATGCACATATGTAAATATATTTATATAAAAGTGTGGGGAAACAGATCTGCATGCATATATTTATAGGTTTAGTATTAAGGCAGCAGATGGACATTGGGCCTCCACTCAA
>NW_022111373.1:151249920-151310441 GCF_000313985.2 Echinops telfairi
ACAAGAATCTAAGTATTGCCTCCTCCCTGGGGGATAGAGAGCAGAGAAGAGGGTGGAAGGAAACATCGGACAGCATAACTTACAACAAAATTATAATAGTTCATGAACTATGAAGGGTTCATGAGGGAGGGGCGAGTGGGGAGGGAGGGGGAAAATGAGCAACTGATATTAGGGGCTAGAGTGAGAGGCAAATGTTTTGAGAATGATGAGGGCAACAAATGTGCATAGGTGCTTGACACAATGAATGTATGTATGGGTTGTGATGAGAATTGTATGAGCCCCAATAAAATAATTAAAAAAAAGACAGAGAGCAGAAAACATTAAGAGGAGAATAATTTTAAGGAAGATAAGATTTGACCCTAATTGCATCTGCAGCAACCCCTCTCTAGTGCATCTGGATGCTAGCCAGCCTGTCCACACCTCGGGTCCGCACTCGGTGGGGCTTCACCAGAGGCATAATCAAAGTGGATTTCTCTTCACTTTTTTTTTACACGGAAACAGCTTTAAAATCCATGTAAAGAGAAATCAAATGATAGTACATTTTGACCTAACTTCATCTGCCATAATCCAAATTACAGTGCTCTCTCTGCCTGACAACGGAGCTGTTCACATCCCTCGAGCATGATCAAAGGGGATTCACCAGAGGCTAAGTCCATGTGTGGAACCTGCAAATGGAATTTGGTCTTCCACTGTCATCCATAACCTTTGACAAACTGGTGTTCACAATTTAAGCTCTCACATCACTCCCTCATTTAGATTTGGATTTTATTATTTATAACCTTTGCATCATACAAGCTAGTGTACTTCTGCCATGTGGAATTAGTGGAAACCTCACTTAGATGGCTGCTTGTTTGAAAACAAGTCTTTAAGATTCCAGATGCTGTTCTTTCTGATAGCCGGGCACCATCTAGCTTCTTTACCACACTTTTCTACAGCACCCATATCTTCAGTGATCTCTTCGTGAGAGTGAGCATGAAGCAGGGCCGTGTCATAAGAATGAGCTTTCCTCCTATTGGGCTGTAAACAAATTACCTGAATTGTTAACGTGTACAGATTAAACTCTTAAGTTACTGGACACTATTTACACAATCAATGGGAGTTGTTGATAGGACAAATCTTCCAATAACATTCATTCACAGCAGCAGAGCCAGGCCTATCAGATTAATTGATGTCATAATGAAGCAAGGAGGAAATTAAAGAGTAAGTATATGGTAGGTCTGGGCCACCATTGATTGGGCACCTTCAAGGCAACAGATTCTAACCGAAGTTTAATGTCTACCAGTCTTATGGCCTTGAGCTAGTAGTCATCTGCTTCTTCGCACACTAGGGAGTTTCAGCCTTAAGTCCAATGGATACAGGTGAGTTGAGGTGAAGCCCAGTTCATTTAGTGGGGTTCCCACTTTGGGTCCTGGTGGTGCGGCCTGTGAAGGATGTTGTGCACCTGAAAGAACAGAGTCTAATGTCTCAGCAATCTATAGCAAATGGACTGAGTCACCACAGACTACATAGAATCTAGATCAAAAGTGTCCAATTAGGAACCTAGTACCAGGTATATTCTCCCCTCAGGTTCCACAGAAGGACTGTTAAGCTTTGCTTCCTTTTGGGAAGTTGTGCCTCCTCGTCTTCCTACCAACAGAGACGTAATTACCTACTCGGAGACATACATGACCCCTTGCCCTATCTTGACTTGAATTTCCTTTGCTATATTTGGCAGTGGTTTATCAATTTTGTTAATCTTCTCAAAGAACCAAGTTTTTATTTGCTGATTTTCTACAATTTTTAAGTTTTCTGATGAATTTATTTCTACTCTAATCTTTATTATTTATTTTCCAGTGTCTGAGAGTGTTAGTCTGGGTAGACTGGAGAAACAAATTCATAGAGACACAAATTCATATGTGTAAAGGAAAGAGCTTTATATACAAGAGCAATTGAATATTAAGAGAGCATCCCAGCCCAGTCCAGATCAAGTCCCTAAATCCGATATTAGCCCATATGTCTGATCCCAATTTATAAAGTCCTCTTCAGACTCATTAAATACATGCAATGATGCCAAATGCAGGAAGATCACAGGCCAGTGGGTGAGAAGTTTTATGGATCCAGTGTCATTGTAAGCATCTCAGTGCTGGCAGGGGTCTCCATGTGGCTCCTCCACCTCCCAGGGCTCTGGCTGCATCAGGGTAGCTTCATGTGGCTTCTCTTCAGAAATGTCTCACAGGGAGTGAGCCAGTGTCCAGCCCCCTTCACTGTTAATCCTCTCAAATCAACAACAGATTCTATAACTACCACAGTTTATTTTGTTGATCTTTTCCCAATGGTGATGGCTGATGTGTTAGGGTGTTTATCTTAATTCATTTTCCTTCGTGAGTGTGCACTTATTGCTAGACATTGGTATGCTGTGGCTGTGTTTTCATTTGTTTCAAGGGATGTTTTGATTGTGTTCTTTTTTCTTCAGTTGTTCAGTGGCTATTAAGTTAAGTGCTTTTTCAATGTCCATGTATTTGACTTTGGGGGTTGATCATGCTGTGTTTGGTTTCTAATTTTACAGCATTGTGATCTGAAAAACAAAAAGATTCATCAGCAAATGCTTCAAGTCCTCCTCACTTTCAGCAAGCAAGGTTATGTCATCTGTTTACCCCAAGTTGTTAATAAGGTTTCCTTCAATCCTGATGCCCCACTCTTTTCCATAGAATCCAGGTTCTCTGAGGATTTGCTCAACTGACAGATTGAACAAGTATGGTGAAGGCTACAACCCTGACACACACCTCTCCTGATTTTATTTTCAAAACACATTTACTGGGAGTTAAACCATATAGTATCTCCTTGATCTATTCCCACAACTGCCTCTTGATCCATGTGCAAGTTCCAAATGAGCACAAGAGAGTGTCCCTGGGGCTTTGTAAGTCTTTACAGAAGAAGGCTCCCACCTCTTTCTCTCATGGAGAGGCTGGTGGTTTAGCACTGCCGAGTGGAGTGCTTTAACCACTGCTCCAACCTAACCCCTATGGATGGCACAGGAGTGGGCAGATGCCGGCTTTAGGGTGCATAAGGTGACCATAAGTCGGAGCCACTTGGGTGGCAACCAGCAGCAAGCGTGTGAGTCTCTCCAGGCCCTGCTAGCTGTAGCTTTGATGTCAAGGGGGCGCAGTGAATCCTGTCCTCTCCTGAGCCCCAGATACCGAGCAAGGATTCCACACGTTGGTTTAAGTGTTTTACAAAGAATCCTTTAAGGTGAATTATAGATTTTGCAAGAAAGAAATAATTCCCTGGAGACGAGTAAAAAAATGATCAAAAGCAGAAAGCCTTGGGGTGTGATTTATGACAGGCCCAGCAGCTCATGGCCATTGCTGATGATCTGAAGACTTGCCCTGTCCACGCAGCACTGGCTCGAGTTGTGTTTCCGTGGTTGGATTGTCTGCCACAAGCACAGTAGACATGCCCTTGAGAGGAAATAAACATGCTCTTGAACATGAAATACTGGGATCTTCTTCACGACCCATGTTTACTTGGAAGAGGAACAAAATCTCTCCGATGTTTACTAAACGCCTATAATCACTCATGCCTAATCCATAAATGAAGGATGACTTTTTTTTTCTAATGAAGCTTTTAGCAAAATTTTCCAACTCATTATAATTACTTTAATAGTCCCAATTTCTGTATAGGGAAGTATGTGCTTTCTGTGGTAAGAGGTTGTTTCCCAGTCAACATGGGCTGCTGCCATCCACGAAGAACAGATGCCTGCCCCCTCCCTTCAGTGTCGTTTATTTATTCTTATGTCTGATCAGAGTCAAAGGAGGAAAATATGGCAAGACCAGCATCTCTGTCTGTTGTTCAATAGAGCTAGAAAACTGTCCTGCAAAAAAGCCCTGTTCATAAACACTGGCTTCCATGCAGGATGCTAAATGAAACAAGTATGCATCTACAGAGAAGGAAGCCACTGGCCCATAGCATATATCTGAGGATTGAATGTCCATCCATCAGTACTTCTTCCTGGTGAGTCATTGCTGTTTGTGGAGATAGTCTAGAATATGGTTGCAAAATGCTTGAGATGTCAGTTTCTCAAGATGTGCTTTGTAGAAGACAATATGCTATCCTGGGGCAACATGATGATGCAAGCCCATAGAGTATGCCCGAAACCTCAGCAGGGAGGATTGGAAATTCAGGAAAGGATCCCAATGTGGATGGCAAGGTCCACAACGCGAATGCCCAGGAGCAAGGCTCAGGGTTGTTGGTGTGGGACATTGAGTTCAGAGGATGCCTTCCTGGAGGTCACTTGTGGTACAAGAGACAGCACATGGGGGCGGGGGGGCGGGTAGGGCTGTGGGCGGCATTACCACACTGAGAAGCTGCAGTGAGCCCTCTCCCAGCACATGTCCATGTCTGGCCAGTGCTCCACCACCTGACAGAGACACCAGTTCATGCACAGACGTGGGTCCAAGGAGCCAAGGAGGCACGTGCTGGACCATGCCTCACAGAGTGTGCCTTTTAGTGGGGAGGGACATTGCACAAGAAATGTCACTAGTATCAGATTTTGTATTCCCAATACTGATAGCTAAGGAAATTTGTTCTTTCTGTGTCTGTGCACAGCTGTGCATGCACGGTCTCATTTAACCCTTAAATTTGGCCAGGAAGGCTGTGGGAGGTGATTCAAGTTACCCAGCATCACCACCTAGAAGTATCCAGGTCAGCACTGGAACCTCGAGCTTTGATTGGCCAGTTCAAGGATAGAACCACTCCCCTCGGTTGCATTCTATTTCAGCGATTTGTTGTGGTTGTTGAGTCAGTTTCAACTCAGAGTGCCCCCACATGCAGCAGAAGCAGCCACTACTCCGTCCCGTGTCACACATGCAATTGCTCCTTTGTTGGAGTCCATCGATCGGCCACTGTGTCAGGTCATCCCATTGAGCATCTTCCTCATTCTCTTGTAACCAAGCTGGATGCTCTCTCTATAGTTGCCCTCAAAGTCCCCATGTGGGCTGTTGGAGAGACTGATAGAGCCATGCTCAGAAGCAATTCAGCATAGTTTCTGCATAACTGCACCTCAGATAGCAGCATTACATGTCACTCCAGTTACCCGTGCCTCTGCTTGACTCTGAACACCAGCCACTGTGCTGTTCCGTGCACTCTGACTCAGGGCACGCCCGTCTGTCAGAGTGAAGCGGCCTGCCAGGGTTTTCAAGGCTGGATTTTCTGAAGTCATTGCTAGGCCTTTCTTCCAAGGAACCTCTGCGTGGACTGGGACTGCTGACGTTCTGGTAGCGGCTGAGAATGTTGGCTGCCTGTGCTACCCTAGACCAGCAGCCATGGAAGTAGACCAGGACTGTGCTCCGGAGGGCGCTGGAAGCCCTCACTTTCAGTAAGTGGATCACCAGTCCTTTCTTCTGAGATGCCTCTTGGTGAACTTGAACCTACGACCTTTCAGTGAGCAGCTGAGCATGTTCACGCTTCCTACCACCAGGGACATCCATCTGAGAAGTCTCTGCTTGTTTTGATAGTGCCAGAATATTTTGACTTTTGAAGAACAAGTACATCTACCTTGAGGAAGCACAGCCCCAAATGCAGCTTCGAAGTGAGGGGGTGAGAGAGGCCCAGCCTTGGAGAAGGACGTCACGCTTGGTAAAGTCGAGGGGCAGCAGGAACAGAGGAAGCCCTCGGGGAGATACACAGCCACATGGCTGCGACAATGGGCTCAAACGTAGGACAGTTGTGCTGGTGGACAGGACGGAGCAGGGCTTCATTCGGTTGTGGATGGGGTCTCTAGGAGACAGGGCCAACTGGGCAGCATCCAACAACATCAAGTGAAAGCCTCAAACTCACTGCCAATGAGCCAACAAGTCACAGGATGGAGCTGCTCCTGTGAGCCTCCGTGACTGCTAACTCTTGATGGGAGTCAAAAGCTCCGTCTTTCTCCTGAGGCGCTGCCAGTGGCGTTGGAACTGCCGACGTTGTGGTTAGCCGTCCAACTCATAACTGCTATGCCACCAGGGCTCCAAGCACCACTCGGGCATGGAGCATCTGGACGGCGGAGGAGGAAGGCTGAAGAAGTGTGGTTCCATCTGTGTGGTGCTCTCGGTGGGGGGACCGGCAGAGGACCAACAAGTCTGTCTTGGAGGGATGGCCAGACTTCGTCTTGTGTGCTTTGGACAGGGTATCAGGAAAGGCCAGTCTCTGGAAGACCTTCAACAAGACAGGTGGACACAGTGGCTGGGGCAATGGACCCAGCTATAGGAGAGGTGGTGTGGATGGCACAGGCCCAGACAGTGTGTCCTTCGGTGGCCCACGGGCTGAGAGGAGTGAGAACAGACTCGATGGCGCCTGGCAGTGGCAGCAGCAAGAGCAAGCACCACGTTCACTCGTTTGCCCAAGATGACCCATCCTCCACGTCCTCCTTGCTTAGCTCACTGACCTCTCCCCACTGGTCCCGGTGAACTGCATCAGACGCTCACCCCAGAGGCTGCTCCACTGGGCTTGAGTGGCTGGTCTGTCTCTGGCAGCGGCTGTGCTATTGGGACTGTGGGGTCTGTCCGTCTTCACTCTGCGCCAACGGCACGCTGGCTGCTCCCGGGCAGGCCTGTGTTTAGGGAAGGATGATGGGAGCTGGTAAGCAGCGTGTCCCCTTGGGGGCTCCTATAAATAGCTGTGCTCTGTGAGTTTATTTAGCTTCGCCCACGGGCCCAGGGATGGAGTGCTGTTTTCATTAGTCAGTGTTGAGCTTTGTGAGCCAGGATGTTCCAGATTTAATGTCAAACAATCGCTGTTGCAAAATATTAATCTACACATCTCTGATAACAATGGGAACCATCAGAATCGTGGATATACTGCTTTATTATCTGTTTCTTTCATGCTATAACAAATGGGGTTTAAGTTAATAGGAAGAAAATTGTTTTTATTTAATTAGAAATATTTTTCTTTCAAGTTGGCAAAACTTTTAAAAGAATGGGGAATTGAAAGAAAATGTAGGAATTACACATTCCTACATCCAGCTCTGATGTGATGTCTCAGGACACCCACCTGGGTCTGCACTTCCGTGTGTAAATGCTGCTCCTCTCCGATCAATACATGTCAGCGGACTCGTAATCAGGGTATCTCCGCCCGCACTGGAGAATGCTGTTCTGCAGAGCTTCCTCGTCCATTGAAGCATGTGTGACAGGGTGACTTTGCCCCCAGGAGACATTTGCCCTAGGGTACATCTGGAGACATTTCTGGCTGTCACACTGGAGCTTCATCCTGTAAGGTTGGTGGTTCAGCACCACCACGCCCCCAGCCAGTCTGAAGGAAAAAAGATGGGCTTGTCTACTGGCATCCATACAGATTGACCATCTCAGAACCCTCTGTGGCCGGCCTCCTCTGTCCTGCTGGGTTGCTATGAATAGGAACCGACCCAATAGCATGCTGTTTTAGGGGATGAGTCATGATTATTAAGGATGAATCGCTCTCACTCGGAGTCTCTAGTGGTACAAGCGTGGGCACTCAACTCCCGTGGACTTTTGCACTTGGCTATAACTCAGGCCCATTACCTACTTGCTCCATGCCTCAGTTTCCCCATTGTTGTTGGTCGGAACCACCTACTTGGTTCTGACTCATAGAAATCCAATGTACGCCAACACAAGACACCACCTGGCCCGAGCCAGCCTCACAGTCATTGCTGTCCTTGAGTCCACTGCTGCAGCCGCTGTGTCAGTCCTTCTCCTGAAAGGCCTCCCTCATTTTCACCTGACCCTCCACTTACCAAGCATGATGTCCTTCTCCAGGGACTGGTCCCTCCTGATGACATGTCCAAACTAGTGGGGCAATGTCTCACCATCCTCACACGCTGGCTGTGAATCTTCTGAGACAGGTTCATTGGGCTCCTGGCAGTTGATGGTACTCTCTCTGCTCTTCACCAGCCTCATCCTTCAAAGGAGTCAGTGCTGCCTCAGCCTTCCCACCTCATTGTTCAGCAGACTTGACTGAGAAGGGAAAAAGGAGCTCTGGGTTGGAGTCTCAAACTAGAGTGGGTGGCCATCCTAGGGGAGTAGGAGAAGACCCGGGCTGCATCCACAGGGAGGGCAGGTCTACGCTTTCTCTCGTGGAGGCTAATGAAACACTCCTAATGGCATCTGCTTACCAGTCACTTGGTTATGACCTGCACAGTGCTGTAGAGCGGTCTTCCAAGATGTCCACTGATGTGGATGTCTCTAGGGCGGTCCCCCAAGACATCTAATGAAATAGATGTTGGCAGGTCCTTCCCACACCAGCCTAACTGGACTTGGCCTAGGAGCCATGGATGAAGTGAGCATAAGTTCATTGTGTAGCCGTTGTATGAACAACTCTTGAAGCAAGTGTTGAAAGTCAGTCCAGTGATACTTGGAGCGACTATGCCTGGATTTCCATGCACACAGGAGCCCTGGTGGTGCAGCGGTTATGCATGGGCTGTGATCTGCAGGGTTGGCGCTTTGAAACCAGCAGCTCCACAGGAGAAAGACGAGGCTTTCTAGTCCCATGAAACAGCGACAGACTCAGAAGCCCACAGAGCCACAGTGAGTCAGCATTGACTCTACGAAGCGAGTTTAGTGTGGTTGATTGGTTTCTATGCACATCATACACTGAGTATTTCTAAAAGTTGTTCTTTGCCTACGAGAAAACAGATCTTCCAAGTAACACATCCAATGGCTAATTAGGGCATAAATCTAGACAACATGCTAAGTTTTGCATCGATGATATTAGAAATATCCAATTACTAAGGAAAAGTGATTGAGTAGCCAAGACGTCCATTAGTGATTAAGTCTCCTCAAATGAAAGACTCTACAATTGCTGCTGGCGATAAGAACAAAAATCATCCAAGAAAAAGAGGCACAAACATGTTGAGCATTTATTTAAAAACTCACATAAGTCTTTGCTGTTGGGGTTATCTCCTTTGAAGTGTCTCCAACTTGAAGAAGAGTCGATTTATATTGAAGTATATTTATATAAGAAGTAGATTGTCATCTAAAATGAATCATTTGCATTTGGTGGTAATGCCTCTCTTTGCACTAGAGAAAACCTTAAAATACAAAAACTTTTAAACTTTTTTTTAAATTGGGTAAATGTACAATGGATGGGAGAATCATGGGACTAACACACTGATAAGACCCGAGGGTTCTAACTTGGGTCCAGATGGAGGGTTGTGGTTGTGAGGTGCTGCAGGGCCAGTTCCCACTCAGCGACCTGATGGACCGCCGAAGGACATCCAGCGCAGGCCCACGCCAGCCTCACAACCGCCCTTATGCGCGAGCTCAGAGTTGCAGGCTCTGTGTCACTGGCCCTGCACTCTACCCACGTGCTGTCCTCTCCCGGGGCTGGCGATAGAATGCAACTCTCTCTCTTATTCCACGAGACTTGAGGGCAGAGGGTGGCTGCAGATGAGGAGCAGAGAAAAAGCACTGGTGGCCAAGGAGTGAGTTCCTGGGATTCACGAAGCATGAAGACCGTCGCTCTGAATTTGGATGGTCACTAGACTGACACTGCGCATCATGAATAAGTCCCTGCCAGAAACCCTTTTGCCTCAGCAACCCATGGAGCACGAAGAACAAAGGCTTTGCAGCAAAAAAAAGCAGGGAAGTGCTCACAAGTGAGAGAGCACCTTCACTGAAGGGTCAGGACCAGGCTGGTTGTAAGTAGGAACCTTGGGGCTAGAAACAGGCATGTTAGAGTGAGGAGGGTGATGAGAGCACCATAGAACTTCCTTGCAAGATGTTGAACTACCTTGCAAGACGCTGAGCCACCTCAAAGAATTCAACACAAGAAACTCCACTTTAGAGGAGAAATAAAGTGTGACATTCGGGCCCAGCCAAGAAATTGGACCATCGCCAAGACCCAACAGCTGGTCCAAGGAGCCACCGCAAAAGTGTGGGGAACCCCGATAAGACTTGGCTGAACCTGACCGACACCCAAAAGCCAGCCGAGACACCTAAACTATGGAGAAGCCTGATACGACTTGACTGGGACCGTGAAGACGTCAAAGAACCAGCCAAGTTGTCCATGTAAACCTGGGTAGAGACAGACACTGACTTGTTAGAGAGCTAGGAACCAAGGAGACAGACATCCACTCCTGCTCTCTCCAACTCTACCCCGGGTGAGCACACCGATGAGGCAATGCTTGTAGGGACTATGGTGCCAGAACGATATGTGTGAAGAGTGCTGTGATTATGCCCTTATGCTCCTACTTGCCCCAAGACTTTTACCCTTAGGAGTTACTTTTAGATTGCTCAATGTGTGTTCGCAGTGGATAAACCGAGCATTCGAAAATGTCTGAGAGCGTTAAGTCATTATTGATCGCGCCGCTCATGACAGAGGGACGAACCCCGCAGCTGGACTTCTCAAAATGCCTTCCTGACAGGACCGTTCTTCCCGCCTGACTGGCCTGGGCACCGAGAGCTCACCCCTCTCTCAGGGTTCAGAAGACACCAGGGATCTAGGGTGACCAGCAGAAGGCGAAAGGCTTCGATGGAGAGATCTAAAATGTACTCATGCTTTCAGAAGAAAAGCAGCCGCAGCGGAGTCTACCGGCAGGGACTCATGATTGAGCGTGAGGCAAAGAGAGAAGACAGAACAAGGTGCAATGATATGCATGTCCACACGCAGCCCTCTATGCATTTTATACATGCACACACACGCACACATGTCACATGCACCCCTCTATGCATTTTATACACACACATGTACACATTCCACATATATCTCTATGCGTTTTATACACACACATGTACACATTCCACACACGCCTCTGTGCATTTTATAAATACACACATGTACAGAGTCCACATACACATCTCTATGCATTTTATACACACATACATGACACATTCCACACACACCTCTATGCATTTCATACATGCACACATGTACATATTACACACACACTCCTCTACACATTTTATACATACACACATATACATTCCACACACACATGTATGCATTTTATATACATACCTCTATGCATTTTTACATACACCACATATGCACATATTTCACATGCATCTCTACACTTTTATACATACACAAACATGCACATATTTAAGCGTACATCTCTATGGATTTTATATATGCACACTTTTCACATGCACCCCTCTACACATTGTGTACATACACAAACACATGTGCACATTTTAAGGGGCCTCTGTGGCACAGTGGGTTAAATATTGACCGCTATCTGAAGGGTCACAGGTGTGTTGTCTTAATTAGGGTTCCCTGTTTACTTCTCTGGGTTCTAATATCCATTGCAATGGCTGCACATTCATGATGAAAGCATGTATTCAGTTAACAAGCTGTAACGCCGGTGATAGCTATCAGGGATGAGTTGTTTATCACAAAGTCCTTTCAGATATGCTAGTCGATGCGCAAAGGGCATGCTACTCTCCGGTGAACCTAGGCCCAAAGGCTTTCAACTCAAGCTCCAAGCTCCAAAGGTCAGACAGCCCACCTCCTGAATTAAGTGCCAGAGACCCCCACTCCAAAGACCAGCCTCCTACAGGAAAGCACTCGTTGTAACTTGCTCCATGGGCTGGGGGCCCAGTACTCTGTCCCCTGCTCTGGCTCCTGGTTCCACTGCTGCTCTTCTGACGGTATATCTATTTCCTGGATCCAGGTTCCCTGAGCAGGGTTCTCAGGTCCAGAAAACACCATCCACTCCTGGCTCTTGCTGGTTCTGAGATCCCTCCTCCTGCTTCTCAGAGGGTTCATTTTATACACTGCAGGCTGTCCCTCCTGTTCACAACTTCTCGCAGGTGAATCCCACCAGTCTCTCCCCCCACCTTCTCACCAGATCTGGGCAGGAAGAGGTCCTTCGGTGGGAGACCTGGTCTCTACGAGCTGTGCAGTAATGCAGTCACAGCTCGGGCAGCCAGTGTGATTGCAGCAGGGAGGGGCTCTACAGGAAGCGTGGGCAAACTGCTTCGTAAGGACGGCGGCCTGGGAAAGCAAGGCACAGCTCTGCGCCATCGCGTCAGGTCGCGTCAGAGTTGAGTCAGCGCGTGGGTTTTGCTTGGCGAGCATGGCTGTTGCTTGACCACTAACTTAGCAACTGAAAGAGAAATGATTTATACTCATCCAGTAGTACCAGGGGAGCCCTTGGGACAGTGGTTACTCTTTGGGCTACTGACCACAAGGTGAGCAGTTGGAAACCACCAGCCACTCCCAGAGAGAAGGAGGAATCTTTCTCTTTCCATAAGGAGCCACAGCCTCTGAAAACGGAAGGGCAGCTCGGTCTGCCCTGTCCTAAAGGGTTGTTTGAGTCAGAACCAACTTGCTGCCAGTGAGAATTTTTCCCCCACAGAAATAAAAAAAAGTTTCCCCAACTGTTTTATTGGCATAAAATTCACATATTGTACAATTCAATAGTTCAATAACATCAAGATGAGTTGTACAGTCATCACCTTCATCAGTTTTAGAACATTTTCTTTATTCTTGTACTCATTGTTATTAGCTCCCTATTTCTCCCAACCTCCTCTGCCATACCCCTAACGAAACATAAATCTAGTTACTGCCTCTATAGGTTTACCTACCCTGGGCTTAAGATACAGAAAATCATTAAAAAAACAAGCAAATGAACAGCAACAACAACAAAAAAACTAACAAGAGTAACAAAGTAAAACCTCATCAGAAAGCAGACAATACTGAAAACCAGAACAAATATAAATGGATCCAAAGGAAGATCAAATGATAGGGTGCTAATTTTTAGCATGACTGCATCTGCATGATCCACATCCCAGTGCATTCTGCACGTTAGGAACGCTATTCACATCCCTAGTCCAGGTCGGAGGGGATTCCCGGGGCTTCATCAGGCAGTGAGGTTTGGAGGGACACCACTGGAAAAATGCTTGCTTCTGCAAAGACTCCAGCCAATGGACCCCCACCACACAGCTCCCCTCAAGGGCTCGAGTTGGAATCTACTCAAAAGCAGTGAGGTTACTTTGGGGTCTCACATATTTTTTGTAGAGTCCATTTGTTCCAAGGAAGAATCCCAAACTAAGCCAAACTCACTACCATCAAGTCTATGTTGACCCACAGTGAGCCTGCTGGGCAGAGTACAGCTGTCCCGTGGAGTAACCCACAAAAGATTTCTGCCGCAGCTTTCTCCCACACAGTGGTTGCCCACCTTTTGTCCAGAGCTGAGTGCTTTAACCTCTGCACCTGGAGGGCTCAATGAGAAAGACCACAAGTAACAAAAAGTAAGTCAAATCTCATCACTTGGTAAGGTAGGTTAAAAACATTCCTATTGGAGATTGGCCAATGGTACTCTAATAAAGTGGGAAATGGCAAGATTTCTTTCATTGTCTTGAAAAATAGGACAAACCCTGTTATCTAATGCAGACAGAGATATGCCCCAAGGCAAGAGGTGACCTCAATGCCACCTTCTACCCCCACCCCCCAGCCTGGCTCTCCAGAGCTGCAGTCGCTGGTTATGCATTCTTTTCATTAGAACAGGTCAATAAAGTTGTCCATAAACAAAAACTTCCCTCCCTGAATTCAGCTCAATTGGGAAATATAACTGCTAGCCCAAGTTTCCTCTTGGTTCCTTTATGAAATTAAAAAAATTCAATGTCATAAAGAGAGCTCCTCTGACTAGCACAGAGCACCCCTACTGACTGAGAAGCAAAGCGACCTTCCTGTGTGCTCAGCGGGAAGCTCATGGGGCCTGCTGGTTGGCAGAGGCTGTTGGCACATGACAAGCCTGGCTTTCTTGTCTCTGTTGTCCCTTTGGGGGTAGAGGGGGTCAATGGAAATTGTTTTTCCTGAGTCAGAAGAAAGGAGAAAGAAGCTCAGATGGAGCCCACTCCTGGATGGGAGAACATGCCCACCATATAGAGCCACTACCACTACAGCCTGTTGTGGTGCTCCGGTGGCTTCCATACGACCACAATGCTAGAAGCTACTGCAGCTGTAGGCAGGGCCACTGAGGTAGACAGGTTTCATCTGCAGAGCTCTGTCTACCAAAACTGAGACGGCCTAGAAAGAAGTGACTGCTGATTTACTTCCAACATGTCGCCAGTGACAAGCCCATGGAGCCCAACAACACATCGTCTGACTTGCTTGTTAGGGACGCATCCCCGAAGGGCTCCATCCCTGGAGGAGGACATCACCTGGGGCCAGTGCAGGATACTTTGGGTAATAAAGGCCAGGATGGACTCCGACATGCAGGCAGTAGGAGAATCACCCAGGACCAGGCAACATCTCATTCTGCTATACACAAGTCGTTGTGAGTCACAGCTGACTGCAGCCACTAAGGACCAGACAAGATGCCCCTAGACCCAAACTGTGCTGATATTGTTGGGTGCCCTTGCAGGGGCCCTGACTCACAGTGACCCGATGCACAATAGAATGAAACACTAACTGGGGCGGCTTCATCCTCGCCATTGTTTTCTGCATCCATTGTTTCAGCCAGGATTTCAATCAATCTCAAGGGCCTTCCTCTTTTGCATTGCTCCTCTGCTTTACCAAGCATGATGTCCTCCAGGGATGGATGCCTCCTGATAACACGCCTAAAGTATGTGAGATGAAGCTCCGTTGTCTCAGATTCCAAGAAGAGCTCTGGCTGGACTTCTTCCCAGACAGATATGTTTCTTCTTCCAGCAGTCCGCCCCTTAGTGCGTAGCACTCATGAAACCCAACGATGTATTGGGCAAGTCTGCTGCAAAGGGCCTCTTTAAACTGTTGAAGAACAAAGAGGACAGGGTGAGGGACGGAAACCTCCTGACAAGATGTCCAAAAAATGTGAGACAAAGTCTTGCCATCCTTACCACTAAGGAGCATTGTATCTGTGTTTCTTCCAAGAAAGATTTGTTTGTTCTTTTAGCGATGCACGGTGCTTTCAACACTCTTCACCAGCACCACAATTCAAATGTGTAGACTCTTCTTCAGTCTCCTCTATCCATTGTCCAACTTTCACATGCACGTGAAGCAATGCAAAATAGCAGGGCTCAGGGTAGGCACACCTTAGTCCTCAAAGTAACATCTTCACTTTTCAACACTCTAACAAGGTCTTGTGCAGCTGACTGACTCAATGCAAGGTGTCTTTTGATCTCTTGACTGCTGCTTCTGTGAGCTTTGATTGTGGATTCAACAAGACATAATCCTTGACAATTTCAACCTTTTCTCCATTGATCATGATAATATTTCCTGGTCCAGTTGTGAGGATTTTGGTCTTCCTTAAATTGAGTTGTCATCCATCCTGAAGGCTACGGTCCTTGAATTTCATCAGCAAGTGCTTCAGGTCCTTGCCACTGTCAGCAAGCAAGGTTGTGTCATCTGCATCTCACAGGTTGTTAATGAGCCTTCCGCCAATCTTGATGGTATACTCTTCTTCGTAATCCAGTTTCTCTGATGATTTCCTTAGCATACAGATTGAAAACATGTGGTAAGAGGATACACCCCTGATGTACACCTTCTTTGATTTTTATGTCAGGCTGAAGGGACTAATCCTTGGAAAAGGACACCATGATTGGTGAGGTAGAGGGTCAATGACGGAGAAAAATCCTCAATGAGATGCATTGACAGAGTAGCTGCAACGATGAGCTCAAATGTAACAATCATTGTGAAAATGGCACAAGACTGAGCAGCATTTGCTGTTTGACCCAGGACAAGGTCAGTGTGAGTCCTGGCTGACTTGGTGGTGATTGACAACAGTACTCACCAACTCCAGAAGCAGCCGTTTGATGGGAGGAATAAAAGTAATGGCTGAAGCTGTTAGAGGTTTGTTGTTAGATGCTACCAAGCTAATTCCTACTCATAGCGACTCCATGCCCAACAGAATGAAGTGGCGCCCAGTCCTGCAACATCTTCACAATTGCTCTTCTGTCCAAGCCATTGTTGCAGCCACGGTGTCAGTCCTTCTCCCCAAGGGTCTTCCTCTTTCTCACTGCCCTTCCACTTTACCAAGCACCATGTCCTTCTATGGTCTTCCTCATTCAATGTCCAACTTGGGTCAGGTACACCTTAGTCCTCAAAGTAATATTCTTGCTTTTCTAAACTTTAAAGAGGTCTTGCGTAGCCAATTTGCCCAGTTCAATCTATTGTTCAATCTATTAACTGCTGCTTCATGAGCATAAATTGTGGATCCAAGCAAGATGAAATCCTCCCAATGAGAAATCCCAGGGTTGTTTCACTGTGTTCATGGGAAGCCGGAAAGAGGCCCTCGCAGTTGTGGCTCGCTGGCATTCTCTAGTTCAGCCGTGGGGAGTTTCTCTAGGGCGTCCCCGTAGGTGTGATCGAACGTGTCTGGTATATCGTGAGTGGGTGGCCACTGGCTATGTTTCTCAGCTGCCGCCGGAGCAAGTGAGCCTGGACACCTGCCCGTCTCCTGCTGAGATCAGAGCAAAGATGGCACCTGCATAGAGACAGGCTCCTCTCCCGGGAAGCACGGTGGCTCATCTCATGTGGTAAGGAACGTCTTCCCATTCCCCAGAACTGGCCCTGGCTGCTGCCTCGGAGTTGTTCACACAGCACCTTCCATAATGCTCAAGTTTGGAGAAATCTGATCTTGATGAAAGCAGAACACGTAAGAGAACATTATTTCAGAGACAAGAAAGAGGCTGCATTTAGTTCTAAAGTACCACACCAGCCCCCTCCTGTCAAGTGACCACACCATGACAGCTAATTAACTAACATCATCCCCGGTTGATCTTGTTGGCCTTCTGAGAGAAATTATTCATAAAAGATAAGCATTCACTTGTTTTGTGCCACCTTCCAACACCTTCTGATTTTCTTTCCCTAGGGATCAATTTATATCCTGCCTCATCCCTGATTGATGCCCAATTATGTGATGAGAATATGCAAAATACCCTGGACTCACTCACTGCATGGGGAAGGGAGGGAGGTGTCGGTAGCTGAGTGCAGAAAGGTCACATGGAGTCCTTGTGTCTGACATGCAGAACGTAAGACCTGATGTTTCAGGACAGTGCACAAACGCACACCAACCAACATATTCCTCTAAATGTCAACCAATTTGATTATTAATAATGCATCTAAGAAAAATCCTCTTTAATGATACAGAGAAAAATATGCTTAATTATTAAAAAGATACAGAGAAAATATGTTTAATCATTAAAAAGGAACTCAGTTATTTTAGGAAATATCCTACACACACCATAAAGAGCATAAGCAATGGAGAAAAGTACAAAATAACAAAACAACCCGCAAGTCTAAGTCCACCGATCTGAAACGCCAATCATTCTATTAGTGGACCGTGATTTCACGGCTCTGTGAGTCTAGGCAGACGGCACCCCCTTGCTTGCTGACAGTGAGACTTGCTGATGAAGATCCAAGACTGCAGCCTCCTGGGTGGGTTCCAGCTCAATGTCAACAACTAAGGGGAAAACCAAAAGCCTCACTGCCGGGCACCCCATGCGGCCGCCCCCCAGCCCCACACCCCGTGGCCTCTGAGACGTACCTCTTCGTGGGAGCAGGAAGCCTGTCTTTCTCCCCCTGAGCAGCTGGTGGTTGCAAATTGCTGACCTTGCGTCTGTAGCCTGATGCCTCACCAGGGACACACAAATCTTCATGCGTGGTCCAGGATTTCATTTTACTGGAATCCTCACCCTGTGGCCATGGGAACTGACATCAAGAAGTCCTATAACTTACTACACCAGGAAAAATGTACAGTGAAAGACCTCATTTAAATATTAAGAGACAAAGATGTCACTTTGAAGACTAAGGTGTGCCCTGACTCAACCCCCTTCTACGCATGTGGAAGCGCATCGGCGAGACAAGGCCAGGGTGGGTGCCAGGGATGACACTCCGGTGAAGAACACACGCAACACACACCTTGGAAAAAGTGCAGCTAGGGTGTCCCTGAAGATGAGGGTGTGAGCCTTCATCTCATGTCTTTTAGATCACTTTACCGGGGCTCTTACAGCTCTAATGACATTCCAGGTGTCAACTGCACGGAGCGCAGTGGTGCATATGCCGCCACCAGCTCATGCGTCTTAGACGGTTATCAGAAGAGGCCAGTCCCTGGAGCAGGCCTCCTTCCTGGTGAAGCAGAGCTCATCGAAAAGGGAGACCCTCAATGAGATGGGCAACAGGGCGTCTGCAGCCTGGCTCAAACGCCGCAATTGTAAGGAGGCAGGGCTGGTTGTTGTTCCCAGAACCTCCATGAGTCAGAATGACTTGACAGCAACAATAACAACAAGTAAACATAGAAACTCACACGATGGGAAGGTCATAGTTCTAGTGTGCCCTCTTTCTCTAACGTCTTTTCTCTTTCTCTCATGGTCTTATTGCATGTTTGTGGAAGCTACAAAAATGCCCGTTTGGAAAGAGCACACAGATACACTCCTGGGAGGCACACTAGAGCCTCGGCCACAGACAGAGCAGTGTATCTGGAGACGCCCTGGCCAATCCCATCGACGATGCAAACGCCCCTCCACACTAACCAGGGTGGGGTATTCCCCTGCAGACCCGAGTGCACACCGCAGGAACACAAAGCAAGCAGCCTTCTGAAGGATGAACTATGGGAGCAGAGGCCGAGCAGCTCAGTGAGAGGCTGGAGGTGGACGGACAAGGAGTTCTGGTGATCCCAACTGCTAACACGGGCAGTGGCTGACTGCAAAGCTGACACCAGAGGAAGGTGGCCTCATTCAGAAGACTCACCCGCTGGATCCCTGCAGAGCTCAGTTCTGCTCTGACACACAGGGTCACCAGGAGGCACTGGACAGCAGCTGGTGACTGATAGTGTCCACAAGCCTGGTGGCAGGAGAGAGGGACACTGTTTCTGAGTGAGGATGTGAGTGCCAGAAGGCTCCTCCAAGTCCACTCCCATGAAATGAATTCCAACTCATAGTGACCCCATGCTACGGCAGTCGAATTGTCCAGGGTGTCTCCAAGGCTGTCATGCATGCCTCTCACGGAGCATGTCTCCTGCAGGTTTGAACTGCCGCCTTCCAGGGGCTCACTCACTGTGTTCGCCGCAGGAGCCCCGCAAGGGAGTAACCAAGCCCACTGCCACCGAGCCCACTCCAGCCCAGAGACGCTCCAGGGGGCAGGAAAGGACTGCCCCGTGGGTCTCTGAGTTGGAAGGTGCTGGGCTTGAACCACTGATCTTGCAGTTAAATGGCTCAATGGGCATGCAGCGACACCACGGTGCTAGGGGAGAGAGGGTCATAGGGCGCTTGCAGGCCAAGGTCAGAGGTGTGTTGCTGTTGGACAAGAACGCCGGGTTGCTAAGCTGTTTGTGAGGGGATGGCAGCTCTTATTTGCATTTTCAAAGCATTTTTCTGTGTGAGTGTGTGTGCACACGCGCGAGCGCGGCAAGGGAAGCGATCACAGTGATTTAAGTGTTGGGAAAGAAGACAACATGAGAACAGGAGATGAAAAGATACACAATCTATGCAGATGGAGAGAATGATTTTGGACTTTCAGAATAAATTAAGAAGTGTGGGATAGAAAGCCAGGAAATAAAGCATTAACATTTGCATAAACTTTAATATCTTTAACAGGCCTGCTTAGAACATCCCACTGCAGGGAGCCAGGCTGTTTTCTCCCCACAAACTCTGTGACACCCACCGTGAATATTTATGGATTATGTTCTGACTCCCCAGCTCACCTTTCCAGCCCGTCTCCCGTAGAACTTCCCTTTTCTTCTTCGTTCTGAGCGTCAGGGCCATGGCCACACAGAATCACAGACAGTGCCGTGACTGAGGGTTTAGTAAGGAAGTTAACAGGCTACAATTCATGGGAGAAATGTCCAGAATACAGTTCCTCATTCAGGATGTGTTACGAAGTTCTTTTACTACTGCTGACCAATGCCCAAAGGGCAGGCCACTCCGCTGTAAGCCTCACCCAGTTCCCCTGACTGCGTGTCCAGAGGCACCCCACTCCAGAGCCAGCCTGTGGGCTGGGAGGTCCACTGCCTCAGGACCTGCCACTCCTCTGGTGTCACAGCACCTCCCTGGGTCAAAGAGGTCCATGGTGCAGGGATCTCAGGGTCCACGGGATGTGCTCCACTCCTGGCTCTGGCTGGGGATGAGATGCCCTGCCCAGCTTCTGAGAGGGCTCCTTTTATACCCAGCAGGATGGAGCTCACATGAAGCCTGCTGACAAGCACTCACATCTGAATCCCAGCAGCTCTCCCACACCTTCTCCTTCTGAAGGCAGCTAAAGAATGGTGTTAAATAATCCACGTTCAGTCCCAAAGCCATGGGATTGCCGTGTGGCCTCGTCTCAGTAGACGCTGGGCTGGAGAAGACCTTGGTGTGGTTTTCTGTTCCATAAGGAACCTGGGGGTGCTGTGGGCTGGGAGTCGGGCTGAGACCTGGCAGGGAGACTCTTTCTGTTCAGGAGCTGGAAGTACAAGTTCAGGACGTGAGCCCTGGGACAAGGCTTTCTGTGTATGTGCAGGCTAGCAGTGTGGGGGAGGGCCCTTGATCCTCTCAAGTTCTGCACACCTGGCCTCCTGCGGAGATCTCCAGGGACTGGCCTCAGTCTTCCCCTGGGTCCAAAGTAGGAGTGCCCCTCTCTCTTTGTGGCCACCTGTCCCTCCTTCTCTGCTGGCCCCTCTCTTTTTATCTCTCTTTTTAAATAAAGGAGTTGCAGGCCACACCCAGGGAACCCGGGCTTCAATGGGGTCTTGGGATGTACCTCACCCTTAGTGGTCCCTTGGTTTATTCCCTCAGCTGGCATCACAGGCTGCATCGTCGTGTGACTGCCAAACACTGAGGACCCCAGTTGAGTGGACACTGTGTTTGAGGGACGCAGCACAGTCGGTGACGTAAGACACCCAGGAGGAGCTGCTCTGTGAGCCTCCTGTGACATGCAGGCATCCTCCCCGCTCCGCCATCCTCCCTGCTCACCAGAGTGCAGCCTGGGAGGAGACTGGCGGGCTCTTGCATTACCTCTGGGATCAAGAATAGCTCACACCACGCGTCTCTGCAGGGGCTGGAAGAACCCACCTCACATCTGGAGGTGGCTGCCTCTCAGCCTCAGCCCTGTCAGCAGCTCAGGTCAGGCAGCTCCCGGAGGGGATGGGATGTGTTTCTGTGTTTCAGTGTCTGCTTGTCATCACGGTTGCCGTTCAGGACTGTGGGTCATCATCTCAAAGACACTGTGAACCTCCCAGAGCCCCGGGGCGGGGCACGGTTAGCTGCTTGACCACCAGTCAGATCTGCCCGGAGGCATCTCCGAAGACAGGCCTGGTGATCTGGCTCCCAGAGGCTGCAGCGTTGGCAGCTGGTTGGGGCAGGTCTGCTGCCACCTGGGCTTGCTCTGTGTGAGGGTCCGCCCCACGGCAATTAGCAGTGTGCTCACCCCTGTGACCAGCAAAGGCAGTGCAAGTTAAGTAGAGGAGTGTGATTCCACCCGAGGATAAAAACCATGTGCCAAATTAAGGAATTGGTTAAACAGGACAGTTATGCACCGGTGACAAAATTCAAAAAGTCACTGCAACTGTGATTAAAAAAAGACTTATTGTCATGGGAAATAGCTCAATGGGAAATAGCAGCTACTGGAGGCTCAGGACATCCTGGTTGGTGAAGCAGAGGGTGAGGGAAAGGAGCAGGCAAGGCTCAGGCAGCCCTGACCTTGAGGACACGCGGGGAGGGCAGTGTCTCTTTGCTGTCCGAGTGGTCGCTGTGCATCGGTGCAGGTCCAATAGGCTTGTTGGAGACCTCAGAGATGCAAACACCAAAGTCAACAAGATGAGAAATGAAAACCAAGAAACATACAGCCTAACAACAGTGTGTGTGTGTGTGTGTGTGTGTGTGTGTGTGTGTGTGTGTGTGTGATGAAACCGATTGTGACAGGCTTGTGATGGTTAGGGTTCATGGTGTGCCTGTGTGAAGGTAGGGATGGAGTCCAACCCCTCACGCAGGTCAAAGCCTGAGGTTGCCGCCCTGGGGGTGTGGCCTACATATAATTGACACTGAGGAGAACGTAGCCCCTTTTCTGTTCTTGCCCCTCTTCACTTTCCTGCTTGCCTGGGTTCTGTGTCCAGGTCTGGGTCACTGGTCTATGTGGCCCCCCACCCCACCCCTGGGGAGCTGTTGGGACCCTGCCACAGTCCTACTGTCCTTGATCTATGTGATTCTGTACCCACTGGCCATGCACTCCCAGCCTCCAGTATCACCGACGGCAGCTGCGCACATCTGGAGGGGCCCCAGCTACCATCTGACCATGGACTTGATTTGGGCTGGGCCAGGTCACTTTTTTGGTATCCATTTCTTTCTGGATATGAAGTTCTTTTTTAGCTATATGAGGGGGTACCCCCCAAAAATGGATTTTTCAAAGCTGCATATCTATTTTTTAAAAACAAAACAACCTTATTGCCTTCAAAGTACTCAACATTGCATTTAATACATTTGTAAAATCTGTGATTCCATTATTGGAAACATTACTGTTCCAGGTATGTAGGTTTTCTGTTCTTTTTCCTTTTTTTAAAAAAGATCATTTTATTGAGGGATCGTACAACTCTTATCACAATCCATACATCTATCCATTGGTCAAGCACATTTGTACATTTGTTGCCATCATCATTCTCAAAACATTTTCTTTCTACTTAAGCCCTTGGTGCCAGCTCCTCATTTTTTCCATCCCTCCCCCATCCTCCCTCTCTCACAAACCCTTGATAATTTATAAATTATTATTATTTTTTCATGTCTTACACTGTCTAATGTCTCCCTTCACCCACTTTTTTTGTCATGTGTCCCCCCCCACTGGAGGGGGTTATATGTAGATCTTTGTGATCGGTTTCCCCTTTCTCCCCCACCTTCCCTTTACCCTCCTGATATTGCTACCCTCATTATCGGTCCTGAGGGGTTTATCTGTTCTGGATTCCCTGTGTACCAGTGTACATCCTCTGGCTTAGCCGGATTTGTCAGGTAGAATTGGGATCATGATCATGATAGTGGGCTGGGGGTGGGTGGGACATGAAGCATTAAAGAACTAGGGGAAAGTTGTATGTTTCATCGGTGCTATACTGCACCCTGTCTGGCTTTTCTCCTCCCCAACACCCTTCTGTAAGGGGATGTCCAGTTGCTTACAGATGGGCTTTGGGTCTCCACTCAGCACTCCCCCTCATTCACTATGATATGATTTTTTTGTTCTTTGATGCTTGATACCTGATCCTATTGATACCTTGTGATCACACAGGCTGGTGTGCTTCTTCCTTGTGGGCTTTGCTGCTTCTCAGCTAGGTGGCTGCTTGTTTATCTTCAAGCCTTTAAGACCCCAGATGCTATATCTTTTAATCGCCTGGCAACATCATTGGAAACATTTTTCAGACTCTTCTGTTTGGATGGGTAATAGCACCTCTTCTATGTCATCAAATCACTGTCCTCTCTGTCCCTCTGCATTTGCAAAACAAAAAGTGAGGTCAGATGAGTAAGGTGCATGGGGCAAGAGAAGAATGCTGTTTAGGGCCCCAAAAATTGGCACACTGAGATGGCTGTGTGAGTAGGTGTATTGTCATGATGGCAAAACCAGTCCCCTGCCTGCCACAAATAGGGCCCTCTTTGTCACACACTATTACACTATCTTTTCAGAACCTCTAAACAGAAAGCTTGATGAACAGTCTGACCTGGTGGAACAAGCTCCAAATGCACTATGAGTTGACATTTTCATCTGTTCGGGAAGTTAACGGACATCCAGAATGAGGTTTGTCATCAATCAATATTTCACCTTTTTTAAAAGGAGAAAACCATTTGTACACTTGAGTTTTTCCCGTAGCTCTGTCCTTGTAAGCTGTGTTCAACACCACAACAGTTTCCGTGGCATTTTTACTAAGCAGAAAACAAAATTTCAGAGCCTCACGCTGTTCTCTTAAATTGGCCATCACACACACACACACACACACACACATGCACATGCACACGCACATGCACACGCACACATACATGCACACACACAAAACCGAGGGTCACCTCAGATTGTTTATCCCACCTATCTTATCTAGATAGACATGCAGACACAATAATAAGCATTAAAAAAAGACAGCAAAACAAAACAACAACAACAAAACCAATGACAAAAGATAAAAGCCTATGCATAGTTCCAGGCCTGTTTGTTGACATTTAGGACTGTTTCCTGCTCCAGTCTGATGGGGGGCCATGCCCTGGCCCCTAAGTCTATTTTTGAGGTTCCCCGGGGACTTCATTGCTTTTCTCCCCTAGCTTCTCTGTTGCACACCCCAGTGTTTCCCCTTGATGTGATGGGGTCAGATTGGGCACAATTCCAACACTGTGTCTCCAGTGTTGCCCCCTATAGCACTATGGGTCAGTGAGGGATGTTGTGTCGCATGGAGGGGTGGGCCCTATGGTCCAATGGTTCTGGGGGACAGGGGAGAGGGGTATCAACAAACCTAGGAACAAGGGAATAACAAGTAATCTAAAATTGATGCTGAGGAAGGCATAGGATACCTGGTGGGGTTTGATCAAGGGCAATGTAACTAATAGGAATTACTGAAACCTGAATAAAAGCCAAACATGATAGTGGGACAAGAGGAAAGTGAAAGGAAATAGAGGAAAGAACTAGGAGGCAAAGGACATATATAAAGGTCTAAATACAGGTATGTACATATGTAAATATATTTATATATAATGATAGGGAAATAGATCTATGTATATTTACACATACATATATTTGTATGTTAAGTATTTATGCAGCAGATCGACATTGAGCCTAGGCTTAAGTACTCGCTCAATGCAAGAACACTTTGTTCTGATAACCCAGATTTCTGTGATGCTCACCTTTCTGACACGATCGCTATAGACAAAATGGGTGCATAAGCAAATGTGGTGAAGAAAGCTGATGGTCCCCAGCTATCAAAATATATAGTGTCTGGGGTCTTAAAGGCTTGAAGATAGACAAGGGGCAACAAAGCCCACATGGAAAAAGCACACCAACTTGTGTGATCATGAGGTATTGATGGGATCAGGTATCAGGCATCAAAGACCTAGAACAAAAAAATCATCATGTGAATGAGGGGGAGTGTGAAGTGGAGACCCAAAGCCCGTCTGTTGACAATTGGATATCCCCTTACAGAAGGGTCACAAGGAAGAGACAAGCCAGTATAGCACTGATGAAACATACAACTTTCCTCTAGTTCTTTAATGCTTCCTCCTCCCCATTATCCTGACCCCCATTCTACCTTCAAATCCGGCTTGACCAGATGATGTACACTGGTACAGACAAGAGATGGAAGTACAGGGAATCCAGGACATAAGAACCCCTCAGGACCAATAATGAGAGTAGCGATACCAGGAAGGCTAGGAGAAGGTGGGGGAGAAAGGGGGAACTGATCACAATGATCTACATATAACTCCCTCCCAGAGGGAGAGACAACAGAAACGTGGCTAAAGGGAGACAGTGGTCAGTGTAAGACATGGGGAAAAAAATTGATGAATTATCAAGGGTTCATGAGGAAGGGTGGGGGAGGGAGAAGAATGAGCTGATACCAAGAGCTCAAGTAGAAAGAAAATGTTTTGGAAATGATGGCAACATATGTACACATGTGCTCGACACATGGATGTGCGTATGGATTGTGATAAGAGCCCTCAATAACATGATTAAAAAACAAATTAAATGAATATCTATATAGATAAAAATAAACAACAACAACAAATAAGGTTCAAGTGAAACTGCTTTTACGAAAAATTTCACTGTAACCAGATAGAACCTTCCCAAGCCGCACCACTGGGTGTGTTAGCTCAGAGTGAGCAGCTTGATGCTCGCCCAGCGGGAAAAGTTTGCGCTACAAAAGCTCAGCCGGGCAGAGCTCTTGTCCTGTTTTTCAGCAGGTGCGCCCTCCCAGAGGAGTCTCGCTGGCTTTCCCTCTCTAGAAAGCCAGCCTAAGTCACGGTTTCAAAAAGATTGTAGAAAGATTCCACTGTCTTTCGATCTGTGAACTTCATTTTTGGAGCCCCACATACATGTGAATGCTTTGGAAACATAAAGGCCAGCATTGCAAAACCACCAGCCATCTCTGCGGGAAAGCCCACCACCTGCCTGCCCACACGGCAGCCCTCAGGTGTCCTGCTCAGGCCTGTAGGCTCTCGAGGGTCAGAACCCACCCCACGCACCAATGGTGCTGGCAGACTCTGCCGAGACACAACTGGGTTCCTTTGGCTGGTGGCATTACAGATGACAATCTTCATTTGTATTGTCTTGGTATCTTCCTGCCTTTTCTGATTTCTTTGCAGTGTCTTTATCATAGAGGGGGCTGGGGGGAAGCAAACAAGGAATGTTATTCTTTAAATCCACTTTCAGATCTCATTGTCTTCTGTATTCAACACGTACTACAAGGTCACCTGTTGGACGCCACCAGCCACTCCGAGGTAGCAAGATGAGGCTTCCTGCTTCCACGAAGAAGCAGGGTCTCCGAAGGACTCCGGGGTCCTGTGACTGAAATCAACGTTCTATTCCTGCCAGTCCCACCGAAGTGCACACTGTTCACAGGGCTCTCATTGTGGTGAAGACTCGCATCAACCGATTCGCACCGATGGCCCACTACAAAGCAGTCCTGAAATTAAAGAGAACCTTTGAACTCTTGGCTTTTGTGTCACGTGGCTGCCGCTTTCCCATGTGATTATGAGGGAGAACACAGTTACTGAATTGTCGAGGAGAAAAGCCTGCTATTGTGCTCTGCCTACAGAAGCAAAGATAATTACAGGGGAAAACACACTGAAAGAGAGAAACAGACAAGTTTCAACAGGTCTGTTTCCTAGAAATTAGACTTTGCAACATATATTATTTTTCTGCTTTGATAGTGTTGCCTGAATGTTTTATTTACAAAAGAGGTTTTGCCTAAGAAAAGTTTAATAGCAGTGACAGAATGTTCTGTTTGCTTCTAAGAAAATGAGGAGGAGCACCAATGTTTTCTAAATGAAGTCGCTGTCAGTTTTTGACGACTTTGTGCCATTCTCATTTTATAGCACTCACATTGAATGCAAAGATATGCTATTGCTTACTAGCACATGACTGCAAACACTACTTGGAATCCGCATGCCAACCAGAGGGACCATAAGACTTTTCGTTTTGAGATCTAAGATGAGCAAGGACCCTGGTGGTGCAGTGGGCTGCAATCTCACCTGCTAATCACTAGGTCACCTGTTTGACGCCACCGGCCACTCCGAGGTAGCAAGATGAGGCTTCCTGCTTCCACAAAGAAGCAGGGTCTCCGAAGGACTCCAAGCCCACAGGGGCAGTTCTACTCCGTCTTACAGGCCCTCGTGAGTCAAAATCAGCTTCACGACAACGAGATGTTTGGCCTTTCTGAGTTAGCAATGTGCCATTGCTCTCTCAGACTTTTGAAGGTGACTTGAATAGTAAAAAGACTGAAATGCTTTCAGGGAGTTTGACTTCTAGTTTTCTTTCCACACGGTCCAGATTAGAGAGACACGCTTGGCACCATCCCCCTGACCTTAGGACATTTGTCAAAGGCCCCTAATGAAAGCCCCACAAAACCATAAATAATGAGGTTGCTGCCATTAAGAAGCACTTACTGAAGCCAGACTGCTCAACCAGGGCGTCAAGGAAGTAAAGGTAAACATTAGATAAGGGCGCGTTTCAGTTTATATGAAAGGGATTGCCACCTTGTGACTTGGCGGCAATCACTCACAGGAAGCATCCACGTCACAGTGCCCCGCCCTGTTCTGAAGCCCCGGTGCAACCAGAGGAGCAAGCAGCAGCAATGGCGTTTGAAGAGAAAAAGGTGAGCTGACATTGTTGAAAGACATCCATCACCTACTCAGAAACCTCGTAGTGTCCAGGTAGGAGGAGCGCAAAGGAAACTTCGCCACAGCGCAACATCGGCACACAGTCTGGGGACAAGTACACAGAGGGAACCTTGGCAGAAGCGGCCTCACTGTTGGGGGAGTGGCACCAGGAGGCCGGGTGTATTCTCAGGGGGAAAGGTCCGTAATATGTGAACAAAGGGCTCCTCGAGAGTTGGCACCTGGAGAAATACCCTCAGCCATGCGGTAAAAGAAAGAGCAGGACCCCACACCAACCCAAGGCTATACATCCCTAAGGGAGCAAGAAGACTCCCTTTCCCCAACCTGCATCTGGTGGGTTTGAACTGCTGGCCTCATGGTCGGTAGTCCAGTGCCACCAAGGTAGCATCAGATCAAGCAAAGTGGACAGCGCTTGTCACGAACCTGCCGGTGCCCTGAGATGTCATAAAGGAGACTCCACCCCTGAGACAGGAGCCCTGGAGTTGCAGTGGGCCAGGGTTGGATGGCTCACAGATAGCTCAAGGGTCCGTGCCCACCAGCCAATCTGCCAGAGAAAGCTAGTGTGTTCTGCTTCATTATAGACTGACAGTGTGGGCACCCAGGGGCAGTGCTGCTCTGTCCTGCAGAACAGCTGGGAGTGGGACCGCCTCTGTGGCCCTGACCTTGCCTGGGGTTTTGCAGGTGAGACAAGGGCAGGAATCAGCCGCTCAGACTTCAGGACAGAAGGACGAGTACAGGGCAGGGTGATGGTGCGGATCTTCACAGATAGAGGTTTGAGCACACCAGCAGCTCTGTCAGAGAGAGACGAGACCATCTGCTTCCTGAAGGTGACAGCCTTGCAGACCCTGTGGGCACCTTCCACTCTATTCTACAGGGTCACTCTGAGCTGATGTTGGCAGGCGGTAGGGGATGGACTAACAGTTTGCCGGTGGCGAGGGTCCTCAAAGCAGATGTTTCAAATCCTCCTAGCAGTAAGCTGGAATAAAGGCCTTTCAATTGTTGTCTGCAAAGACTGACCTAGTAGCTGCCCCTGATCTATCTTAGCTGACAGTGACCCCACATGAAGAGTGGGCTGTACACAGGACTTTCTCGGCCGTCCTCCTTTATTGGAGAGCTGGCCAGCCTCGCCCTGTGGATCTTCAGCGCTTAACTGCTGTGCCACCAGGGCAATGCCTCTATCTACACATGCAGGCTGATCCACAGGGGGTGTGCAGCTAAGAGAGCCGTAGCCCCACAGCCTTGACCCAGAACTGACGGCAGTGGACTTGGCTTCCATGCTTATAGGGGGAAAGGGGATTTGTTAAGGAGACCTTAATAACAATGTACCTTTGAGGCTTAAAGCATATGTAAGAATGAAGTGTACGGTCCAGCTAGCATCAGTGACAGGGAAGGGATGGATGGGATCACAGGACCATGAGGTTTTCACATCATCATGACAATGGAAAGGCTGCATGCTGTCACTGTTAAGAAGGGCACTGAAACAAGAATGAAATTATTATAGCCAAAAGAGAAAAGAGGAACTCAGATGGAATAATAAAAACAGCCTATTAATAGAAAAGGGGGAAATAATTACGAGAACCGAGAAGAGAGGAGACGACTGGAGAACCAACCCAACCACCAGGAGGGCACGCCCAGCCCCCACTGTGTCAGTCACGCCCAGCCCCCACTGTGTCAGTCACGCCCAGCCTGCAGCCCGCTGTTCCCACTGGGTTCTGGAGAAAAGATCCAGCTGGTGTCCACAGAAGATGTCCTTGTGTATTGGAGTGTTCAAGGGGCTTCCAAATGCACGCAAAGGTCTCATCATCTTTAAATTCCATTTTTTCCACAAAACTCTCAAAGCCCTTTGTGGTGGTGTTCTTATTGTGCAGTTCCAACCCATAGCGACCCGTGCACAACAGAAGGAAGCACTGCCCAGCCCCGTCACCCTTCCCATTATTCCCGGGCTTGAGCGCCAGAGCATTGCCAGGGTGGCAATCCATCTTGTCCAGGGCCTTCTCTTTCACCACCCCCTCTACTTTTCCAAACATGATGTCCTTCTCCAGGGACTAGAGGGTCTCTCCTGACAACGCGTCGTGTCCAAAGCACATAAGACGAAGTCTCACCATCCTGGCCTCTGAGGAGCGCTCTGGCTGCCATACTTCTTCCAAGACAGATTGGTTTGTCCTTGTAGCAGTCTGTCAATACTCTCCTCCAGCACCACAGTTCAAGGGCATCAGCTCTTCTTTGGTCTTCCTTATTCGATGTGAGAATACCATGGCTTGGTTCAGGTGCACTGTAGCCCTCACAGTAACATCCTTGCTCCTCAATACTCTAAAGAGGTCTTGTGCAGCAGATTTACCGAATGCAACCTTTGATGTCTTGACTGCTGCTTCTATGAGCATTTATTGTGGATCCAAGCAAGACAAAATCCTTGACAACTTCAATGTGTTCTCCATTGATCACAATGTCACCTGTTGGTCCAGTCGCGGATCTCTTGGCCTTTTTCGGATTGTTATAATCCTTACTGAAGGCTACAATCCTTGATCTTCATCAGCAGGGGCTTCAACTCCTCCTCCCTTGCAGCAAACACGATTGTGTCATCTGCATACTTCAGGTTGTTCATAAGCGTTCTTCCAATCTGGATGCTACATTCTTCTTCATATAGTCCATTTTATCTGAATATTTTCTCAGTATACAGACTGAATAAGTATGGCTAGAGTATACAACCCTGACACACGCCTTTCCTGATTTTAAGCCATGCACTCTGACTATATTCTGTTCACACAACTGCCTCTTGATCCATGTACAAATTCCAAATGAGCACAGTGAAGTGTTTTGGAATTCTCATTCTTCTCCAGGTTATCCATAGCTAGTTATGATCCACACAGTCCAATGCATTGGTATAGTCAATAAAACACATGTAAACATATTTCTGGTATTGTCTGCTTGCAGCCGAGATCCAGCTGATATCAACAATGATATCCCTGGTTCCTTCTCTTCCGAATCTGGCCTGAACCTCTGACTTTCTGGGAAACCTACTGCCATCTAGTGGATTCTGACTCACAGAGACTCTACAGAACAGAGAAGAACTGCTCCACTCCACGGTGGTTCCAGAACCCTCTGAGGCAGAATCGACTGGCTGGCAGAGAATTTGAGAGCTTCTCATCTTTATGGAAGCAGACTGCCACATCATTTTTCTGTGGGCCAGCTGATGGGATTGAACTGGTGCCTTTGAGGTTACAAGCCCAACCCTTAACCCACTGCAACCCCCGGGATCCTGTTTTCTGTTTGCAACATATTAATATTTCTTTTCTAGAGTTTTACATCAAGTGACGAACTATAATCCTTCTCTTCTAGCTGCTTTCACGCAGTTCCGTTATTTAAGGACGCACCCAGCTGTGCGCTGCATCATTGGTTGATGTTCTGAATTACTGAACAATATTCTAAGAGAGCCAAAATACCACCTGGAATGTATCCGACCTGAATGTCGAGAACATCTCAAGAGTAGATTAGATGCGTTGAGCACGAACGACAAAAGACCAGGGAGGATGTCAAGGACATCTTTCATGAAAAGCAGACAATCGTTAAAAACACAAGAAAGAAGGAAAAGACCAAAACAGATGCAACGAGAGATGCTGAAACTTGCTCTTAAACCTAGAATAGCTCAGGCAAACGGAAGAGATGATGAGGTAAAAGAGCTGAACAGAAAATGTCCAAGGGAAGAAGGGGGAGTGTTCTGGAAGAACTAGAGAAGGACGAGTCAGCGTTGTAGTGAAGTGTGCAAAAACGTGGAGGCAGAAGACCCAAAGACAAGAGCAAGCCCAGCACTGCTCGTGATGGAAGGACTGAGAAAAATTCAGGTCTAAAGTTGAAATAGTGAAGGATTCTATTCACAAATATTGAACGCTACAGGACACATCAAAAGAAGATGGAGACACTGTGCCAAACAATGGATCACCTTTCAGCCATTCCAGCAGATAGCAGATGATACAGAACTGATGGCACTGAAAGAAGAAACCCATGCTGCCCTGAGTGCATTGGTGAAGAACAAGGATCCAGGAATTGACAGAATGCCCCTTGAGGTCATTCAGCAAATCGATGAAGCACTTTCTTGTCCATACCTAGAGATGTGTGAGACTTCTACCTGGTCAACTGACCGGTTATATTTGTGCCCAATACAAAGAAAGAGAACACAACGGAGAGCAGAGGTTATTGACTAATATTGTAGACATCATTGGCAAGTAAAGTTTTGCTGAGGATAATTTAGCCCTGGTTACCATGGTTACCAGGGTACATCAACAGGGAGCTGCCAGAAATTCAAGCTGGGTTCAGAAGAGGACATGGGAGGAGGGATGTCATTGCTGAGGTCAGCTGGCTATTGGCTGAAAGCAGAGAGTGCCGGCTATGTATTTCCATGTGCTTTCTGTCCATGTGAAGGCCTCGCAGCGTGGGGATTCCAGAGCACTTCATTATGTTCATGGGGAAGCTAGACCAAACCCCCAGGGAAGTTTTTCACACAGAGCAAGGGGATGCCGAGTGGTTTGCACTCGGGAAAAGTGTGTGTCAGGGTTGGTTCCTTGCACTGTGTTTACTCAGTCTGTCTGCTGAGAAAGTCATCCAAGGAGCTGCACTGTACAAAGCAGGACGAGGCATTGGGCTTGGGGGAGGCTTATTAAGACTTGCAATATGCAAATAACACCACTTGCTTACTTCGAGAAAAGAGGACTTGGAGCAGGTATTGGAGATCAAAAACTAATGCCTTCAGGAGAGTTTACAAGTCGATGTAAAGAGAACATGTGTGACAACTGGGCATCATCATGATTCATAGATACAAGATGGGAGCAGTCAGAGAGCAGCTTCCTTGACCCCACGATCGAAGCTCACGGAAGCAGCAGACAAACTACGACACACTGCGCTGAGAACACCTGCTGCACCAGACCTCTTTAAAGCGCACAAGACAGCAAAGAAGTCACTTGAGAACCCAGGTGTGCCTGACGCAAGCAAAGGTATTTTCAATGGCCTGTGAAAGTTGGACGACCCATAATGAAGACAGGAGACAGCGCAATACCTTTGAATGGTGGTGAAGAAGTTAAATGCACCCTGCGCTGCCAGGAGAACCACTGGATCTGCCCTAGCAGAGAGACGCTCCTTCACCCACAACACCCCCTGTATGTGTCCCTGGGTAGATATCAGGATTTGTCTACCCCTTCCCTGTTGGGTGGACATCGGGGCTGCTAACACTTTTGGACTCTTTCAAATAAAGCTGCTCCCAGCCATGAAATCTGCACCGGCCTTTTCTTGGTCAGATAACTATTGAGGAGTGGGGCTTCTGGCTCACCCACTCAATGTGGGCAATCCCAGGGGATGGAAGTCAAGCATGCTCACAGCTAAATGTGGGTGGTTTGAGCCCAGCCCGAGCTTCACAGAGAAAGGCCTGGAGCCTCAGTGTTCGGAGGCTCCACGGGAGCCACTCTACTCAGACTCTGGGGATGCTGGGAGTCAGGGTGGGCAGGAAGTGGGTGGGCGGGTGCCACGGCATGGCGGCTGCTTTCTGTTTGGTTCTGCTATTTTGTTTTAATCTCCAGTTGGCAGGAGGCTGTTTTTCTTTCCATTCAGACGCTTGTAACAGGAATTCCTGTTGACCTTGGCCAGTCCTCCAGGCCCGGGCCTTGCTCTGTGACACCTGAGAGGGGTCCAGGCCCCAGCTCTTGTGCAGGGTCACAGGACCCACTCTGTTCCCTTTCCACCGGGCACTGCTGCCTCCTATCCGCGGCACTGCTGTGCTCTTGGATGGACAAGACCACAAGGTGGGTGGACGCCCTGTCCTGTCATACCCTAGCACCGAAGTCACCCTCCTACAGGGAGCTTTCCTCTCCGCATGCCTCTCATGTTTTCCAAAGACCCAGAGGAACTGCTTCATTATTTTTAACAGGATCCACAGCGCCTTTTATCATGCTGAGCGTTAACCTCCCTGAAAGCACACACACTACCCTGCGCTCCCTTGTTCTTGGGTCTGTGTGGTCTTTAATCTTTATTATTGACTCCTGGAACATTGGAAGGGACTTGTGATCTCTTAGTAGTGTGATGTTCCCTTCTATCATCAATGAGGCAAGATTTGTTAGCAACTGCTGGGTCCCTAAGTGCTTGCCTGCTAACCAAAGGGCTGGCAGTTCCAGACCCCCATTGGCTCCTCAGGAGAAACCCCAGATACTGACTTCTGGAAAATCAGTCCCCGGAGCACAGTTCTACTCGGATTTCCTTGGAGCCAACTCATGTTAGAATCAATCCATGGAGGGGTGGGGGTGGGGGTGTTGCTAGTTGACATGATAGGTTGGAAAGTGAATGCTTAATTTCTAGAGGCTGGATATCACCGGTGTCCTCATCCTCAGGAGGCCTGCTGGCCTAGTGGGTTACAGTGTGGGCTCCTAACCACAGGTCAGCAGTTTGAAACTGCCCACCACTCTACGGGAGAAAGATGAGGCTGTCTGCTCCCAGAAAGATTTACAGCCTCCGGACCCCAAGGGGACAGTTCTGCACTCTCCTATAGGTCACTGTGGGTCCAAATCAACGCAGGGGCAGGGAGTGGTTGGTTTTGAGTTGTAGTCTTGCCTTTAAGGCTTCTTATTACCATTTTCAAGACTATTTTATTATGATCAGTTGCGCAGATGCCTCTGGGACTTAGATACCACCCCTGCTGGAATTCTGCGCTCCGTGTTGAGACCTCCGGGCCCTCGCAGAGACAAGAGGCCTGGGCAGGTGAGGGCAGGATTGCCAGTGCAGGTGCAGGAGGAAATAGACCCACAACCCGTACAGCTGTTGCAAGAGACTTCATTTGAAAAGTTGAAATAGAACAAGAAATGTACCAGAATATAATCATTTTCTGTATTTTGTAGCCATGAAACTTCATTCTGCGCGTAATAACTTTGTGAGATTGCCTGTAAAGGCTCACGTTGGATATGTGGATTTCAGAGTGTCAATATATCTCTTGTGGAATGATAGTACTTAATCTCTTGAAGGTTTGTATCCAAATGGGTCAGCAGGGGTAATGATTTTGAATTGACATCTTTGACTCCCAAATGGGGGTGTCTTTGGGCCCATCGTGCCCCTTCAAGTATCTGCAGTGATGGCTCTGGTAGGTTCCTTAGCTTAAAGTCAGGCGCCCGATGTTCACTCTGTCCACTGGGACTATGCTCAGAGCTGTACCCAGATGTGCCCGTCCTGAGTCTGCTGGATGCCTGCACAAACCCATTGTGGCCGTCTCCATCTACCCATCCTCCAAATAGTGGCAGACCGAGGGCTCGGGTCTTGGCTCTCTCCCCCGGTTATGTCATCTGGTCATGCAGCTTCTCAGCCATCACCGTAAATACTTCCTGCCCAGACAGTTCCCCTGCTTGACCATTCACGGATGTGACCGGTATCTACAATCAAGCTTCACTTCCCTGCCACAGTTGCCAAACTCCCTGCTGATGGTTACACACATTAACGTGTTGCCTGTACTTTCAACCCTCCCCGTGCAGTGCTTGGTCCACCTGGCAGCTCCACTTTCAAAGCACATCCCCAATCTGACCATTGCCACCATCTCCATTGCTATCGCTGTTGGTTACTGCAGAGGCTTCATAGCTGATGTCTTAAATCTTCTCACTTCCAGCCCATCACCAGTCACAGAGCCAGCGTTATCTGGGTCCATGTCAGTTGGTGCTGCTGCTCTGCTGTCTCTGGCCTCAACACATCTACTCCCTTGTTCACAACTGCACCTCCCTCCCTTAACACTTGCTGCTCTTCACATGAATGGTGCAAGGCTGTCAACTGTTAACCCAAATGCAAATGCTTTGAACCCATAAGCTGCTCCCTGAGAGGACAGCAGGTTGTCTGCTCCAGTAAAGATCTCCAATCCTGGGAAATTAGAGGGACCATTCTATTCTGTCCTAGAAGGTTGCTTTAAGTCAGAATTAGCTAAGTGACAATGAGCTTAACTTAGAGTAGAAGTACAAGAGATGCCAACAGGACAAACAAACTGTCCTAGAAGAAGTACAGCCAGAATGCTTCTTAGAGACAAGAATGGTGAGACTTTGTCTCACACACATAGACATGCTGTCAGGAGAGAGCAGTCGCCAGAGAAGGACAGCGTGCTTGGTAAAGTTGAGGGGCAGCAAAGGAGAGGATGGCCCTCGAGGAGATGGATAGGCACAGTGGCTTCAATGGGCTCAAACGTAAGAGCGATTCTGAGGATGATGCAGGACCAGGTAGCGCTCCACTCGCTTGTATCTAGGGCTGCTGTGAGTTGGAGCCAACTTGATGGCACCTAATGACAACAGCAACAACATCGTCTGCCTTCTGCAACAGAATGCAGGCTCAGTGATGCTAAGCATACTTTACTGTGACCCATCTGGGCTTGATGAGAATGTGTTAAATGAATGAGTGGGAAGAAAACACAACAGATCACAATGAAGCACTCAACTTCACTCGTGCCAGTTGGTATTGTCAATTCTGACTCAGGGATCCAATTAGACAGACTAGAACTGGGCCACAAGGTTACATATGATCTTTATGGGAACAGATCACCTCCCTTATCTCCTGGTGGGTTGGAACTCCCAACCTTTGGATTAGCAGCTGAATCCTTAACCACAGAGACACCAGAATTCCTTATATGAATGTAATTTAAAAGATAGTGGTAATACTAATAGCAGCCTTTGTGTAATAACAATTGGTTCTTAAGACATGACCCTCCTTGATCCTCAAGCTCACGAAGAGATCCCTGAAGATATGGGTGCTTGAGCAAAGCAAAGTGTGATGAAGACACCAGGTGGTGTCCGGCTAGCAGAAAGAACAGCATGTGGGGTCTTAAAGACTTGTTTTCAAACAAGCAGCCATCTAAGTGAGGCATCAACTAAGTCTACATGGAAGACACACACAAGGCTGGGTAATCCAAATATTGTAAATAATAAAATTTAAACCCAGAGGAGGGAATGGTATTTAAATTCTGAAACCCAATTTACAGAAGGCTATGGATGACGTGGAAGCCCCAGATCCAGTTGCAGCATTTTCACATGTGCTGAGCCCCTGGCGCATTGCCTCTGATCGTTGTTCAGGGATGTGAACAGCCTTGCCATCACACAGAGAGCATGCAAAGTCGGTGATGGCAGATGCAGTTCAGTGAAAATGCAGCATCTTCTTATCTGGTGTCCCTTTTGACTCGGCGTAAAGTTGCTTTAGTTTTAGTTCTGCTTTCTTTTTGGTTGAGGTTTTTCTGTTTTGCTTTGTCATTGTTGATAGTTTGTTTTGCGTTTGTGCTTTATACGCTTTTCTGTATGAAATTCAGGATTAAAAATCTATATGGACAGTCACTAGATTAATAATTACCTATGGCCAGGCAGGAGAAATCGGGGGGGGGGGGGGGGGGAGGATGGAGAGTTAATAATAGAACAAGAATGAAAAAGCAATGTTCTGAAATTGAGTGTGGTGATGACTGAATAATTCTTCATATGGCTGAACTCTTAAACTCTCTGATATCTGAATAATATGCCAATGAAACATTTTAAAACGATGCTGCTACTAGGGTTACCATTCATATATGCCCGAGTGTATTCTAAACATGATGTGCTTAAACATGTCTGCAATCAGAGGGTGGCTGCAGACAAGTAGTCATACTGTCTTTGTAAGAATTAACAGCAGACTGGTCCCAAGAAGCTGGAGATTGCAGATGTCCCAAATGCCTACCTCTTCCAGGATGCTACTCTACCTCATCTCCCCCCCCCACCCCTGGACACACACACACACACACACACACTCCTCCCTTGAGTGTATCCTCTCATATCCCTGGGTGCTGCAACATCACCCAGAAACTCAGGAATCATTGAGAAAATGTCTCATGTGGTGGTGGGTGCTCTCCAGTCCAAAATCTGAAGGTCAGGCAGAGGTCATCCTAATGCAGGGTCCAGAGCTAGAAGCCAAAACTGTCCCCAAGCCCCAGCGGGTCTTGCTTCCACCAAAGCTCGGTCAGGACGAGAGAGGCTGGGCTTTCTGTGGACTGCTGTGAGCCGAGCTCTGTGATGGCACCAGGGAAACACTGGGAGTGGCCTGGCTCCCACCTGGTACTGAAACGGGGTCTTCATGGTATTTCTAAGGATGCAAAGACAGGTTGAAATCCCCACCCCACCCCCGCCCCAAACTCCCATAGTCCTGTCCTTCAGCATGGTGGGGAATGCTCCCCAAACAGGGCCATGGCCACAGGCGTCTGAAGTCCAGAGCCATAATGTGTCATATAAGGAGCCATGGCTAAAGGACTGCATTAACGGAGCAGATCTCAGCACACTCTCTCCGTCACACGTTGGTCTCAGTCTCCTTAGAACGTCCTTCCAAACAGTCTCACTGAAACAGTGGTCCCGGAGAGGGAACTGCTGAGCCAGCCCAGCCAAGGCAGAGAGCTCTGAGCTGCATGCTAGAATTCCAGAGGTATAATCGGGATAGATTTTGGGAAGGACACAGGAAGAAAGATCACAGGGACTTATGCTGGGGAAGTTCCCAGATTATGAAAAACTGAGTTGGTGAGACAAAGGTCAGGAAGGCTCTGCAGTGGAATATTTCCCTCCACTACATGGCATATATATGCTCGGTCTTCCAGGTGAGTCTCATTACCAAAACCTCACTCCTTCCCACGCAGCCCCGGCCTTGCCCCGAAGACTCCTTTTTGTTTCTCACACTCAAAGAATATAGAACACAATTTGGGACCCTGGAGAATATCAAAACTACAGTTTTGACCTGCTGTAACTGGAAGAACACAGGGTTCTTTGACAAGAGGTTCAGAGATGGAAATGCTACCATCAGAGGTGTATAGACTTGTGACTGTTGTGAGGAGCCATCGAGCTAGTTCTAACAGCAACCATGTCGACAACACCAGCAAGCAAGGCCTGGCTCTGGGCATGCCCACAATTGTTACGCTGGAGCCCATGGTCGCAGCCACTGCATCCATCCAGCTTGTGAGGGGCGTTTCCTTTCGCTGCCCTCTACTTTACTGAGCATGGTGTCCTTTTCTCAGGACCGTCTCTATGGCCACAGGTCTAAAATAGAAAAGACGAAGCATCGCACGCATGCCTCTAAGGAGCCCTCTGGCTGGGCTTCCTCTGAGACAGACTTGTCCCTCTAGGGTCCGTGGTACGTTCACTGCTGTTCCCGAACACTGTCATCCCAGTGCCGCCGCCTGCCGTGGCTTTCGGCATTCACCGGCAGCTTTTTGTCCCATGCTACGAGGACATTGAAAACAGCATGGCTTTGGTCAGGGGTCCCTCAGTCTTCAAGCAATAGATTTGATTTTTAACCCATTGAAGAGGACTTCTGTAGCAGATTTGCCCAATGCAATACTTATTTGATTTCTTGACTGTTGCCTCCTTAAGCATTGATTATAGATCCAAGTGAAATGAAATCCTTAACAACTCGAATCTTTTTCCTGTTCATCATGATGCTGTCTACGGGTTCAGTTGGGAGGATTTGGGCAGTCTTTCATTGAGTTGTAGTCTGTACTGCAGGCTGTAGTCTTTGACCTTTACAGTAAGTTCCTGAAATCCTCTGCCCTTTCCGAAAGGAAGACTGTCTCCTGCATATGGCAGGCTGTCAAGCAGGCTCCTCCAATCCTGAGCGTAATTGTTCACCCTGTAGTCCAGTTTCTTAGATTATTTGCTGAGCATATGAATTGAATCAGTATGGTGAAATGATACAATCCTGATGCACACCTCTCCTGATTTAAACCACCTCTATTCCCTTGTTCTGCTTAGCCACTGCCTATTGCTCTGGTCTAGGTCTGATACTGGTCTGGAATGGGTCTGGTATGGGATCCCCATGAGCACAATTCTGGGATTCCATTTTTACAATATTGTCAATAGTCAAATGCCTTTGCATAGTCAATAAAGCACAACTAAACAGTTTCTAGACTTGCTCTTAGCCCAAAGACGGAAGAGAAGTAAGGAAGCCATTTTCTGATGGTCTCTGACATTTCAGCTTTGTGCCAAGTGTTGTCTGCCACCAGGGACATTGCTACCCCACGTGCACTCAGAGCCCAGCCGGATTCCCTGCAGCTCCCTGTTCTTGCACATTGACAATCTTTCCTAAAATTGCCTTCAGCAAAATTTCACTAGAGGACCAGAGAAGGATCAGACCCCATACGGGACAGGGGTGTATGGGGAGGGTCAGCTCACCCAGGGCAGGGGTGAATGGCAGGAGGAGCTCAGGGAGCGGCTGGTCTCTCTTCTTCCCCGCTCTCACGAGGACTGCTGCTTCTTTCCCTCAGAGAGACACAGCAACAGGCCCTGGCCTTGGGTGCATGACACAGAGACAAGTGGGAGACTTTAAAGACAGACAGACAGACAGACATGTGTGTCCCCTTGGGAAGTCTTGGGTTTCTTCCTTGTGGGCAGCCTGGGGGTGTCTGTCCCTCGGCTTCTCGATGACCATCACATGGGGCCTGTCTAGCCCCATGCGTGCCTGTGTTTCTAGTCTTTTGTCATAACCCAGAAGTAACCAGGTTTAGGATCCACCCAACCCTGGCAGGATTTCATTAATATAAAAAGGAAGCTCCTGATTTCCAAGTGGATTCCGTCCAGCAGGAACTCGGGGAGGGCCACAGTCCCATCCTGAGCACTTGGGAGCACCCACTGTTGTCTTCCTGTCGGGGAGATCAAGAGTCACTGATGGGGCACAGTACTGGCTTCTGCTCAGTTCTTAAATCAAGAGTAAAAATCCCAGTTCATTTTATATGTTTTTATTCCATAGGCGTTCATTGACCATAAGCTCATTGTTATACAACATAAATAAAGAGGTAGAGCTGGTCCCAAGATTTGTACTGTGTGGCTGTTCGTGGGAGGTGGTACTGAGTCCGCTCGGTTCACAGAGCCCGACATACAGCCGAGTGAAGCGCGGCCGTGTCCGCTCCTCCTCGCAGTGGTGCTTTGAGCCATTGTTGCAGCCGCGGCGCCGGGCCAGCTTGTGGAAGGTCTGCCTCTTTGTCCCTGCTGCTCTCCTGGACCGGTCATGTCCTTTTCTGGGAGCTGGGCTCTCCTCTGATACTCTGTCCCAAGCAGGAGGCGAGACAAAGGCTCGCCATCCTGGGCTCTAAGGAGCACCCTGGCTGTTCTTTTCCCAGGACAGGCTAGTTTGTTCTTCTGGCAGGCCCTGGGACATTCCACCGTCTCTCCCCCAGCACCACAGGTCCAGTGCGTCCTCGCCCCTGCCCCGCTCGGCTTCGACGGAGACTCCCAGGCTGGGCCAGGCGCACCTGAGTTCTCAGAGTGACATGCTTGCTCTTCAACATTTCAGCAAGGCCTTGTGCAAATTCATATGAAGGGCACGAAAAATCATTTTAAGATCCTTTTAGTATTCGGTTTTTAAAATGCAAATGGCGGCTGTCCTGTGAGAGAAGGCCCGGCTGTGGCAGCGTGAGATTGTTTCCTTTCATTTAATTAAAGAGCTGGGCCTGTAGGGGAGCTTCCCATTACATCCGCACAGCTCTGTAAGTGAAGCAGTGGTTTCCGGAGAGAAGGCCAGCCGCTCCCTCCCAACCACCCACAGACCCTTTCACAGAAATCATTCCGTGTGGAAGAGAGAGCCCCAGGGTAACGTTAGAGCCGCCTTAATCATAGCTTCTAATTAGGAACAGTAAGTCACTTCAAGAAGTGCTTGCATCTTAAATATAATAAGAGGAATAATTACCAGTCAGTAATAATGCTTGGCTGCCAGAGGTTTACAGCCAGGGAATAGGAGTCGTGTATGGCGATAAAGTAAAACCTTTTCTGGGACAGTCTTCTACCGGATTGATTTTAGAGACTGTTGACCAAAGGGCACGGAGGCCTAAAAGCACTCAGAATATTACCCACGGACCACTGAGAAGTTAGTCAAGGCTCAGCAGTAACAGTGCTCAGTAACAGTCTCTGCCAGCCACAGACAGTAACTGTTAGTGGACGATGGAAAACCAGGATAGAGCAAGCCCCCAGGGCAGCTTCCTGGCCTATGTGTGCTTGAAGCATTCACCCCCAACCTAGACCAGGGCATAGAGATCTTGGCCCCCCTCTTCTGGGAGGCCCTACTACGGTGGCTTGGGTGTTGTTGTGATGTTGTAAGCCCCACCACCAGTATTGGGTCACCCCAAGTGGGCAGGTCCAAACTGAGCTTCCAGAGGAAGACTGGTGAGGAACAAACAGCTGGCGGTCCACATATGGAATCACCAGGGGGCCGTTGGAAAGGGCAGAGCACCGTCGTGCCACAGGAGAGCTCGATCCCTGGAGGTGGACACCATGTTTGGTGAAGTAGAGGGTCAGCGGGCCGAGGGAGAGCCTGAGGGAGGTGGATTGGCGTGACAGCTGTGGGTTGTTGTGAGCACGCTCATGCCGCATGGAAGTGAGGTCCCGCAAGTGGCGGTCACTCCACGGGAGCCACTGCCACTGCAGAGAGCTGGGCATCCTGGCCAGGATGCCCCTACTCGCCTCTCTGCTTCATTCTTTTCCAAATGCCAGGCAACGAGGCAGTCTTCCCTTTCATATTAGAACACTTTGTACTGAGAAATGCTTTGTACTGAGAAATGCCAGGACACACTCTGAGCCGCCAACCCTGCAGACACCAGCCCTCTCAGCGTCTGCCGGGTCTCCTCTGCACTGGGCAGGCCTTTGCATCAGCCTCCTTGGTGGCAGGATGGTGTTTGTACAACGCAGGCTCTTCCCTCCTGTTGCTGCTGCTGTCAGCCAGTGCCATGCAGCCCGCGCTGACCCACAGCGACCCTAGGCACAGCACTGCCCGTCCTGTGCCGTCCTCACAAGGGGGCCTCGTCGGAGTCAGGGGTGCAGCCTCTGAGTCCACCTGTTGCATTGAGGGTTGTAGAGGGCCCACATCAAAGCTGTTGCCGCCATGCCCATACACGATATTACCCATTTCTTTCTTCCTGCAGCATGTGGGACAGAAATTGGACAAAGGGGGTTTCTTCAGGTCCTTTTAGAAAGGTGTGCCAGATAAGGGCAGTGAGTGATTGGAGAGTGTAACACTGGTCGTGGCGTGTTGTGATCATAAACCCGCTGTGGAATCAGTGCTGTGTGTGCGGCATGTACCATGCTGTGCTGCGGCAGCCGTGGTCGCTAAGGTTTTGGTCAAGTTGGCTGTGCCAGGAGTCTCTGTGATTTGGCTGTTGTTGGTGTTGTTAAGTCTCAGAGAGACCCTCTGTCCAACAGCACGGAGCACTGCCTGACCCTGCTCCGCCCTCGCAGTCATCCCTGTCCTTGAGCCCATTGCTGCAGCCACGGCGTCAGTCCGCCTTGCCTTCCTCTTTGTCGCTGCCCCTCCATTTTACCGAGCATGCCGGCCTTCTCCAGGGACCGGTCTCTGCTGACATCAGGTCCACAGTCTGTGAGGTGAGGTCTCTCCGTCCTCCGGTATGAGGAGCGCTCTGGTTGTCCCCCTTCTGAGACAGATTCGCTTGCTCTTCCAGCAGTCTGTGGCGCTTCAGTCTTCCTCACCACTGTAATTCAGACGCATCCACTCTTCTCCGCTCTTCCTCGTTCAATGTCCCAGTCTCACACACACTGAGGTGATTGGAAACACCGTGGCGGGGGCCAGGTGCACCTAAAAGCCACATCCTTGCTTTTCAGTCATGTGAAGAAGTCTGGTACAGCACATTTGCCCAGCACAATACTCTCTTTCTCTCTTGACTGCTGCTTCCATGGGCATGGACTGTGGGTCTCAGTAAGACACCATCATGATGTTACCTATTAGTCAAGTGGTGAGGATTTTAGCTTTCTTTACATTTAATTGTATTTGAATTGTAGTGCTGGCAAAGAATATTCAACGTGTCCTGGACTGCCAAAAAAACAAACAAATCTGTGTTGGGAGAAGTGCAGTTAGAAAGCTTCTTCAAGGCAGGGATGGCAAACCGTTGTCTCCCATCCTTTGGACGTGTTGCCAGGAGAGATCAGCACCTGGAGCAAACACACTTGAAAACGTGGAGGGACTGGAGGGACGGTGCAAAAGAGGAAGGCGCCGGACAAGAGGGACTGACCCAGTGACCGTAACAAGGGGTTGAGACACAAAGAACAATTGTGCAGATGGCACAGGGCTGGGTGGTGTCTTTTAGCTCTGTTGTACACAGGGTGTACATTGGGTCACTGAGTGGGAGCCAGTTTGATGGCACTTGATAATAATCCCTATATCGCCAAATATGAATGTATATATATAACAAAGTAAATATGAAACACCGGTATTAGCACATGTTGTATGTGCACTGTGTCATGACATGAATCACCCATCTTGCTGTGCAGTCAGTGAGCCAGGGCACACCACTCTAGCCTGGACATTCAGGAGCTTCTCACCCTCTGTAGATCCCAGGTCTGTTCCTCAAGTACACTCTGGGCGATGCCCGCCATCTGCAGCAGGGCTGGCCGAGTGCTCGTCTCCCCTCCCCTCCAGGGACTGGCACAGAGTAGGGTTCCCAAACACATGGCAGCAGACCAACACAGAGAACACCAGTCGTGGCCACCTCTCTGGGGAGACCGCCCCTCACAGCTGCTGGTCCAGCTGCTTCCCTGACGGGCCCTCTTCCTGCGTGGCTCCTGGCATCCTGGCCAAACTGCCTCAGTGGGCACAATTACCAACATTTCTTCTTCCTTCCTGCCTGCCTTGTGTTATCTTATCTGCCACCACACGTCACCATCGGGCACAACGCTGCTTCTTTCGCCAGGACACTGCTGCAGCCCAAGTCAACGGTCTGCTGTTGATTTCTTCCACAACACGCAAGGCAATCATTGGCACTTGTGTGCGTGCTTAGCAACCTCTGCTTCGTACGGTGCAGACTCTGTGTCCGCAGCCAATAGTGGTTGCTATTTACTTAAGGAGATTAATCTCATATTAAAAAAAAGCTATTTAGGGTGCACTACGTGGAAGAAAACGTGGCTTTCTCATTCCATAAAGAGCTACAGCCCTGGAAATCCCCAGGGAGGTCTCCTCTGTCCTAGAGAGTCACTTTGAGTCAGCATCAACTTGACGGCAGTGAATTTTGGGTTTGGGATGGATTTTACGATGTGGTCTTAAGGTTGTAAGTAAGAAACGTAGTTGAGTGGGTTCTAATGACTGAATGGCAGAGGTACTAGCTTACAATTGATCACAAAATGAGGTATTTCCAAGTTTGAAGTCACTTATTTGGTCAAGCAATGCTCTGTAGGTCCCAGGTTTGAGGCTGCCTAGGCTTGAACCTGGAAGCCCACACAGCACGCATGTACACGTACACATACACGCACACATGCACACCACTTACAGCGTCCCCTCCTAACACATCCTTTCAGCCACCCTGGATCAATCAGAGTCTGATGTGAACAGTCGATAACTTTGAAAACGAGTGCCTTTCTTAATGAGTAAGAGGGAGACTGCCGTATCATAGACCTTTTACAAAATGTCTTGTCAGTATTGTTCCTCCTTATTAATAGTCATTGCTGTCTTTCTCTTACTGTGAATAATTTATAAGTTAAACTTGACCTCAGAGATGAGTGTCCCCTGTGACAGAGTCCAGTGCCCTCTGTAGTCTCAGGTCCACACAGGGGTCTCTGAGCATACCTCCCACAGGCAGGACTGCTGTTCATTTGCCAGAACCCAATTTAGTTTTATAGTTGTGTGTGTGTGTGTGTGTGTGTGTGTGTTGGGGGAGGGGAGATTGCAATTGTCCCCAGTTGACAACTGGGCTGCATTTTATGATCTCTTCATAAGTTAGTTCTGATGCAAGCTGAATACCTAATTTTTTGGTTTTCATTACTGTCTTTCATTATCAGTGCCTTTACAAATTTGATCTTATTTTTGGAGGTTGGACACATTACACGTAAACTTGCATGTATATTTTAATTCATGCATACGTACCAAAAACATACACAAACCATAAAAATATATTCCAAGTTTGAAGAGCCATTTGTGGAAGGCTCTAAATTACGGGGCTCACCCTGGAAATGTGGGGTGGTGTTTCTAGAGAGAAAACTAGTGAGGGCCTCTGTGTGGTCCCCATCTCCTTCCTGACATACTTCACAGCAGCCTCTCACTGCTCCCCGTTCTGCCTGCAGGCTCTCCCCACACAGTCAGCATCTGGGTCCATGTGTTTGAGCAGCAGAAGCCCCTGCGTTAGTGGAGAAAACTCTAAGAGTTTTGAATAGCAAATTATAAAATTGAACATCTGCAAGTGAACATCTGAGAATGATCACATCAGCCAATTACACGCCGCAACATTGTATGTAGCACATATCACTAATGATAAAATGTACACAGACAAATAAAACAGACCTTAGTGTGACTCATCATGACTCAGATATGTCATAAGTTAGGGACTATCTGTTTGTGATAATTCTCATTGTCTGGGGCCCTCTAGCTCGTTTCCATTCCCAGCGACCTGCAGCACAACACAAGGAAGCACAGCAGCACAGTCCTGCGGGTCCTGCGCCATCCTCACCCTTGTGCCTGTGCCTGAGCCCACGGTGGCAGACACTGTGATGATCCATCTCCTTTCTCACTGGCCTTCCACATTACCTGGTATGCTGTCCTTCTCCCGGGACTGGTCTCTCCTGGAAACGCTCAAGAACGTGAGGTGAAGTCTTGCCACAAGGGCATGCTGCATGTAGCTCTTCCACGGGAGATTGGCTTGTTCTGGTCGTCTGTGATATACTCAATACTGCTCGTCACCATCATCATTCACAGGCACCAGTTCTTCTTTGGTTTTCCTTATTCATTGACCACCTTTCTCATCCATATGAGGTGAATGAAAATGCCATCACTTGGGTCAGGTGAACCTCAGTCCTCAAAGTGACATCTTTTTGTTAACAATTTAGAACAGGACTTTAACTAGTTTCAACCAGTTCACTCCTGGCCATTGGAGCTCCCATGGATCAGTCAGCATTTAAAATGTGGGTGTTTCTGAATGGTGATCAGAATGAGGGAGTTTCCCTCATTTTTTTACATTAGTGGCTGGTACTTAAATTTGAAGAATAGCCTTAACTAGTCTTCCTTATAGATGCGTGGGTGTGACTCTGCCTGAGAGGATTGCAGTTCAGAATCGAGCTGGATAAGTGCTTTGTGAAGGCGAAGCCTATACAGTTCCTCTTCAGGCTGTCTCGCCCCTCAGCACAGTGGTCATCAAGTTCAAATGGCCAACACCAGTCCATTTTGGTCAGGAATGTCTAGGATACTGACCGTCATGTTTCACTTGGTTTTTGACAACTTCAACATGGGTGACCATGCTGGGATGAGCGATACCAGTGGTGTGGCTTCCAGTATTGCAGCATACAAGCCACCACAGTACTAGCAGAGAGTTGGTGAGAGATACATATATATGAGATACTATGTATGTCAGAGATACATATGTATGAGGTACTATGTCAAAGATACATATGTGTGAGAGATGACATCAGAGACACATATGTATGAGATGCTATGTCAGAGACACACATGTATGAGACGCTATGTCAGAGACACACATGTATGAGACGCTATGTCAGAGACACACATGTATGAGACGCTAGGTCAGAGATGCATATGTAGGAGATACTAGGTCAGAGATGCATATGTATGAGATACATCTGTATGACATATATTACACAGAGAAATATATGTCATAAATCACATATATGATTAGATAGAGAGATAGGGAGATAGAGAGAGGAGATGTCAGGTAAGGATTGGGCTGCTAACTAAAAAGTCCACAGTTCAAAGGTGCCCACAGCTTCATGGGGAAAAGACTGTTTGCTCCAGTAAGATATGCAGTGTTAGAAGCACAACATTGGGCCATGGTAAGCCAGAATCAACTCAATGGCAGTGTGTTTTTATGGCAAAAAATCAAATTTTTATGCCAGAAATTCATAATTACTGTATCAGAAGTCATAATTATTATACTGAAAATTCACAATGAAGGCATGTCCCTTCAGATGAAACAGCTCACCTGAGCAGCTCCCTGTTTGGAAGAAGAAAGACAGCTGTCACGGAAAGCTGAGGCATCAGTGGGCGTTCATGTCCTTGAGCCAGGACCAGCTCGGACTTGGAGCGAGTCACCCCGGATTTAGTGAAGGTGCCTGCGCTCAGAATGCGGAGGTGGGTGGCCTTTCACTTCCAGTTAAGTGCGTGATTTGGAAGAAAACGCATCACGTTAATCAGGCTAGTTGTAAGGGAGGAGGAGGTGAAGCTGCCCACGTGAACTCCAGCGAAGTGAGACACAGAAAGGCTGCAGAGCAGATGGATGCTGGTGGGGAGGGGCCTCGCACAGGCTCACAGTCATTCAGAAACACACACACACACACACACACACACACACACACTCACGTGTGCACGCATCTCACAAAATCACACAAAGTTATCTACACGCAAAAATCCACAAGAGAGCAGAGACACACACGGAGAGACACATGCAATCACACATACACATCACACGTATTCCGATAGATGCGGGCGTCAGAGAGCTTGTGGGAAATTCCATCATCTTTACATTTCGTTTTCCATGAACTTCTTGAAGCTCCCTAGTATAGGTATGTATATAGACATACATACAAATATGTATTTGTATTTACATGTGTGTTGGTCTGGTAGACTAGAGAAACAAATTCATGGACTCATCTGTGTATAAGAAAGAACTTTACGTACAAGAACAATTGAATATTGAGAAAACATCTCAAACCAGTCCAGATCAAGTCCATAAGTCTGATATTAGCCCATATGTTCAATACTAATCTATAAATTTCTCTTCAGACTCACAAAACACATGCAATGATGCCGAATGCAGGATGATCACAGGCCAATGGGTGGAAAGTCTTGTGGATCCAGTGGTGGTGTAAGCATCTTAGTGCTGGTGTGGGTCTCCAAGTGGCTCCTTCAGCTCTGGGGCTCTAGTGTAACACCATGTGTCTTTTCCACAGGAATGTCCCGCTTCCAGTGAGCCCTTCATCTCCCCAGCACCTCCAAATGAGGTCATCAAGCTGAGACCAGATTGACAGGCCAAACTCCACCCCTTAACTCTTAAGTCTCAAATTGACAACAGAATATGTAACTACCACAACATGCTTTTGCATTTATATATATTTAGTATTTTTATCTGTCTATGTGTATATTTTTATTTATATATGAGAGGGTTTCAGCAAGTTCATGAAAATGGAATTAACAGATAATGGAAAATTGACACAAGCTTTTAGAAGTCCCTTCATATTCATATTTACATTAGATTTAAATTTGTATCTATAGCTGCATCCACATGTATATCTACAATTGCATTCACCTTTGTAGCCCAAAGTCTACACCTGGTTTTGCTACTCAGGAGAACCTCAGCAAAGACCCCTGGGCCCTTGCTGGCCTACCTTGAGCTGGATCCTCCTGCAGATGTCGGATGGCTGCCCCATCAGCTCAATGACAACCTTGAGCGCCCTTGCTTTGCCATTCATCAGAGCATTGCCTCTCAGTCACTGTCTGCCAGATCACTGTGCGTGTGCGGTTAGTTCCACCTAGTGATTTTGTTCATCTGTTTTCTACTTTTCTATTATTTTTACCACCTTTATTCCCTCAAAGGACATTGGAAAAGGAGGACCAAAGAAGAGCTGAAGCACTTGAAGGGTGGTGCTGAAGAAGAGTACTGAAAGCACCATGGACTACAAGCAAATCTGTCTTGGAAGAAGAACAGCCAGAGTGCTCCTTGGAGGAAAGGGTGGTGAGACTCCATTTTACATACTTTGGATATGTTATCAGAAGGGACCAGTCTCTGGAGAAGAACATCATACTTGGTGTGTTAGGCCAGGTTGACTAGAGAAACAAATTTAGTGACACTCATATATGTGTAAGAGTTTTATATCAAGAAGTAATTGTCTATCAAGAAAGCATCCCAGCCCAGTCTGACTCATGCCCAGAAGTCTGATACTAGTCCACAAGTCCCTCTTCAGGCTCACGAAGCCACATGCAACAATGCAGAGTGCAGGAAGAATCCCGGCCGTGGGTGCAGACTCCCAATGGCGGTAGATGCATCTCCGGGGCTCTGGCAGTGACCAGCATCTGACAGCAGGAAGGTGAATGTGTTGAATGCAGAGAGTGAGGGTAAGGTTTCCAGGGCCCTCCTTTTGAGAGGGCCACACCGACAAGGAGTCACCATCAAGCTGTGACCTGATTGACAGGTGAAACTCCACCCCTACACTTTTATATATCTCCAAGTTGACATGAAATTATGTGACAACCACCCGTGATGAGTAGAGGGGCAACCAAAAGGAGACAGGCCCTCTTCAGGGTGGATTGACACAGTGGCTGCAACAAATGGGCTCAAACCTAAGAACATCTGCGAGAGTGGTGCAGGACCAGGCAATGTTTCATTCTGTTGTGCATGCGGTCACTATGTGTTGGAAGTGACCTCCTGGGACCTAACCACAAATTCCCTCAATGGATGTAGACCAGGAAAATGGTTCATTGTCTTCTTTACACATTACGTGCAGTGCTTAGAACAACAGTGCCTGGCACAGGGTGGCACTGCGTATGTGAGGGACACCCAACAAGCCAGCGTGGCATGCGGGTGGATTCCCAGGTGCATCTTGAGAACAGTTAAGAACAGGCGGTCATTGCATTGTGTAGGTAGGGATTGCTAAGGCCGTGGATATTTGGTTAGGTCTACTTCTACTACGTTGATAATGAAAATAACAATAACAAGGAGATGTGAGAAAGTTGCACTGTGCTACCCCCACAGAGAAATCCCTCACCCATGATTACTGGTCCTGGAGTCTATCTTAGTCTCTGAGGGCTGCCATGATGAAAAACACAAACACCACCCATGGATGACTCCAAAGAATAGGATCTACTGAGCCACAGCCCAAGAGCTGGACATCTGAATTCAGCCTGTCTGCTCTAGAGGAAGGTCCCTCTTTAGCTCCTTTGCTTCCTGGCTTATAGAAGCTTCTGCCCCTGTATGCATCGCCCACTTGTCTATTCTGGTTTTGATGACACCACTGGGAAGGATTAGGTTAAAGACCCAGCTGCTTTGGTATGTCCTAATTTACGTAACAAAAGGACCATTCCTATTTCCAAGCAGAGTCCTACTTGTATGTATAGCGCTTCTAACTTCCAGACAGCTTCTTGAGGGATGGAATGCAATCTTCCTGCTTCTAATGCCTTCCTTCCTCTTGTAGGTGCTGAAATCTCACCATGAAGAAAACGTCCCTCCGTCCTCTGGTGGACTTCAGTCTGCTTTCACTGCCCCCACTTCCTGAGACCAAGACCTGTCTTCTCACCCTCCGTGGTCACTTCCGGAGGAAACCAACCACCAGGAAGAAACCTGACTTCTCTCACTGCCTCACTGTTAGAACTTTCTGAAGTTCTTTTGGTGGACAGGTGAGACTGTCATGTCTCATCTCACTGTCAAATCCAGTGACAAACCTTTGCAAATTCTGTGCCCTGTGAATGCTATGGGCTATTGGACTGTACCTCTTTCTGTGCAGATAACAACAAATGGACCCTCTGGGAGTCTGTACAATTGTTCCTTCTGGATTTCATCATCTGGCTCCAGAACTGTGAGGATATCAACTTCTATTGTAAGCCACAGTTTCATCACAATTTGTTACAAGAGCCCAAGGAAACCAACACAACCACTCACTGGAGTGCCTAAAATCCTAGTTTGTAAAGCTGAGGACCACCCTGCCAGTTGCGTGTGAGGAGGCTGCAGACATGGTATGCACACAGTTCACACTGGAGGTAGCCATGTGGGCTCCACAAGGGGAATTTCCCTAAGACAAAACATGGGAAAAAACCAAATAGCACCTGTAAATGCTAAAAACCCAGGAAGTAGCAGTACTATACTGCTAAATGATACGATAAAGATAAGAATGTTGGTACATGCCTCAATGTGTTAACAAACCTTTCAGAACTTCTTGGTTGAAAAATACCAAAACGTTCCTAGTAATTGATCCAAGACGATGCACCTTATGTGTGGTCTTAATATTATCTTTTGTGTATGTGTTAGTCTGGGTAGACTAGAGAAACACATCCAGGGAGACTCATATGTGTATAAGAAAGAGCTTTATATACAAGAGCAATTGAATATTGAGAAAATAACCCAACCCAGTCCAGATCAAGTCCATAAGTCCGATACCAATCTATAAAGTCCTCTTCAGACTCATGAAACACATGCAACGGTGCCAAATGCAGGAAGATCACAGGCCAGTGTGGGGAACTCTTGTGGATTCAGTGGCGTTGTAAGCATCAGAGCTATCAGGGGTCTCCACGTGGCTTCTCCAGTTCCCAGGGTCCTAGCCGCATCAGGGTAGCTCCATGGGACTTCTTGTCAGAAATGTCTCCCAGAGAGCGACCGGAGAGAGAGTGTCTTCCACCTCCAAAGAGGAATGCAGGAGTTCCCAGAATCCTCAGGAGGCCTCAATCCACACAGAGGCCTCAATGGCTATGACCTGAGTGACAGTCTGGACTCCACCCCTTCACTGTTAATCCTCTCAAATTGACAAACGATTATACAACAACTACACTGTATGTCCCAAATTTCTCCAAGTAGGCTGCTCCACCAGACCTCTTTAAAGTGTTCAAATGCGAGGATGTTACTTTGAGGCCTAAGGGGCAGCTGGTCCAAACTACAGCATTTCTGGCCATTGGCTCAGGCAGATGGAAGAAGAATTGATGCATTTCAATTATGGTGCTGGGGAAGGATGTTGAAGGCACCACGGAGAGCCAAAGGAATAAACAAATCTGCCATGGAAGAAGTGCAGCCAGGATGCTGCTGGAAGGCAAGGAGGGTAGGACTTTGCTCATGTGTTTTGGAGAGGTTGTCCGGAAAGATAAGTCCTGGGAGAAGACATCATGCTTGGTCAAGTAGAGGGGCAGTCAAAGACTCTGAACAAGATGTATTGACATAGTGGCTGGAACTCAGGGTTTCTATGTGAGAATAGTGAGGGTGGTGCAGGACCAGGCAGTTTTGTGCTGTTGTATGAAGGTCCCTATGAACCACAACCAACTCCATGGCAGCCGACAACAACACACATCTCACAGCCCTTGAGTGCAAAAACTAGAAGTCAGACTCTTATAGGAGAGTGTTGTTTCTTTTGGCTCAGTTTCTGTAGAACACTGCACTCAAAGGTCACTGCATCTCTAGCCTCTTTCAGTGACTGTCACACAACCACACATGCTCTCCCTGGTCGCAGACACACAATCACACATGCTCTCCCTGGTCACAGACACACAACCACACATGATCTCCCTGATCACAGACACGCAACCACACATGATCTCCCTGATCACAGACACATGACCACACATGCTCTCCCTGATCACAGACATGCAACCACACATGAGCTCCCTGATCACAGACACGCAGCCACACATGATCTCCATGATCACAGACACACAACCACACATGTTCTCCCTGGTCACAGACACACAACCACACATGCTCTCCCTAGTCACAGACACACAACCACACATGATCTCCATGACACCAGGCACAGAATCACCCACATGCCCTTTGCAATCACAACACACAGTCATGCTGACGTCCTCCATCACTCTGTCTGATGGGTGTTGGACAACAGGTAAGCTTGGGAACTTTAGGAGGAAGAATGACTTTGGAAAAACTGTCATCTTGTACAATGTCTACGGTCCTAGATTTTTTAATACTTTGGTATTTTTAATATCAATATCATTTTTTTATATTTTTGTTTTTCAGAAAAGTACACGATTATGGAAGTTCATTTATTGCAGTACTTTGAAAATGACATGGAGTGCGGAAAATTAAACTGCCAATTGGTGACAGGGACAGATTTGTGTAAGTGCCATCCAGCAGGAAAGCAGAATAATGAGATTCATTGCTTGTGGTCAGCAGATGGTCTTTTGCAATTGTTCTGGTCAAAGTCGCAGCCCCAGCACACGTAAGATGCTCATGGCTTAGAGAAGATATTCCAATGGTTTTGTCTTTGGATAGCTGGATGCACACTTGCCTGCTTGTTTGTTTGCTACACCGTGTACGAGCTTGTGTTCTCTGTTGGAGATGAGCAAACCCAGTATCAGGTTGATGAAAAGTCGTTACCTGTGGTGTATTTAAGCAGAGAATAATGGACACCATATATTTGGAAGTTTCAAACAACACACTGAGAACATACCTTGAGGAAAGGCGGAGAAGAAGGTAGTTTGCAACCCAGCCAAGGAACAGGGTTTTCCAACATGTTTTGAGGGAGACGGAAGAAGAGGGAGCCTGCATGTTGTTAGTGCAAGGTGCTGTCAAGTCAGTTCCCACCCATAGCAATCCTACGCATAACAGGGTGAGGCGCTGCCCGGACTATGCCACCCTCACATTTGTCCCTCTGCCTCAGCACTTGTTGATGCCAGGGTCAGTACAACCCTCTGAGGGGCTCCCTCTGTCTCACTGCCCCCCCACTTTACCAACAGGGCTTCTCCAGAGACTGGTCTCTCCTGACAACATGTCCAAAGTGTGGGAGACAAATCCTCACCACCCTTGCCTCTAAGGAGCACTCTGGCAGTACTTATTCCAAGACAGAGCAATTTGTCCTTTTAGCAGTGCATGGTACTTTCAATATTCTTCTCCAGCACCATAACTCAAATGCATCAATTCTTTGGTTTTCCTTATCCAATGTCCAACATTTCACATTCATATGACATTTGAAAATACCATGGCTTGGCTCAGGATCACATTAGTCTTCAAAGTAACATCCTTGCTTTTCAATACTCTAACTAGGTCTTGTGCAGCAGATTTACCCAATGCAGCTAATGTTTTGATCTATTGCCTACTCTTGCCATGAATATTGACTGTGGATCCAAGCAAGACAAAATCCTGGATACCTTCAACCTTTCCTCTGCTTATCGGTCCAGTTGGGAGAATTTTTTCAGCAAGCAGGTTGCGTCATCTGCATATCACACACTGCTAATACGCCCTCCTCCAATCCTGCTGGCACATCCTTTTTCGTATAATCCAGCTTCTCTGCGTATTTGCTCAGCGCACACATTGAATAAGGATGGTGAAGGAACACATCCCTGACACACACCCTCCATAATTACAAACCGCGCAGTGCTCCCTTTTCTGTTCATAAACCAGCCTCTCAATCCTTGTGTCACGTTGGGTACATTAGAGAAACAAATCCACAGAAACTCATATGTATAAGAGAGAGTTGTATATAAAGGTTAAGTGCACATCAAGAAAACATCCTAACCCAGTGCTGCCCAATCCCACAAGTCCAACATTAACCCATATGTCCAACACGAATACACAAAGTCCTCCTCCATCTCACAAAACAGATGCAATGATGCCAACTGCAGGAGGAAAGCCGAATTAGTGAATGTGTAAGCATCTCAGTGCTGTCAGGGGTCTCTGGCTGCTCCAGCACCCAGGGCTGCATAGGGGTAGGTCCATGCGGCTTCTCCTGGGGGATGTCTTGCAGGAAGTGAGCCTTGCCAGCTGAAGCAGGGAACTGGCTAAGGCAACTGCACCCTGGTCCGACCATCACAAAGCAAGAGACCCGAGAACTAGAAAAGCGAGGCTCACCGAGCCATTTATCTCTCTGCCCTTCACTTAACCCCACATGTGTTTATCGGCCATGTTGGCACAATAAACTAACTACCTCAGTCCTCATGGGGACAATGCAGAGTCCTGAAATTACCATTCTTCTCTATGTTAGCCATAGTTTGTTATGATCCACACAGTCTAATGCATTAGCACAGTCAATAAAACAAAAATACATAGCTTTCTGATATTCACTGCATTGAACCCAAATCCATCTAACAGCAACAATAATATATCTTGTTATAAGTTCTCTTCTGAGCTCAGCATGAACCTCTGGCAACTTCCTGTCAATCTGCTGCTGCAACCATTGTTGGATGATCTGCAAAAATTTATATGTATGCGTTATCAAATATATTGTTTTCCAATTTGAGCATTCTGTTGAGTCACCATTCTTTGGAATGGGCACAACTATGGATCTCTTCCAGTCAGTTGGCCAAGTAGCTGTCTTCCAAATTTTCTGATAGACAGGCGAATGCTTCCGGTGCTTCATCAGCTTGTTGAAACATTGCAATTGGTTTCAAATCATCAGCTCTTAGAGCCTTGTTTTGGGCTCATGTTTTCAATGTAGCTCGAACTTCTTCCTTCAGTACCATTGTTTCTTGTTACCTCCTGAAATAGTGGAATGTCCACTAGTTCTTTTTGGTACAGTGACTCTGTGTATTCCTTCTATCTTCTCTTGATGCTTCCTGCATCATTCCATATTTTGTCCACAGAATCTTTCAAGGTTGCATTTTGAGGTTTGACTTGTCTTGAGTTGTTTCAGTTTCGCATATGTTGAATGTGCTCTCCCTCTTTGGCTTTCTAACTCTAAGACTATGCCCATTTCCTGATCATGTTTGGCTTTGTCTTTTGGAGCTTCCCTTTGAAACTTTCTATGCAGCTGTTTGATTTCATCCTTTCTTTCATATATTTTAGTTGCTCTGATTAAGAGCAAGTTTCAGTCTCTTCTGACATCCACTTTGATATTTTCTTTCTTCCCTGTTTGGCATGATCTTTTGCTTTCCTCAAGAAGGTGTTCTTGCTGTCCCACCACAGTTTGTCAGGTCTTCTGTCACTAGCGTTAATGCATCAGATCTGTTCTAGAGATGTTCTCGAAACGCAGGTGCAATAGACTCCACATCATATCTGGGTTCTCGCGGACTTAATTCTCTTGAACTTGAACAGGAACTTACAGTTGAGAAATTGAATACCTTTTCCAGTCAGTCTCTGGCCTAGTTTTAGTTGCTTCTATTGAGCTTCTCCATTTTCTCTTATAGCAGATGAAGTTAATTTGATTTCTGTATATTCCATCTGGAGAAGTCCACATGCATAGTCACCTCTTCTGATCAATTTCCGACTGATGTCTTGGGTAGAATTCCTCAATTTCTTCATCACTAGCTTTTGTGGTAGGTGTATAAATTTGAATAATAGCTGTATTGATTGTATCCTTGAGGACAGATAGATATAAACTTATCAAAGGTAGCATTATAATTCAAGATTGATTTTGAGTTGTGATTTTTGACAATGAATGCTATTCCCTGTGATTGTGGTCTTCCTGGCCCGGCAAGCCATAAGATTTTCTGATTCAAAGTGGCCGATACCCGTCCCTGGCAACGCAGGACTGTTACGTGTTCCTTTTCTCCTTGGAAGGCTTCCAAGGTGCCTGATTTGTGCTTGACACATTCCATGTTTGGATCATTAGCAGATTTTTACATTTTTTTCCTCTTACTTTGAATCATGTCCCATCAGCAAATGAAGATCCCGAAAGCTCCACTTATGTCACCACGGTCCCCTCCACTCAGAGAGAGGAGCTCGTCCTCCGTCGCATGCTGACTGTCCTCCAGCCAGAAGGGTCCATCCTTGGGCATTTTCTCAGACAGACAACGGTCTGCTTCCACTCATTAGACCTTCATACCTGACAACATTGCAACGCTATGCAGACAGTGTCCAGGGGCTGCTTCCTCTGAAGTGGGCAGCTGATTCTCTCCCATCGTCTGCTCTTAGTCTCTTCAGCTGAAGCGCCTCTGAAGCCTGTTCACGTTGGGCGACCTGCTGGCATTTGAAATACCAGTAACATAACTTCCAGCGTCACAGCAACACAGACGCCACCACAATATGACAAACTGACAAACCAGTGGACAGTGAAACTCAAAAAGATAATGCTAACTCAGTACCATTCACTTTATCGAGACTCACAAGGAGCCTATAGGGCGGAGTAGAAGTCTGCCTGTGGGTTTCTGAGGCTGTAAGTATTTCTGGAAATAGAAAGCCTCATCTTTCTCCTGAGTTGTGGCTGGTGGTTTCAAACTGCTGACCTTGTGGTCCTCAGCATAAAGCTTAACCCACTATACAATCAGAGCTCAGAATTTGCAACAATGAGAGATACTACCAGCTCTAGTGTGGGGAAAAACAAAGACACAAATAAATCCATGTTGTTGTTGCTAGTTGTCATCAAATTAGTTCCAATTCATGATGCCTGATACTCATAATCACTACCAATGAGTCAGGTCTGACTCCCTGTGACCCCATTGAGAAAGGGGAACTGCCCCTGCGGTTTCTGGGGCTGTCGAGCTTCATGGGACATGGTGGCCCCACCTTTCTCCCAGGGAGCCGCTGATGGCCTTGAACTGCTGATCTTCTTCTGGTTAGCAGCCCAACATGTGGATGTGAACTTTAAACCTTTCTGTTTTCTGTGGAGCACCACCCTGGGATCCCATTGCCATGCTAGCAGGGAGAAGTCCCAGCTTGTTTGGCACCGAGAAGGAGGCCCATGGAGGGAGTTTGTGACTAGGCCACTGACTGCGCCTCTGGGGACTTTGGGACACACGTGCCCCTGGTACCTTCCCTTAGTCACGGCTTGAGCAATGCTGGGTTTTTCTGGTGCAGTCAGGAGAGAGTCCTGTGAGTCTTCCCACCTTTTCTGAGGCCCCAGAACCTCAGAGAGGTGTGACTCCCAGCTTTCTGATGACTCCCTTGTTTTTCGTTGTTGGGCACCGTGGAGGCAGCTTGGACTCACAGTGACCCTGTGCCCAACAGAACAAAGCACTGCTCAGTTGGGTGGCACCTTCACAATGGTTCTTAGGTTTGAGCCCATTGTTGTCGCCACTGTGTCAGTTCATCTCCCTGACAGCCTTCCTCTTTTCCTCTGAAGCTGCTTTACCAAACTTGATGATGTCCCTCCTGATGACATGTCTGAAATAGGAGTGGTGTGTGATCTGGCCGTTATAATGGGCAAGTAGAGCTTCTGAGGATGAGCTTGGCCTGAGCTTAACGGGCTCCTGGCCCTCTGTCATCTAGCCTCTTACTGCTGGCCTGGGGGCCTCTGTGATGCTCTCCTGAGGCTTGCCACACCCTCTCCTGAAAGCCTCTTCTTGGTGCATGCTCCCCAGATACTCAAGAGCCTAGCTCTTACACCCCTCTTTCTCCAGGAAGCCTGCCTGGGCTGCACTATCTAAAGCAGTCACTGCCTGTGCCCTCCCCTGCGAACCCAGATCTGCTGTCTTGCAGCCAGTCACCTTCCACGTACAACATAGCTCATTTGCTTGTGATACTAGCTCTTTCTCTCCCTCCTCCAGATTAAAGCTCCACAAGGCTCCATTCCCAGTGCAATCCGGGTCTCTGGAAGACCACCTGGCACATAAGAATAGGCACATACTGCATTTATCTGCGCATGTTTCACAAAATAAACCATTTCCTGACTGTCTTGTCTCTCTAACCCTCCCCAATTACACGTCTTCAGCACCTTTTCCTCTGTCCATTTGCTTCAGGAAAAGGATCGTGAGTAAGGCAATCATAATAAGATGGCTTGGTTCTGTTTCCGCTGTAACAGGAGTACCACAAGGGGATGGTTTTCACAAACAGAAATTTATTCTCTCACAGGAAAAGAAGCTAGATCTCTCTCTCTCTCTCTCTCCCTCTCTCAGTCTCACATGACCATGTCTTGCCGCAGTGTGCTTCCTTGCGGAGTCTGCTCTTTTCCATCTCATGAGAAAGTGACTCATGGCAGCCTGCACGGGGGTGGTGATTTGAGAAGTGTTAGTGGTGCACTGGTGCAAGGTCTTGCCTCTTAACAGAAAGGCCAGGGGTTTGAACCCACCAGCCACGCTGAGGTGATTTGTAGCCTTGGAAATCCCACGGGGGCATTCTAACTCTGTCTCTCAGGTGCCTCTGTACTGGAATAGACTGCATGACAGTGGGTGGGATAGGGTGTACAGCACATATTTTGTGAGGTGCACAATACAATCCACAGCATGTAGCATAATGCATGTTCTGTAGAAAGATTACATTCTGTCTTCATGGCCCAGCAGGAAGAACAGGCTAGAGACTGCTGCAACTCTACACACAAAACCCCACACGTTTCCCAGTTTCTACAAAGACGTGGAGTGTCCAAGAGGAAACTGTCAGCTGGGGGTCCAATGACGGGGAACTGCCGGAGCTGAGTCAACAGCTGTTCGGGGCTCCACTCAGGGTAATGAAGGGGAAGCAGGTTTGAAGCTGATTCCTAAGACCACCCTGTCCCAGATGCGGCCGCGCTGACTCTGACCCATGGAGACCCTATGTGTGTCCAAGTAGAACTGTGATGCTTCTCATCATAAAACTACAGATAACAGAGCACTTTCCAACTTGACATCTTTGACCCATACAATTCAGTGATGTCAATTACATCAACCATGTGTGACTGTTACCCACCACCATTGACAGGTTTCCATCACCATAAACAGAAACCGTGCTTCCTAAGCAATGGTTTCCTCTCTGCCTGCCCCTCCCCCCTCTAGGAACACTGTTAACCTTTGAGGCTCTACACATAAGTGAGGCATTCCACATTGGTCCTGTGAATGATGTACTTCCCTCAGGATCTCGTTTCTCTCCGTGGCTGAGTGACAGACCATTGTATCAAAGGCTGATCTTTACAAAGCGAATTTCCAGGGCATTCTGGGCAGACTGAAACATCCACCGTTTTGGTTAGCAGCGAGCATAGTAACCATTTGTACCACCCTGGGACACAAATGAGTTTTCCCATTGTGGTAGTTACATAATTTCATGTCAAATTGTTAAATGGGTTATAGAGGTGGAGTCTAGCCTGTCAGTCAGGTTATAGCCAATCATGCTCTGTGTGGGCACGGCCTTCTCCTGAGGATTCTGGGAACTCCTGTCTTCCTCCCTGGAGGCAGGGCACACACACTCTCTGCTTCGTCTTCCTGCTGAGAAGCCACATGGAGCTATGCTGATGGAACCAGAGCCCTGGAGCTGGAGGAGCCATGTAGAGACCCACGCCACCACTGAGATGCTTCTATCGCCACTGGATCTGAAAGAATTTCCACCACTGACCAGTGATCTTCCTGCATTCAGCATCATTGCATGTGTTG